>NC_091824.1:116740134-117040134 GCF_038994185.2 Dermacentor albipictus
TTAGCGTACTGCTCGGCACATACTAAGGCGTACAAGTTGCCGCAATTACCGAAACCGGCAATAACGTTGTTTTCACTTCGCGATATTTACCGCGCGGAAGCGACCAAATATGCTATTAGGAGTTGAGCCCTTGCGCAATGATGACATTTTCTAAGGTCGCGTTGCGCTGTTTCTGGGAGCTTGCGTAATAATGGCATTTTATGAACTCCCGTGCCGCTGCTTCTAGAAAGTTGCGTGTTCAATAATATAGGCTTTGTCTCTGTGTGTGGCTATGACAAGAGGCCGTTTCGACGGTTGGTCCAGTAGGCCTAATTTAGTACGCCGCAAAATGGCCCACTCGCCTCGCACATCGCGTTATGCCCCCCCCCCCCCCCCTGCTTATATGACACGATTACCGTTACCTGATCAACGCATGTAGATTCTCGTTTATCTTTTGATTTTATTATGTTATTTTACTTCGCTTTATTACTAGAGAGTTTTAGAATAGGGGTCCCAGAGAACTTTGCAGATGTTAGCTTTGGAGCACGCAGGAGTGAAGAGCTTTAGAATAGGGCTTTGCGTTTGCGGATAGCGTCTTGCGCTTGCAGCGCCACTACGGCGTCAAAGAAAAGCTACCGTAAATAATTAAATAAAATGTACCATTTTATAATATGAAGAGTAATTCTGGCATTTGAGTTTCTGTGTTAAATTACAATTTGGAGGTTATTCTATTATCAGCAAGCAATTTGTTGCGCTTAGTTTTGAGTAACCAACTTTACGTGCCTTCACCAGCAGAGCTAAGCCTTGTTAGGCCTACTAGCCATGATATCGACAACCGAATTCGGAATCTATGGCGTCTAATAAATCAATCTTCATAACACGCGATACCTTGGAGAAAGCGATAACCGTAGATACTTCCTAGCATGCGAACTTCACGCGTTATCACGAATCGAGCCCAGTTTAGTGCTAGGTTAGAGCCGTCGATTCGATGGGTGCCGCCATGTTTGTTCACGCAACGTTTTTGGGGCTCCCGCGAAATCAGTGAAGTAGTAGTGTGCCCGACGGAAAACAGAAGCGCAGTTTGCGCCTCGCGCATGCGCAGTGGCTTCGACGCTACATCTTTGGGGCCTCTATTCTAAAGCTCGCTAATGAGACGAGGGTGGCGATATGGGCTTGTTGTCGGTCATCATTGAGAGGTATCGGTATAGCGCAACAACACAAAGATACAAGAAGAAACGAAGACGAACACAAGCGCTAACTATCAGCAACGAAAATTTTACTTCCGGGATCGGTCTACTGAGAATCCGTGCTTAGCAGCTTTAGACGCAAGAGTAGCTGTATGGAGTAGGTGTATGAAAATTACGGAGGCCGGCGTTGTGCATTAACAGCGCAGACGAGTAACCGTATGCATACCGTTGTGGAATCTCAGCAATGACGATGACGCAGTGACCCTAGTAAGAGGGGCTAAAGGGGAAGCGATCTAGGGGATTCCCGAAGGTGCCAACAGAGCCATCTGTCGAGAATTTGCGTGACAGTAAATGCGCTTGATGCAGCGTTTAAAGATCTTGAGGAGACTGCCAGCGCCTCGCATTCCAAGTGCTCGCGTGATCTCGTTTCGATAACTAGCACGCGTTGGCCTCTGTATACGCGCACCGGCCTCTGCATCTATAGTCGCGTAGCGTCGTTGTTTCACCAGCCTTGCCGACCTGACGCAAAACGGCACGCCGCGTCTCGCTGATCGCTTCCACATCCCAGCCATCGAGAGAGGGGAGACGAGAGGCAAAGAGACAAAAGAAGCTGTACGATTGCAACACCTCGTGGCCTCGCGACGCCCTTTCTGCGCGCCCGTTCACCCCTCCGCGCGCGAGTATAATGCGTGATTCGCTTCTTTTTGCCTCGGCGAAACGCTATTCGAAGAAGTTCGCAGCGGCGTCCTCGATTCGAGGATCCAGAGGAAGGGAGAAGGCGTGGTTTTTAGATGGGCGAAGGAGAAGAGTGTGGGGGCGCATTTCTCGGAAATCTGGACGCCGCGAGGCCAGCGGCCGCGCGTGTGTATAGCGTGTGCCAAGTGGCGACGCGGAACGACTCGGCCATCTCGCGCCGCCGGAGGATGGGGAGCAGAGAGCCGCGTACTCGGAGTGGAGCGAGCCACGCTCCTTCTCCCTTCTCGGAACGGGGCTCGTTTCTGGGAAGCGCACCTCTCTCGATCGCACTTCCCTCTTTCCCGTCGTTCTTCCTTTTCCTCCCTCGCGCGGCAGTTGCGAAAAAAGAAAGAAAGAAAGAAAGCTGAGCGCGCATTTTGAAGCCGCCCTTCTTGCTTTATTTTTCAAACTCTTGAGCTTGCGGCTTGGCGGTGAGGCGCCGACCTCAGGTTTTCGACTATGGTTGCGCGGTGGGCTTGCTAGTACGTAATACTAAAGGGCTTAGGCGATAGCGCGCCCCGACACAAGACAAAGAGAACGACGCAGACGTACACGCACACACACACGTACAAAATCTCGGGTTCTTGCGAGGGCTCGTCTTGCAGGTGTCTGTTGTGAGCCCTGCGAATAGCAGAAAGAGCTTCCGAGAGAATAATGGCGAGGAGAGCAATAGCAGGAAGGAGGGAGGCCGGAAGAGAAGAGTTTTGAAACGTGCCAGATTTTTTTTCTTTTCCAGCAGCCAGGCTGCTGCTTTCGTTGCCGGAGAGGGTTAGGAACGAGCTCGCGCGTTTGCGCAAGGCTTGTTGCGCAAGCTGCGCACGTGTGTTCAGTCACTCGGAGGGCACGGCACTCGCACAGCGCCATCGCTCTTGCGCACGCGCAGCGGGCTGATCGCCTGTCCGCCTCAATTTTTTTGAACTTTCCTTTGTCGAAGCAGCTGAAACGCGAACGTCTCACTGCCAATCCTTACTGTAATGTGGCTGTTGTAGCATTTCACGCAGGATGTTACCGACCGTTATTACTTTGTTTAGCCTGCAAATTTGTTGTTCGTATTAATCAACAACAACAACATCAATAACAAAAGAAGTTGACGCAATATTGCTGAACTTATTATGCGACAGACGATGAGCCACGTGTATTGTTTCTTGCACGAGCCTAACGTGTGTGTCAGACACCGTGTGGAGATCCTTGCCATTGTTAGGTAATTTTAAAGGACAACGTTATTGCGTTTAGTTTGCTGAAGCGACTGAAGTCGCAGATGCGAATTCGGCGGTCTTCGTGATAGTTAAGAGCGTAACGGTGAAGGTAGTTGCTTTTGTTTTTCGTTTTGAAAGCGATTAGTTTTAGTAGCTGCGCCGAAATTTATGTCATCGGGGTGGTAAGCGTAGACCGGGACGTTGCAAGATTACCGGAGGTTAAGTGCCGAGAGCACATTTTCTTTTCATTCTTTTTTTTTGTAACGCCCTCACAAAAAAAAAAAGAAAGAGAAAGCCGATACTGCCGCAAACCAAGAGACGGCCGGGATCATGAGAAGCGGTCGGCGACGAAACGGCGGCACGAGGCGCGACGACAAGGAGGGGGGGGGGGGGGGCAATCCAGACGCCACGCAGCAGACAAGCCTCGGGGCTGCAGTGGAAATCAGCATATACGCACGGGAAACATAGGCCGCGCGCGTAACGCCGCGCGCGTATCGTGTACGCAGCGTTTCAGGAAGGGGGGGGGGGGGGGTCGCGTAATCGCCGACGTGTGCGCGACACGGCGAGCTGCAGCCAGCCGGAGCCGCGCACACGACTGGGTTCCGGAACACCTGTCGCCGGCGCCGCTCCCAGCGCTCGAGCTATACAATTCCGACACGCGGCAATGGGACACGGCGCCGAGGGACAGCATGTCGAGCTCTCCTTTCTTTCACTCCAAAGCGATACGCGGCGCATTCGGACTTGGCTTTGCAAATGTACGAGCGATAAGCGACGACGTTCTGAGAAGTTCCCCAGAAAGCTTCTACACTAAAGAGGTGTTCCCGGTCAACTTATAATGTCTCGGTTTCTTCATCGCCCACTTGGCGTTGCTGATCGGGATTCAATTCAGCGAACTGGTGATTAACGGCGGAACGCCGTGGCCACTGAATTACCGAAGCGGGTTTGCCAAGTTCGAAGTGTGGAGCGACACTAATACACGACGAGCGAGCGTCGGTTGATGCTCACATCTCAGAATACGAGGGAACTCGGCAGGTGTGACGAGGTGACGCCTCCAGCCGCACCATCGCGTCACTTCGCTAAGCAACACCTAGATAACAGAGAGCCCGCGCGCTTCGAGTCGTGACGTCATGCCGGGGGCCAAGATTGCACGTTCGGCCACATCGCGATGTTTCTGAAAAAGAGTTCTTACTAGGACAGTTGTGTGTCTGCACACCAATTCAGGGTGGCCAAGCGGCGAAACCACATTTACAGGCAAGACGGTCATTCTGTCGTTTTACCTGCAAATGTGCCCTCGCCGCTTAACCTCCGGTAATCTTGCAACGTCCCGGTCTACGCTTACCACCCCGATGACATAAATTTCGGCGTAGCTACTAAAACTAATCGCTTTCAAAATGAAAAACAAAAGCAACTACCTTCACCGTTATGCTCTTAACTATCACGAAGACCACCGAATTCTCATCTGCGACTTCAGTCGCTTCAGCAAACAAAACGCAATAACGTTGTCCTTTAAAATTACCTAACAATGGCAAGGATTTCCACACGGTGTCTGACACACACGTAAGGCTCGTGCAAGAAACAATACACGTGGCTCATCGTCTGTCGCATAATAAAGTTCAGCAATATTGCGTCAACTTCTTTTGTTGTTATTGTTGTTGTTGTTTAATACGAACAACAAATTTGCAGGCTAAACAAAGCAATAACGGTCGGTAACATCCTGCGTGAAATGCTACAACAGCCACATTACAGTAAGGATTGGCAGTGAGACGTTCGCGTTTCAGCTGCTTCGACAAAGGAAAGTTCAAGAAAGAAAAGAAGTTCAAGAAGGAAGGCTGCCCTTCCTTTCGAGGGTACCTGCCGCGGTAGTCCAATGGCTGTCGTTTCGCTGCTGAGCTAGATTAGAAGTCGTGGTTTCGATCCCGGCGCCCGCATTTCGACGGTGGGGGGGAGGAGGGTCAAAACGAAACAACACTCGCGTACTTAAATTTACGTGCACGGTGGTCAAAATTAAACCGAAGTGCACACCACTACTGCATGCCGCAAGATCTGATGATGATGCCACATGATCACAAGTCGAATTTAGTAAATCGAACAACCCGCGCCGGCCACATTTATACCGATGCGTCCTTTTTTTTCTTTTTTTTGCGCGTTACGCTGCTAACGCACTGTTACTATACTAACGTATCATAGTGCCGTTCTACTTTGACTAAAGCCGTGACGCAGGCGCATCCAAATTAGTTCCTCTCTGCCGGCTGTCTCGGGAGGTAGCGTAGGCGCGCATCTGTTGGGTATGTCAGGTGACAGCTGCGTGCCTTAGTTCAATTAAGCACCGCCGCGACCGTGGTCTGCAGCGGCGAAGGCCGCCGGCGCTGACTGCGGAGCGTTTCTCCAGCGTGCAGCTGCTGTGCGTCAAGGGCGATCGTCGCTTACCGAGATTTGTTAAAATTATTTTTATTTTCCCCGTCGTGTCTTTTTCTCAAGTATTTCGCATACTTTAATTGCGTGCGCCTGCGCAACATTCTGCGCCCTGTTCGTAAACGAACGCTTCGTCGTGGTGAATAGTCGTCGGACCTCTCTATCTTGCTGTTGCGCAAAGCTTAGAACGACAGGAACTTGAGTGTTGGTTGTGATTCGCGGCACGTAACGGTAGGCGTGCAAATCGCGCATACAAGAAAACACGAGGACGGCGTAAGCGCCGTTTGCGTTGTCTTTGCTGTACTTTTGTGTTGTCCATGTCGTCATTTAGGTGTCCGTGTTTTTCACGCCCGCCCGTACCACGAATCCTTAAGCGTTGGAACAGGTTAAGCTCGTACAAATTATATCCTTGAAACAGCTCTATTGGCATTTTTGTGGCGGAAGCATGTTGATTGGTTATTGAGAAATAGACTCCAAGTTTATAGCTTTATATGCACACATTTTCGTGTTCCATGAGAGTTATCGTAAAAAAAAAAAAGACGTTTACAAAGTCATTGTGTTCACGATTACGCAGCCGCCGAAATTTTACACCAGCACCAAAGTAGAATGCATGCGTTTATAGCACAAATAGCTCTGTGGTTGAGCTCTCCGCCACTAGGTGGCGTCATCAATCCGGCCGCTCTAGAGCCAGTGGAAAAAAGGCCGCTCGTGTTTCCGCCTCCTAGCCCGGCAGTTAGCAAACGCCATTGCGTATACCGGTATAACGGACACACTAAATATCTGTATTAGATAACCCAGAAAGGGCAGTGCACCAACCTTTAATATTCCATTTGCTGGCCGACTAAACGCGCCTCTAAAATGCGGAGAGAAAGCCGTGTGTGAGCTCGCGAGTGCACTTGTTCTCGCAAAAATAAAAAAAAAGGAAGAAAAGAAATTCGTTGGCGAATGAAGGGGCGCGTCATATTATTAAGTCGCAAGCGAAAACACACTGAAGCCCACAAACATCGCATTGCAGGATATCTATTGTTTTCTATTTTCTAATTTAGCAACGGTAGAATTAATTTTTAGTGAGGATTCTTCAGCTGCACATCGCACCGAATCCATTGAACTTGATTCTTGCATATATTACAGAGGAAACGCATAGGGCAGCGCGAGGAATGAGAAAACAAAAAAAGCAAAAATTGTGAGCCATTCCATTCTAAAGGTCGATGACCATCGAAGCTGTTTAGCACACGACACTGAGGTGACACAGAACTTTTAACAGAGGCGCTGTAGCTCATTTACCGTGATTTTTGTATACATTCGCGTGGACAACGGGCCCGCCGCCCCGACGATCTGGAGCGAACTGTTACGAACTTTCACCGCTGCACCACTATTACGACTTTGTGGTCCCGTAGCGCTCGTCACCCGTTTCGTGACAGAGCGTTGGTAGCGAAGACTCCGAGCCAGGCGTCGATGAGAATAACGAAAGGGACTTTATACATTATATACAGGTTATCATACAGGACATGAACGGGTCGGCACTGGGGCCGAGTGCTCACAACAAACGCGACTGTTCTCGCACGGCGACGTCCGGCGAAAACGCGTGACACATCTCACCCCAGTCGGGAGCGACACTGTCTCCCGGTGGGTCGGCGGATCCCGTTTTCGAGGCGGCCTCCTCGCCGCTTTATAATCCCCGAGAACCATTGTCACTCAAACGGCCCAATACAAAGTCAGCACACGACGGTCGTCCGAGGGGTCCAACCAGCGACCGCGCTGGCCACCCGGTTCAAAGTTCGCGCGCGCGGTGACCTCCAGGCAAAGGGAGGTGCGGCGCCGGGCTGTCTGGCACACGCTGACACGTCCGAACACGCTGCTCGCCGAGGCTTCTCCCGCAGGACACCGCTGCCTGACGGCTCAGCATCTTGCCTTTTCAAGGGAGAATTTGGGCGCTCGCAGGATAAATTCTGCATCTTGCAGATTCGGAATCCGGGCTTGTGGTAATGGCACAACAGAACCCCACCGGAGAGCGTGGCGGTGGTGCCACGCTCTCCCGGTGGCAGTTAATATGACGATTAGTCATATCGTCATATTAGTCATGCGAAGGTTGTGGGACCGTTCTCCACCTGCGGCAAGTTGGTTTTTCATCCACTTTCATTGCCATTAATTTGTTGTTCGTTTCATCCACTTTGATTTCATTAAGTTATGGCTTCTTTATGTCATTTATTAAGCACAAGCAATTTCCGCTATGTTGTCCTTGGTGTCAATGTTTGTAGGCTTCGTATGACTGGTAAAAATCGGGCCCCTCGGTTAACCTCCTTTCTTCTCGTTCACACACACACACACACACACACACACACACACACACACACACACACACACACACACACACACACACACACACACACACACACACACACACACACACACACACACATATATATATATATATATATATATATATATATATATATATATATCTGTGTTTGCTGTTTGCAACATCAAAACTTGCGCCGTCACTCCAACGCGCGTAGGAGTGTATAAGTCTGCCGGATGCGCCGTACATGTCGCTGTCGCCGCCGGGCTGTCAGTGCTGTGCCGAGCTCGCGTCTCGTTGAGCAAACACGCGGTCTCCCGGCACTGTTTCCCCTCGTTTCCCCCCCCCCCCCCCCCTGCGTCTAGGTTGCCGCGCACTTTGCCTCACCCCCCTCGGGGTGGCGTTAGCGAGTCAGTGTGTACGGTCCCGCGCACTGCAGCAGCAGCAGCAGCTTCGATTTTGCGCGCCTGTGCGCAGTGTATATGTGTCGGCCCGCGTGGGCTGCGCCGGAGCTGTTGCTACGGGCGCGCCTCGGACGCCCCACGGTGAGAGGCAGCGTGCAGCAGCTCCGTGCAGCGACTGCTATTGTGTCACCCGATATGCCGTCTTCGTGCGGTGACATTTGAGCGGCCTGACCGCTCCGCAGAAACCGCGCGAGCACGCGATGAAGCGCGCATAAAACGAACAGCGAAGCGTTAAGATCAGCCGTTTCCTGATTCGAGGAAAGCGTCTGCCGCCTTGCTCTGTTTAACGGTATACGGCGGACGAAGCGCGACCTCTGAAGAGCGAGCGGCGATATTATTTTGCGAGCAGTTCGGCGGATCAGAAAGTGGGGGTGAAAGAAGTGTTCCACTTTCGCTGCGAGCGCGTTTTCTCGCTGTGCCGCGAGCTTTAGGTCGCAGCATATATGAGCATTTGACATGTACACGAGTAACCGTTGCCGCGTGGGCACAATCGGAGCTCTTCAGAAATAATTTCGTTAGAACTAAGGACTTCGACGCCCATGGCGGCTACTTTTGACGTCCGTCGTGACGATTCGATCTTTTGTTTTTCTTTTCTTCTAAAGTATTGGGCGTTTCAATATCGTTATTTCTCAAGTTGGGTCGCACTGTGTGTTTGTCGGTCTTCTCAGCGAGCGATTACCGGCTGTTTCTTTTTCTTAATCCAGTACATTCATTGTTTAGTGCTAACACAGTCATGAGCATATGTCATGCCGTTGCCTTTCCATTCCAGTGAACTTGCTAGTATCTAGCACCAACAAGTTCGTCGACCAAAGCTGCATGACATTAGCCGGGTAGCGGGCGCGGGCGAGTGTTCTCAGTGCGCGCTTTCTGCTACACACCGAGCATCGCAGCCCCGACGCCGTGTCAGAGATCTTCCTCGTGGAAGTGCTTGCATGCTGCACACCCGAATTGTAGCCGGTGGCTGCTTACCGGTTCTAAATTTCGCGATCCATCCAAGCTTCGCGCAGCTTCTTGTCCTGCGGGCACGTGTGAAGGCTGCACCGGGCTCCGTTGCGTACGTCCGGCACTGCGGCACCGAGCAGTAGCCTGCCATGTTGGACGCCTTCAAAGGCAGCCGCTATTATTATAGGGATTCCAAGTGTTGTTAAGCACGCACCCGAAGCTCGCTTCGGCGGTTCCGAAGCAGCCGACGCGGCCGCTGTGTCCACGTGATCCCTCATACCACGTCACGCCGACGGTGGCGCCAGTTTTTCCAGTGGTGGACCTCGCTCCCAATAGTATTCCCATTTATAGCCTCTACTACTATATGTGAACAGCATTGTGGTATTCGGTTTTACTGAATACTGGTAAGTGCTGGCTGCTCAGAAATTGAACGTTTTCTGAGATCCCGACGTACGCAAACTTTTGTGGTTAACTGTACATCATTGCGCAAGCGCGCTCCAAACTTCTGAAAAGTTTTTTTTTTTTTTTTAGTGTGATCTTTGTCGACTGATAAATAGACGGGTTTTTCTGTCAATAAACTTTAGTTTGGAGTAGCGTTCGCCCTGTCTGGTATTCCTTTTTGTGTCCTCCTATATTGCGCTTTAAGTCAAGTGTGAGGGTCTTGGATTAAACAACAACAACAACAACAACAACAACAACAACAACAACAACAACAACAACAAAACGCTATTCCTAATATTTATGTAAGCATCATTTGTGCCACCGTGAAGCAGGAATACACTGAGTAATCACAGATGACGATGATCTCGGTGCCTGCTAGAGTTCGCCGAATACGCTTATTCGATGACGGCCTCAAAGGGCAAGCGTAGGGGGCACTGTTACCCCCGTATTCAGAAATGCATCTTGGCTTGAGGCACACGCTTGACTTGATTTAAATGACGCCTATCGTGAACGTACCGAATCAAAGGCTAAGAGCGTCTTGGGCGCGTTCGCACCAGGCGTCAGTTATATTGCGTCAAGCATGGGCTTCAAGTTAAGATGCATTCCTGAATACGGTGGTTAGTGTCCGCGATGTCCTCCGGACCGGATTGCACCGTATGACTTAGTGGCCTGAGACATGAGTTGCGGGTTGACAAAAAGTAAATGATAATAATAAGGAGAGCTATTGCAAACTTTCGACTCCGTAAGCCGCACATGCAGTATGCATCGCATCACTGACTATATGTCGCTATGCCTTATGCGAAACGTTAATTCGATATTCAGCCTGGAAAGATATCGCGCTTCTTATACAGCGGCAAAAGAACAAAATCACTCAGCCGTTCGTGATCGAGTGTTCGGCCGTTATGTAACGGGGTTATGCTACGTTTAATGTGGCTGGTTTGATTAGTGTGTATATGTTTATTAAAGTTACGAAACAGTTCGGGTGACTGCAGAAAAGGGAGAGTAGTATGCCCGCGGCGTTTCCCTTTGATCATTCCCTGCCTGCCTAATAATAATAATAATAATAATAATAATAATAATAATAATAATAATAATAATAATAATAATAGTCGGCTATTATGGCAAGGTAGAGTATGCACTTTGCCATGGTGTGACAACCTCCGTTACAACGCCCCTTCTTGCCACCTTGCCGTCCATCCGGATACGGACAGGCAGGGTAGGGGTGGGGATGCGGATTTCGGGCGCCGCGGCTCTGCCTTTTTGCTACCGCATCGCTTGGCAACTTGCCTCGTCGCCAAGCAACGCGCGGCAATTTCGGTTCTTCGGCTTCAACGCGTTTTTCTTGTGTCGCGTTTTCGCCGTGCCGGTCGAAATGAGAGAGAGAAATAAATAAATGCGTACCGCTCGCAACGGCGCTACGCTTCCTCAGAACAGAACTTTGTTGTTGTTGTTACTTTACAAGAGGGGATTATTCCGAACGTGAAAGAATGCACATTACGTCGCTGCCGGCCATAGTGGCGAGTTCTTTGTTTTTTATTCATACCTTCGATTCCAAAAGAACAACGCGCGCATAAGTGAGCCGGCGCGGTGTCCCGCGGCTACCGCTTCAGCGAAGCGCGCGCGTGGGCCGGTGGGGGCTGTTGGGAACACGCTCGGACCGGCCCGAGTGTGCGCAAGGGCGGTCCAAGGGCGACCGAGAAACGCGGATGACCTTGCTCTCGCTCTCCTCTCTCTCTCCTCCAATTTTCTCTTACGTCTCTTCTTCCTTTCTCGATCTCTCTCGTTTTTTTCGTATCCTTTCCTCGGCAGCGCCTCTCCTCCCATGCGTTTTCTCCTCTTGCCATCGCTCCTTCTCCGCCCTCTCCCTTGGTTCGTCGTCGTAGCTGCCGCTTCTCGCGCTGACGCAATCATCCGCTGTGTGTGTGTGTGTGTGTGTGTGTTTGTTTGTGTGTGTGTGTGTTCTCCACGCACACACGCCCGCGTGCGTGTGTTGTCTCTGGTGCTCCTCGCTTCCTTCACACGCGGCTGCGTGCCGTTTCGCGCGCGACGCGCCATTTTCTTCCCGGGCCCTGTCGACGTAATTCGCTTGTCCTCGTTCTTGTTTACCGCACTCTTCACCCGCGCTCCTGTTCCTCGTTTGCGCTGGCCATTTCATTCACCTGTCCAGCTGTGTGCACCGCGCACAGCCAGAGTGGTGGCTGCCGCGATCACCGTGACACATCGCGTGGCCCGCAAAAAGAAATAAAGGAAGAAAGCATTGTGTTATGTGCAAATGACCCGGCCGTGTGGTTTTGGCGGCTTTGACGTCGCGCTGCTAAGTACGAGGTCCCGGGTTCGACTCCCGGTCAGAGCGGCCGCGTTCCGATGGGGGGCGAAATGCAAGAATCCTCGTGGACCGTGCGTTATTATGTGCACGTTTAAAACACCCCAGGTGATGAAAATTAATCCGGAGTCCGCCACCACTACGGCGTGCCGCGTAATCAGATGGTGGTTTTGGCAGGTAAAACCTTAGAGTTTTTCTTCTTCTTTAGCTGCAACTGACGTGAGTTGGCACCTTATGACAGTTTCTAATTGGCAGGAACGCTCGCGATGACCAGTTCACGTAGCTCGTCGTGCATGCCAGCGGCGTAGTAAATTCTGGCCAATAATTGAATACAGCCGGCTATAGCTTCGGCAGCGCTACGTGGAGTTTGCACGGTTGAAGAATTCAACATGGTGGGAAAAAAAGGAAAAAAAAAAAGATTGTAGCTCCTGTTACCCCTGATTACTTTCGAGGAGCATTTTTAGCATAGCCTTGTGGACACCTCTTGCCACCGACCGCGCACGCGTAGTTCATGGAGGTGAGGTGGCAGAAGCTGTGACGATAGCGGTGTAACGGTAATGCGAACGCCTAAAATTATTCGGACGTGCAAACGCGCTGCAGCAGTTTTCTGGGCTATGTATAGCCGATTAATGTTTCGAAACCCGAATCTTTTGCGAACCCTAATCTTTTCTGCTTCAATAGACAGTTGCGTAGACAAAGCATTTCGCTAGCGCGAAACACTTTCGCATCACGTGTTATTAAGGCTTAATCGGGTGCCTAGAATTATCGTTGATGCATTGTAGAATTTTCTAGCGCGGCGCTGTGAGTGCGAAAGGTACAGACAGAAATAAAAGTGAGTAAACAAAGCAAGTTATCCTTGCATCGAATTCCAGGCGCGTCCCCCCCTTCTCAGCCCCTCTCTTTTGGTCATTTCGCAGCACGTTTAATTTAAATCACGAATGAATAAACGTTAAATTTTCTGATACCATCCTAACTGTGACCCGTTAAAGCCATTCTGGTATCTAGCTCATAAACTCGCGCAAGTTTCTGCCTCCTTTTATCACAATGTAAAGCATGCCTGCTCCACAGTCGTGTGCGGTTTTCGGTTCCAACCCAAGCAACACGAATATTAAAAAAAAGGTTATTAGCATGGCGAAGGCACGCAAGCGTTATAATTAGATGGCCCGACCCTTATGTAGCTCATAAAGGTTGAGCGCGTAAAATGCAGGGAATCTAGTAGCGCGCTGTATGGAATATCGGCGAACGCGGAGACCCGTGTAGCACGCGGCGCCTCTTCGGCGTGCTGCTTCTGACGATGCCAATGTAAAAAAAAAAAGAAAGGAAGCAGATGAGACTTGCCGTGCTTAGTGCCCACACTGCTGAGCCTGCGGCACCGTGTTCCTTGCGCAACCGAGCACGTCGTCGTGACACGTATGCGTTCTCCCCGAACGGGCCGGAGTATACTCCGGGTTGGCGAGCGTTCGTCGCGAAGTGGGCGCGCGCGCGCGCGTTAATTTTGGGCCACCTCGCGCCGTCCCCCTTTACGCAACGAGCTCGCGTCGTTTTGTAACGCCGCACACACACGCTCCTCGCCCTTCGACTGCGCGAATCCGTTCGTTCGTATAACGAGCGCCACGTTTTTTTTAGGCACTGCTCTCGGACGGAAAGAGGTGCGTCGACCAGCAGGACTGTGCGGGTCAAGCTCGTCAGGAGGTGTTGCGACAGTCGTGACCGCGTGTATATGGAGGAAGAAAGGAAGAGGAGGGGAGGTGTAGGTGTGAATCGAATGCCTGTGTGACTCGGCAGTTTGTGCTACACGAGCCCAACCGCTGAGAGAACAGCCCTGGAAGGTGTACCGACTTGCGGATCGACCAAGCCGCGCTTTCGAAATTCTGGATGATGACCCGAGTGGAAGCGTGTTGCCGGCAGGGGGGTTTTCGCGCGAAGGCGGGAAATGGAGAAGTGACGAAATAGGTAAACGGGGTCTGGTTCAGCGAGTTCAGGTTTTGCGCTGGTTAAAGCGGCAGCCGTTACATGGCCTCAGATACGGAGCCGTGGAAGGCGTAAGGGATGTCTGCGGAGAAATAAAGTGAAAGTGAATAGCAGAATGCAATAACATATGTATAGTGGCTGCTCCGCGCTGAACCGTGCGACTGAACGTTATACCGCAGTTGAAGTGCTAGCGCGCAATAATAATAATAATAATAATAATATATATATATATATATATATATATATATATATATATATATATATATATATATATATATATATATATATATATATATATATATATATATATATATAATGTCCACTGCAGGACGAAGACATCTCCCTGCGATCTCCAATTGTCCCTGTCCAGCGCCAACCGATTCCAACTTGCGCCTGCGAATTTCCTAATTTCATCACTGCGCTTCCCTTCTTGTGGCGCCAAATAATGCATTTCCACCGCCAAGTTATGCGTTAAATGTGAAATATGAACATGCGTGATACTTCAATAAGCATTGTTATATATTTGGGGAAATAGGCTGCCGCCTTATCGGGCAGATTGGATGGTCTATAGTGCGAACATTAGGGCCGGTAGAAAATTTCAGCCTGGATTTATGGAGGGCTTTATCGCCGCTGCAAACGGCTGCGAGGATTAGTGCTGGTAAATAACAGCCTCTTGTGGTCGAATGAAATGTGTTGGAAACGCCTTCATCGCTTAAATTGATTTTTATATTTATTTTTGTTCATCCGCGTTCATTCGTGTTATACATTCATTATGTACAATCGTGTTTGCATTTCGCGATATATTGAGGCAAAGAATTTGAGGCCGAAATCACCGCACCGACCAGCAGAGGGCCAGTGCCGTCCTTCGCAAGGGAGGGGCAGTATGGGAACGCTGGCATGGCGATCGGCAACGGAGAGAACTGTGGGAAGGAGACGACGACGAACTCGCGAGCAGTGGCTCGAGCCATTGCTTACTATAATAATTTTTGCTCGCACAGATTTGTTGACGGACACGAGAAATGCAGGGAACACTAGCCGTGAGCAGCTTCGCGGCAAAATAGGCTATGCTATACCGTCGTCGCCACTGTGTTACACTTAGCAGTAACGAACAACCTGGCGCGTTATTCTCACTGTCGCGTTTTGCACAGAATTCACACACTTAAACTTTGGTTGCCGGCGCCTTCGGGATATATTCCTAAAAAGATCTGAAGGGCGTTTCCTTTCGCGGTATCGTAAGGTCATTCGTATATATATATATATATATATATATATATATATATATATATATATATATATATATATATATATATATATATAATGTGTGTGTGTGTGTGCATATTCCATTTGCGCTCTGTGCGCGTGCATGCTTGCTTGCACCCTCCACGATATATATCACACGACACATTAAAAAAAAAAAGAAATACTGCGGTATTGTCGTAGCGCAGAGAGCAAAACAGTCGCGGCGCCTCTTCTGAGAAAAAGTGTCGGAGCATAATTACAATGCCGAGCTTTGTGTGACCTTTACGCTCGCAGTTTGAGCCCTGCAAAGGTCAGGCAGAAAAAAAAAGCTCGCGCGTACAGCGTCACTGCATGCATACAGTGAGACGTCTAGCCTTTTCTGTAAATAATGTGGTGGCATTATAATTCCCGATAACTATTGTTACTTGTTCCCCGTGCGCTCTCTCTTTAGAGCGCGTGTCAACTCATTTGCGTAAGCCTCGTCTTAAACGTAAACGGTATATGAATGATGATCCTGTTTACACGTAGGATTCTCGGCAGTGTTCACACAGCTCACCTGTGTGCGCATAATAACTCATGCCGAGGAGGGACCCGATGGGATCGCAACTCGCGCTTTATTCGTAGGGCGTGAATTGCACGAGAAGTGGCTGACTCTGACAGAAACTCTGACTCTGACATATGCCCTGACAGAAAGCTGGCTTTCCTTGACTGTTTAGGTTGGGAGACAACCGAATAGAAGACAGAGGTCGGTGCATCTTCGCGCTTGTGACGTGGTTTGCGTTTCTTTTTCTCCGTCCCAGTCGCGCTGCGTCTTTTGAATAGCCATGAACCAACTCGCCCAAATCAAAGTTTTGTACTGCAACACATTTCTTCTACATTTGTCTCTTTTCTCTATGGAACCAGCGCTTGTGATGTGGTTTGTGTTTGTTTGTCTCCGTCCCAGTCGCAATGCGCCTTTTGAGTAGCATCTTCGACCGTTCCTCGATCTTCTGTAGGCGCTGGGTCCCCATGATCGAATGCATAGCAGCTTTTCCAAGGTCCTCTTGCCGTGTAAATCTAAGAAATATGCGCGTCCGCTCGCAATGCATTCGCGATCGTCTCAAGCCCATCACTCGCAGCTCTGGGGCCGCCACTTTTAACCTTCTGGCGACATCATATTCTTTGCATGCATAGAGAGAGAGAGAGAGAGAGAGAGAGAGAGAGAGAGAGAGTTTTTCTGTTGGAATGCAGGTATTCTTGCGGGCGTGCATGAAACCGCTGACATGCTACTCTGCATAAGTAGTGGGGAGGGGGAAAGGAGCCTAAAAGCTTTAAGAGGATATTTTAAAAAAAATATGGCTGTGGCTTAGCTAAGGTTAAGCTCAGGATGCGAAGCATACTAGCCTTTATTTTAGTTGTTGAACCACTGTTTAGCTTGGTGAACTGCTGTTGCTTGGCTATATTTGGTTCGGCTAGACTAGGTTGGGGTGGATCGAATGCAGATCCAACGCGCGTCTTGGAATCCATGTGAAGCGAAGCTTTAGCGGAGCCGGTTTATCAAATGCCATGAATTTGCTCGTTGTATTCTTGCGCTTTCGACGTAAAATGGCGCGTGCGCACACGTGCTATACGCAATCTGACACTCCCGGCGATCATCTGAAAGACCTAGTTCGCGTTGGCACGGTAGAAGTATACATGCGTTTGCGGGCCTAATGGTTATATCACGGGGGTGCTGCGATTTTGGACCGAGGTTCGATCCGGCCTTCGGGCATGTACTTTTCTTTTCTTTCTTTAAGTGTGACCTATTCGGCGAGGCAGCTGCAGCAAGCCAGCTGCCACGGTCGAGGAAGTCGGCGAAGGTTCGCAAAGAAACCTTCACTTTAAAGATTAAACGTGCGAAGAAGAGAAATCACATTTAGAGGGACACTTTAGAGCCGCACTACATCAGTGTGCAATTTCAAATCATTCTCTCAGCAGCCCATACTTTAACTCAGTTGTCTGAAATGGCTCGGTTATTATCAATTTCGCGCTCAAGCCTCGGCTCGATTTCGTCAGCGTGACTTCGCGGACCTCGAAGAACTTCTCGCATTTTTGACTGTTTCACCAAGCTGTTTCACTTCGTGGAGTGTTTTACTGTAGACCTTTCTGGCAAGCGTTCCTTCGCTTCGCGGCACGGACACTGTGTTCTCTGATCGAATGCCGATTCGTTTATCCGCCTAATTTGCGAAATCGGGTCGCGACGACGATAAAGTTAGTCGTGTAGTTGTGAAGCGCGCGGCTAACGTGTTCGACATTCGCCGTCGAGTCCTATCGTTTCGCCCAGAATCTGGCACGCTTCCCGAAGGCCACGCGCTCCTCGAAGGTGAGAAGTCGCGCAGCGTTTCCCAACTCGGAGCAAGCGCTGGCAAATGGCGCCAGCGCTCTGATGTGGCTCCGCGCGTTATCGTACCTGGCGACGTCGTTATGGATTTAGCGAGAGACGCGACTCCATTTTCCTCCTGCCTCGTCCTCGAGCTATACGACGAAACGATCTCGTCTCGTTTCGGTGTTCACGTTTGCGCCGCTTCCAATCATCTGTCTGTCTTTCCCTTCGCCTAGCCTTCGCGGCGAAGCTTTCCTACTACCCAACGAACTCTTAGAAACCACGCTCTCTCTTTCGATGGCTTAATGCGCGTTTTCGTCTCTCTCAAAACTCACGTGCAGCGCCGTTTGTTTTGAGTAGCGGGCGTAAGCGGCCGGCTTCCGTCGCACGGTTCACCTCACCGGCTTGTACTACCTACATCTGAGCGCGGACTGTTCCGTTCGCTTTCACCCCCCGCAGCTCATTCCATTTTTTAGTTTTATTTCCTCCACCTTTCTTGCTTGCGCAACTCGTTCCGCGGAGGAGCGTTCGTTTGCTCATCGCGCTGGCAAACTCTCAGCAGGAAGCGGTCAGAACAAGAGAGAAAAAGGCATCAAAAAGGAAAAGGAACAAATAAAAGGAAACGTTCTCGCCAAGTTATTGTAGTTGCTGGGGCTGTTTCGCGGCGCGGCGTTTCTCTCTCTCTCTCTCTCTCTCCTCCGTCGCTTTGCTGGCCAGCGTCGGGCCGTTCCCGTGACTTGGGTGGCGATGCTCAGGCATCAGAGGTGGTGGTGGTGGTGGTACTACATAACGACGGTGATGCTTTCTCGCGGCTCCGCCGCCGCTATTTTTATGGCCGCTTGACCTTGCCCCTCGGCGGCGCAGTGAGCCAGAGCACTGCTACTGCACAAAAAACCAGCACAGCCACCAGCACTACAGCAGCGGCGGCTGCTGCTGCTGCCAGGAGGGCGAGACGCCCAAGTTCCCTTCCTGCCTCTCTCCCCTTGTACCAGTGCACTTTCGGCAGTAGCAGCGCTTAGGCACGCTTTTCTGCGCTGCTTGCAAGCCGCGCTGCTGCCGCTCTGCTGCGCTGAGATGGCGCTCTTGGCCGGGAACGTTTACAGGAACACTAGGAACGTTGGGCCCGCCGCTATGTTCTGCCGTCGTGCCGAGAAGCCGCCGCGTGGTCTGGCTGTAGTGCGCCGCCAGATAACTGTCTTTCTAGACTCCTCGGGCCTGCACTTTCTGGCTCGCTCGCGTAAATAGAAACCAGATCGGCTGCAGTTGCTTTCTCCTTGCGAGCTTTTCCCCCGTTTGATGGTAGCCGAATTGCTGATTTTCTCTCGGAGGAACGTACGGAGTTAGAAGGCTATGGGGTCGCCAGCCATGAGGTGTTCCTGTCCCAGCTATAGTTACGAATGCTTTCCAAAGCTTCTCAGTGGTCACTGTAGGGGCCCAGAGGTGATCGTTAGTGGTTTGGTTATAGGGATGATGAGTAGTGGAGTTCCCTTTCGTACGTGCCATCAGCTTGGCCATCGTTGTCTTTGTGCAAACGAAAAGAAAAAGAAAGTGATAGCAAAGCGTATGGTGGCATGACATGCTGCACACATTTAGGCAATCCGTAGGTCTATAGATAATTTTCTATGCACTGCATAGAATGTGTGTCGTCAACCTGTGGACTGATCGACTAAACAAACCCATTTATGTGTTTCGTAGGTACAGTCTGCGGACTTTATATATTGCACGTGTCATCCATCGTCGTCGGCATATTTCAGCGCACATTACCGCCCCCTACTCTCTCCGTGGTTTCCTTGCGTGCGAATCCGGAAGGAGCCCGATTCCTGTCATGGTTGGCCTGACGGGGGGACAGGGACCATTGACGTCATCGGTTGACGTGCGCTTGGCAGCTCTCGCCGATCGATTTCTTTAGTCTGCTAGGCGTTCCCCGTACACCCACATTTGTGTTCCTTCTTTTTATTTTGTGGGCTGACTTTCCTCGAGCCAAGAAAAGCCGGTACCCGTGCGCGGAAGTTGCGTGAGCCGCGTGGCGGGGGCGGCTTGCCGCCCGCCACCTGTACACTGGAGCTTGCCTAACGTTGCACCGCAACGACTAAGTAGATTAGGAGGGGGAAAAAATGGAGCAGTGAAGTCCCTATCCAAGGCTTAGCTACGAAATACCTGTGCACTGGCTTTGTGGTTCGACGGGCGGCTTTCCCGATTGGATTTGATCCGTGGCCCTGCAATGTTGCTTAAAGGGACACTAAAGCAAAAATATTTAGTCCAGCTAAATTGAAAGATTAGGCTTTTCGAAAAACGAATTCGCCATTCGTTGCGAGGTCAGAGCTTTGTAATCGAGAATATGACGAAAATGGGAAACCGGAACGACGCCACCTGTTGTGGACTATGGTGCCACCTCTCCTGCGGCGTCAGCTGTGGCTGATTCACAGACTGCGCCATAGATGGGAGGTCACGCGGAGATTACGTAAACTCGTCTGTTTTGGCGTGGGCGGTTGAAATCGAGGAGCAGCGGCGGGTCTTTCGGCGACGGGTTTCTACGCAACAGAGTGGCATATTTGGGCACAGAAAACGGCGATAAGACTTCTACACGAATAATCTATTGCTCTATCCTACTTATGTTACTTTCAGTCTCCCCTTCAAAAATGCTGTCGGACATACTCTCGGATCGGTCTCTCGGTGGTATCGGCATTTTCCATCGAACATGTCTTGCTTTACAGAAAACCATGGTGCAGAATACAGTTTGCAGCATACCCGGGGACATCTATGGGCAAGGTCCATGTAATGAGGTTCTTTCTTTAAACCGTGCTTCTCGTTTTAACATTCGCTAAACGTCTTCGTCATTGCCTTTCGCGAAGATCAGTTTACCACATCTGTCGGCCAATCGGCCGGTTTCGAGCTCGAAACACCATTCCCAACCAACGGCCGCGAAAAGTGGCTGAAGTTTCACATACGGGATCGCTTTATAAAATCCACTGATATTTGTGCGCTGGTCACGCGCCAGCTGAGCGAACAGGTATGTACGCGTGCCGTCAAATCTTGCGAAACACTCGCTCCTCCCGCTAGCGCATTGGCGTAAGTTTTGCAACCTGTTGCTCGTCCCGGTGTAGGAACTTTCTTCACCGCTGCCACTGCGGCGCATTCCTTGTTTTCCTTGCAAGATATTGCTGCGTTTCTGTCCCTTTTATTTCTTCTTCTTTTATCCCATCCTCTTCGGCAGCGCGTGTCTCTCTTCTGCAGCTGAACGTGTTCCGGCCCGCGCGTCCCGTACATGCATTCCTCTGTCTTCCTGTTTGTCTCGTTCGGTTCCTGCAGACGGCGATCTGCGCGTGCGTAAGCGACTGTTGCTGCGCTTCCCGTATATGTATTTTGTTACTCCTCGTCGCCTCGTTTCTCGTCCTGTCAATTTGGCTTTCGCCGGCTGCTTCCTCGGCTACGTTTTGCATGCAAATTCGTATTGTGGTACTGCGATGCTGCGAGGTCCGACGGCAAGCTTGTACGCGGAGGTACGTTCGTATATAGGCTGAAGTAAACCTAGTGCTTGTTTGTGTCTGCCTCGGACGTTGATTGATTGACTTGCCTGTTTGATTGATAGTTTGAATTGTTATTTCTTATATTCAAGGTGTGTGATGGCATCCTGCTGTCCTTGATTATGATCATCCTGCAGAACCGTATATGTAAACTGTCGTGAAGTTGACGCTGCGTTTCAAGTTACGTAGTCGGTCACCATCATGTGCTGGTGGTCCATCTAACCATTGTGCTGAGGGTGTTTGGTGAATTTTAATCGTATCATTAAGACAAGTCCTGCCAGACACTGAATCTGTTCATGAGAAGCGACCGGGGTTTGGCGGTGTTCCTGAGTGTGGGGCATTATTTCCAGTAACATATGGTTACGCCGGGACCCCGAGTCTTTCAGAATAAGCGTCACGTGTCTTTCTGGTGTCGTCATGATGGGGACAAAGACTTAGCTTTCTCTACTGGAGTGGAGCGAGGTTCGCATCACTTTGGAGGAGGTCGACCGTGATTCCGATGTTGAGATACTGCTGGGGTATCTCTCTCTCGGGATTGTATATCAAGTTATCTCCTTTTCTTAACTGCGAAGGGTCGGAACTATAGTTGTGTTGCAGGTGCGTTGACGTCTTCCGCTCGGGCGCAGCGCTAGCGACGAAGGCACTGCTAAAAACATCGACGCGAAAAAAAAAAAAAAACGTTGCGATCGCTTAGGAAAGTTTCTTTAACGTTGGCAGAAGATTCGGACCGAGTCCCTGACGGTCGTGATGTGAGATCGGGCATAGATGCCCGAAGCCGAGGTAGCGCTTACGCTTGACCGCGGTTGCGAGGGAGAGAGATAATACACTTTTATTTACAAAGCTATTTGGCAATCCTTCTTATGTGGGTAGAGGAAGTCTCAGGTAATTTTGTAAATAAATCTTTATTCCCTCCCTCCCTCCCTCCCTCCCTCCCTCCCTCCCTCCCTCCCTCCCTCCCTCCCTCCCTCGCACAGTGGCTATGGTGTTGGGCTGCTGAGCACGAGGTCGCGGGATCGAATCCCGGCCACGGCGGCTGCATTTCGATGGGGGCGAAATGCGAAAACACCCGTGTGCTTAGATTTAGGTGCACGTTAAAGAACCCCAGGTGGTCAAAATTTCCGGAGTCCTCCACTACGGCGTGCCTCATAATCAGAAAGTGGTTTTGGCATGTAAAACCCCAAATATTATTATTATTATCCCTCCCTCGCAAACGCGCTCGTGTGTAAGCGCTTTCATGGCTTTGGGCTTCTATGCTTGCATTCCGTTTCTGTGCTGCGTGTTGTTGGGTAGACGTTTAAGGTTAAGGGCGCGGCGCATATAGGAGTTCTGCTGCTTGCGCATGCACTCGGTTCTAAACCGTCCCGTCTCGAGACAAGGACAGGCAGAGCGCCTGTGTCGTGCACGTGTATTTGCGTGCTCATCTCGGGCTTCGTTACTTGAAACTCTCTTCGCATGACTTTTATGACGCTTCGGAAGTTGCCTCCTTTTCATTTCGCGCGCTTCTTGTCGCTGGACTCCTTCCACGTCGTATTTCACTCGCCTCGACGACAGTGCGCATACGCGTCTGTCGAAACACAAAAAATGTCTCTCTTTCTTTTTTTTCTTTTTTTTTTTCGTGCTTGAAGAGAGGAAACATATAGGGCGCGGAAGAAGAGTACGGGTAGGAAAAGTCCCACCGCTGTCTGCGGGCTGCGGGCTAGCTGCCGCTGCCTGTGGGGGGGTTGCTCACGTGGCTCCGAGCGGGGCAAAAGGCCGGTGGAAACATGGAACCCGTCCAACAAGGAACTAGGGGGTTGGCGATGAAGTGCACCCTCCCGCTCGCTCAGAATCTTGATCTCCCTCCCCCAAATCCCGGCTCCTTGGTATTCTCTTCGAAAAAAAGCCAAGCGCTGAGCGAAGGGATTGCAAGGGGGCAGGGGAAATGACAAATATATTCTTGCGTGCGACGGCGGAAGGCCGTCGCACCGCGCAGGCCTCGTCGATGTCCGGTTGGCCGATTCCCACACGAATGTTAGTGCTGCGCGAGAGCCGCTAGCAGTTTAGACATTCGCTCGCGAGCGGTTCGCTATACCTCCCCCGCGTTTGTTCTCCTTTTCTCATTTTTCTTTTCTTTTTCTTTTCCTGCATTTTTTTTCTCCGGTTGCGTTTCCCAGACGCGTCAGGTCGTTAGGCGTACGTCGAGTTTTTGGCACTGTACCGTGGCGCCCTATATATAAAACGCGACCACTGCCGTGGCGTAGTCAGTTGACGAAAACAGTGCCGCTCCACCCGAAGAAATGCAACTAAAGAGTGAATTGCAGCGCCTCAAAGCGAGCTGCAAAGCATGGCCGATCTGCCTAATTATGCCGCAATTGCGGCAACTTATAGAAGGGCATGCGTTTTGTAGGAATTAAGGCAAGATCAGGACTTGGCGGCCACGTTGTCGAAATGCGTTCTGCTCGAGATTGACAAGCGCAGAGCGAGTGGATGCGCGCCTGCTTTCTTGGACGTACACGCTTTTTCACGTTGTGCTTTTGCGTCCCGTTCTGCTGCTGTCCCACTACGTGTGTAGGTTTCGGTTTTGGATTATTTCGGTAGACGCGTTACAGCCACCATCCTTCGCTGTGCATTATAATTACAGCGTTAAATGGGCGGAACGCAGCGTAACAAGATAGGCAAGACGGACACCGTCAATTTCGTCCTGCGTTGCGTGTTTAGCGCTGCAAATGTGAGTGTGTCACACTATTCGAGAAACGAACTGCTAGACCAGCTTTATGCCTCAACTACGCCATCTTGTGAGCGCCATTTCTGCGCAGCGATTTTCAGCTTCCACTTGCCGCACGCATTAAGTTCTGTTTAATTGTCGCGATGAGCAGTCAAAGGACAAATGCGTTGTTCTCTGCTGATTTCGTGCACTGACCTCCGTGCACATCAGTCCTTGGTGGTCACTACGTCCTGCTTTGTTAACGGGTTAGCGGAACGTCGAATAAGTTATATGGACGGTTATGTTTGTCTTGTTATAAGCACTTCTGAATTGGTTAACACGCGTATTAGTGCGCTTTATCCCATGGAACCTGCTTACACTGATTTCACTCTTTCAGACGCGTCGCCGTGCCGTTAAAGGGCAGCTGCGTACTTCTGTGTCTAAGGAGCAGCCTTCACACGCACACCTGCCTACGCCCTGCACAGCGCCAGAGCGTGCGTGTGTGTATGAAGGCTGCCTACCCACGTCACACAATTTAAGCCCATGTGTACTGCGCACACGTCGGCACAATGTTGAGATGAAAAAGAAGGGGGAAGCCGCGTCGAAGTAACTCGGACTTAGATATGTGCGTCTATTAAGTATCCTCGCATTCCTATCTGTATTCTGCAGGATGTGTGAATTTCCCCGTGAATTTTAAACACGTTGCCATAAGAACGAATACTTCATCCTTCAGTTTTAAATTTGTGCTTGTTGCCCGAAGAAATATTTTTGTGGTGACTGATTGCCGGCGTGTCTTCGATTCACGATGGCCTGGATTTTTGTTAGCTACTTCGTATCGGCGACAACTGCTGGTGGCGTGCCACAAGGCGTGGCCATTTGCGCCTCTGTTGCCGTCCACATTCTTCGGTGTTCGGGTGCACATCATCCTTCTGTTTGGCGTAACAGTCATCAATGCGCATGTGTGAGGTGGTTGATGGTGACTTATATAGCGCTCTTGTTTTCGATAGAGAACATCTTATTAGCGCTGAAGCGCTCATAGCATATAGCCTAAATTTGGAACCAAGGACTGTAGAATACCTGTCCCTAATGGGTATCCGCTTTAGGCATCATATAGCTGCCACTTTTCACGAGGTTGAACAAATCGTGAAATCACATGGGTCTGAGTAGTAACAAGGCGCTTTACCGATGAGCGGGAGATCACCCCCGTGCGTTTACGCTACTCTTAAGTACCTATATTAAAGCCAGATATATTGCGAGTGATCGGGCAGTTCGGGAATAGTCGCATCGTCTTTCGCTCTCTGTTTTGCATATTATAGTGTACGCGGAATAAATAATTGCTTTACTGCCGTCGTATGCATAGTCACGTTACTTTCTCTAGTTACCTTCAGTTGTTTTTTTTTCCTTTGTCGCCGAACGGGCAACAAACAGATTGACGAGGTAGACTGTAGGCCGACGAGGGACGAACAGTGGGAGTGTATTCAGAATTCACGTAAACTGAGGTGCGTACATGGATAGAGTTAGTTGAAGGTACGCCGCGCCTGTGATTCCCAGTACGCATGCGCACAGATGCGTCTACAGGGTCTCCCACTGCGGTGTCTATAGTAGCGGTGTGCGTCTGCTTTGTAATTTAGCTTGCCCGTGCTTTCGCGCTGACTGCCCTCATCTTAATTTCTTGCTCTCTTTCTCTTTCGTGCAGTGAGCCGCCTCCATTGCGAGAGCGAGTCCTTCAAGATGGACCTCATCCTCGACGTGAACACCATGCTGTACCCTGTGGACCTGGGTGAGTTGCATGCACCCTCTCGTGTCACCTTTTTTTGAACGCATGGTTCGGGTGATCCCAAGCTCGGTAGTCGGTTGCCGGTGAAACGTGTTTTATGAGCGTTCTGCTTCTCTTTGAATACCCAAACTGCACTTGCGTAGGAAGACTTAGGCCTCAGTAAACGTAGCGGAGGAAAACCACTGACACTACGTCGAACGCGCGTGTCTTAACGGAAAATCATCCTTTGCTCGTGTCGTGGCACGTACGTGGTTAGCTAGCACTGCGATGACCTTGGGCTGTCTTCGACTGAAGGAGACTGAAGCTTAGTGTACATGGCGGCTCGAAACGAATTTCGAATTTTCACCGCTTTTGTGTTTCTGCCTCTGTGTCTTCGCGGTGAAACACGAGAAGAAAAACAAGTTAGAAAACGGATAATAAAAGCACCCCATGTCAGTTGGCCCACTTCTTCCAAGTTTATCCATTTGTTACTTCGGTGCACTTTGCAGTCGCGAAAGAATTGCATGTTCTTGTAACTTAATGTGTCTGATCAAGCGAACGATGAAATTAGTATCTTTTGACGATTCAATTCGACACAGTATTGTTCAGCAGCTTGGTGGCAGCATTAGAACTCCCGATGGCGCGGATAGTATGGACAATTCGGCAGTGGCGTAGCTAGATCGCGTGGCACCCGGGGCCCTTAGGTCTTCTGTCACCCCCCCCCCCCCCCCGCTGGGTGTAGCCGGCGGAAAGAGGGGTGTCTTCAGACGTATATGACACCCCCCCCCCCCCCCTCACTGGCCCCTTGCACCCGGGGCCCACGGCCCCCCGGCCCCCCCTGTTGCTACGCCACTGCAATTCGGTAACTAACCGATTGTGTTTTCTACAAAACAACTATTTTCTTTCTTTCTTTCTTTCTTTCTTTCTTTCTTTCTTTCTTTCTTTCTTTCTTTCTTTCTTTCTTTCTTTCTTTCGTGTAATGCGCGTAATATAAGCCCAATTTGCAGCTGTTTTCGTTGTTTGTTTCTTGGCTTTTCTACGTGTACTCTGGATGAACAGCTGCAGAGTCAAGCGGTGGTGTTGCACCAGTGTGTCGAGCTGCATGTAGAGCTGTCGTGGAAAGAAAGCGACAGCAAGGAGGGTTGGTTTGGGAAGGGGCACACTAAGTCTTGGCCGCCAGGCAGTCTCCGTTGCCGAAAAGGGAAGTGCGGTGAGGGAGGAGGAATGCGTGGAGACTCTCTCGATTGGCGATTGTGAAATGACTCCGAAAGAGTCCTTATTCGTAAGGCGCGTAATTACATGGCAACAACTGTTATTCGTGCGTGCCGGACTCAAGTTGCTTGTGCATAGTCACGCGTGACGCTAGGATGTGATCCGCCCCTGGTGGCCACGTCTTCCATGCCTTTCCGCCTGCGCTTTCTGTAGGTACGTGCACTCGGCGCATGGGCGTGCCTATAACTGCCTGAGGGGCATCGATAGGGATGTCCCGACGACCCTGCGCTGCCAGCAGCCAGGCCATCCCACCGCTCTTATGCCGTTTCGTTTCCGCTTTGTGGTTATGCAGAGGAATGCGTGCTCGTTCGTGACATCTTTCCCTTTTTCTTTCAAACCTATTGAAGTTCGAATATCATCATTCTCAAAAGTAACTTCGTCTTGACGTCATATAGTACGCATGAAGTAAGGTCGCAGTCAAACCAGTGGGACCTTTTAGAGCGTCTGATGGTTTCCCCATAAGGTGCCCGCCATTTGCATTAAGCAGATGTTGACCCGCCGCTAGCTTAATGGCTTTGTCGTTCTGCTGCTGAGTTTGAGAGTTGCGGGATCGATTCCTCGCTGCGGTGGCCGTATTCCGATGCAGAAGTAATGCAAGAACGCTCGAGTACCGAGCATCGACCGCGGCGCCTCTTACAGTGTCTTTGTCACTTTGGGACGGTAATGAATTAACGAAAGAAAGAAATGTTGAAATCTCGGAGACCATTTACGGACCTCCGCTGTATCCTCGCACTTTCGAGTGCACGGCGTCCCCGCCCATCGTTTTGTCTCGTTCCTCGTCTGATTCCTGCATAACTGAAGTTCAGCGTCGCGGCTACGCGTCCACCATGAGTCGTAACGGGTTCTTGGCGTGCAGTGAGCGGTTGCTGCCATGAGGAAAGAAAAGAAAAAAAGAGCGAGTGGGGGTGGTCGCCACTTTTCCTTACGCAGAAATGTCGCGTGACGTTTCGTTTGTTCTTTTCCCTTGGGGGCCGCCGAGGACTTTCGCCGTTTGTTGCGATTTTCTCTTTTCCTCCTATGCTCCGTTTCGTTGGGCACGTGCGCGACATAGCTGGGCCGGCGGTTTCTTTCGCATGACTGTTCGTCTTGCTTTTTTTTTTATATTCATTTAATTGGCATTTCGCTTTCACGGTAGCGAGTCCCGATGCTGGGGCTCGCCACAAGCCTTGATTGTCACTGCAACTCGCTATAGGGGGTCATGCGGCTATGTGCTTTTGCATGTCAAAAGCGGGATGGAGGATGTTCCTGGAAGCACTTGAGGTATACTCAACGCTACGACCTATTGCTTGCAGATACAGGCCTCTAGAGTCTCGTCTGCATAACGAAACGAGCCAGTTGGAACTCCTCGGCAGAGCAGAGATTGCATGTGTCTTCTTGCGTGAGCAGAATCGTGACGATAACGTCGTCTTGAGTTCTATACGGACGATTTGCGGAATTTTGTAAGTCGGCTGCCCTTCAGTGCATGGTTCCAGCTTAAAGCTTTAGTCCGCGCTGAGGATATCAGATGTGCCAGGGAGAAAGCGGGAGCGTAGAGATGCTCAGTGACAAGTAGATTCTTTGCTAAGTAAATACTTTTAAAAGATATAAAGTGTCCGGAAATTCCGGTTCCATGGTAGGACTGCCCGGCACTGCCCTTTATAACTACTTGGCCCCTTAATTCCTCGAAGAGGAGAAGGAACAAGAAGATTACGCAAATGTGGAAGTGTCCCTGGAAGTGACCAGTCGAGAATGCGACGTTTGCCCGAGCTGCTCGAAAACTTACGCATTAACATCCTACGATGGCTATTCCTTTGTGGTTACGTGTCCGCAAGCGTTCCTTCTCGGCAGCCCTGGACAAAGCGCAGGCGCGTGGGTGTTGCGTCACCGTCGCCCACCGAAACCACTCGGTCCTGTCGTTACGTAACCTTGATCGGTAGGAATATTTCACGTGGAGACCAGGAGGAAAGAGCAGGAAAGGGGAAAGGAGAGTCCTCGGCTGCTCGGGTTGACAACGGATCGGTCAGAAAACGGGCGAAGGAAGAGGCCTCTGTCGCCCGGCATCGTCGGTAGCGCGTCGCATTTCGCTAGAGTGCTGCTAGATGGCACCACCACTCGCTTCGCGAAGCGTTGCTAGGCTCGGCCGGCTCGGCCCCAGCCTTGGCAACACGCAGCCGGCTGCTCCGCGTAGGTGGTGCGAGCTCTCGTCGTCACGCGGTGCTTGTGGCATGGTTTACTGACGAGTTCCGGCGCGGCTTGTAGGAGGTCGGAGTAATAGTTGGTTTACGCCACACCGGAAAACCGCGCAGTTGGTTGTTGTCCCAGTTACTGCTTTTCGACTGATGCAGTAAATTTTCATCATGTCTTAAGGCGCGAGCGAAATACGTCTACAGATGTGCGCTCAGTCGCTTATTGATTAGCGTGGGCATTCCGCATGACGATTACTCCTGAGATGTTGCGAAGTAGTCGCTGGAGCTTGAGCCGCGTTGGCGCCCATTGTGACCTGCTGAACTGTACAGGTGGGGGAGTTTGCTCAGTGGTTGTCCGATTGTGAGGTGACGATTTCGTGCGCCTTTTGTGACATCTCATTTGCACAATGGAATACAGAACAGGCTCTCAAGACCGTGTCCCCCCCGTTGATGTCGTATCTGCATAACCGTAGCATGCAGAGCCTGATTAGAGCGCACTCACTGCGGTGCGCACACGTCGTGAATGATGGAGTTGCACTTACTCACAGAATGCCGAGATTACGTTTTCGGAATACCGGAGTCGTCAATGATGATGATGATGTATTACTACATCTATCGTTATCTAGCTTTTTTGCCTATCTGATCTCGATCCCAGATTTCGTATTTAACCCCCGTATGCAGAGATGCAACTTAAGTCGAAGCACATGCTTGACTTGATCCGAGTGACGCCTATCGGGAACGCGCCGAAGAAAACGCAGTGAGCGTCTTTAGGCACGTTAACGCCAGGCGTCATCTAAATCAAGTCAAGCATGTGCTCCGACTTAAGTTGCATCTCTGCATACGGGGGTAAGACCTCTAACGCTATTCTTTCCTTCCCGCCTTCCTCCCCCCTACCCAAATACACCTTTGCGTACGCGAAATGCTACGACCGGCTTGCGTTCTTTTGTACTCCTTTAGGTTTTTTTTTTTTGTAAGCCCGGTAGTTGGCGTCCCCTAAGTTTGCGCGCGCAGAATCTAGAACTCCCTGATAACAACTCTTCAAGTACACTGTACTAATAACGTTTGTGACGTTTCATAGTTCAACAAACCATCACACGATGTCGCTACCACTACAGTTGCTGTCCTCCATGTCTCCGGTGTTCCCGCATTCCGCCGATGGTAATACACATGTGCTGACTAAAGCTCTCCGTTAGATAGTTTCAGCTTGTCCGTAAATGCATAACAGTTTACGTAATACCGGGTTACCAGATATACAGACGCTAGTAGCAACACTTGTAGCGACATCTTGTGACGCTTGGTCCAAGTACAAAGCGTTAGAAATAGTTTTATTACGCGTATGTTCCTTTCAAAGGGGAACGAAAAAGCATGGACTTCATGTTAGCGATACTGTTACTGCTGACGCTTTACACCATCAGCTAAGCAGAATATGGCTGGTCATTGCAATAATAGCTCCGTCTTCTCTGTGATTAAACTGCGCCGCAAGATAGAGCCACCAACGCGGCCGCTCACTCAAACGTCTCCGGTAACCCGGTATATTCCGTAGATTAGATAATAGGGACGTTTAGCGCGTCCGGTATCCGGGAAAGCGCGGGCGGGTTTCCGGTTTAGCGGGGGCATAAAGGTGAGCGGCCCGATCGGTGGCGCCAGCTGGTGGCGCAAAGCTCAACCACACAACCACAGAGCTAATTACTGTATTCTGCTTAGCTGCTGGGGTAAATATTCGACAGTGGCGTAATCGTGTTCACAATTACGCCGCTGCCAAAAATTTGCACGAGTGGCGAAGCAGGATATGGTGAGTTACTGCAGTTTTAGCTATGCGTTTGTCTGGTTGAGCTCTACAACACCAGGCGGCTTCACCGCTCACGTTTACGCCCCGACCATCCGGTAACCCGCCCAAACCGCTCCCGTTTACCGGATTAGCGTACAAGCTAAACGTCTCTAATAGAGACCTTTAGCCTGTCCGCTATTCCGGCAAACGGGGGCGGTTTTGGCGGATTGCCAAATTGGCGGGGCGTAAACGTGAGCAGCCAGAGCGGTGCAGCCGCCTGGTGGCGTAGAGTTCAACCAGACAAGCACAGAGCTAAAACTGCAATAACCCACTATATGCTGCTTCGCTGCTAGTGCAAATTTTTCTCAGCGGTGTAATTGTGAACACGATTACGCGGCTGTCGAAAATCTACACCAGCAGCTAAGCAGAATATAGTAATTAGCTTTGTGTTTGTGTGGTTGAGCTTTGCGCCACCAGCTGGCGCCACCAATCTGGCCGCTCACGTTTACGCCCCCGCTAAACCGGCAAACCGCCCGCGCTTGCCGGAATACCGGACGCACTAAAATTCTCTAATGTTTGTGCGTCCGGTATTGCAGTAAGCGGGGGCGGTTTGCCGAAGAACAACGGATTACCGGAGACGCGGACGGCCAGTGGCAACGCTGGGGCCGAATTCTTGTGACGGTCCGATCCCAACGCGTTAGGAACGTATAGTATTATACATGGGTGAGCTCTCGTGCAATGAAAAACTAAAGTACGCTCTTCGCCAGCCACTGAGGACGTAAACAAACCAGGAGGAAGCATTACATTAACGCAGCCAGCCTCTGTGAAGCCACGCCCTTCGTCTTTCCTCTCTGGAAAAGCCGGCCAACACAAGTGACCCTGCTCTGGGAACTCGGCCCACTGTCCTTGCTTCGCGGTAGGTTTTAATCGAGCTGTATTAAGCGTGTTTGGTTGAATACCTTGCCAGCCGTGCTATGCACATTTTATCCCGATATGTTTGCGCAAATTCGGTCGTTTATATTGCAACGTATACAGTCGAGCGCGTCTGCAATTGACGCCTAGACGAACAAATGACCTGCGTGACGAGTGAATAATTCTGTCGCAGTGCACGAGCTCTGCGGCGAATTGACCTGTGTAACGGTTGATATCGGAGGCCCCAGGCAAGGCCTTCGACTGTTACATTGGACATCCTTGCAACTTGCGAGCGCGGCAGCCATTGGTTGCTTTCGCACCCGCTGTCTTTTCATAACCACGTGTGATGTGCGCGTCTATGCCGGCGGTGGAAGACGCTAAAGTTTACCGCGACATGATAACGTTTTGGGCCGACTTTCGTGCCTTCAAATTTGTTACGTAACTCTCCGTGCTAGTTCTCTCCTTCCTCCATGACACCAGTAATTAAGTAGAATGCGATGGGCCGCTGCTGTATAGTAGCTCTATATCCTCTCTGGGTCAATTCCGCAACGCAAGGTGGCGCCACCATCGTTACTACTTCCGTGTGCGTCTTCATTAACCCGGTTTTCTGTAAATGGTAACACTTACACGAGCAAATAAGACTCTTAATTTTCCCAAAAGGAAAAGTTGCTTCTGCGTTACTCCACTGCTTCTTTTTGTTTGTGTTTCTTTTCAAAGTCACAACCTTTTCCTTTTTCTATATATATTGGTCGCACAGCTACTTCTTGCGAGAATTTGAACGAAAATTACACCATCACTGGTGCGCACCTGAATTGAATGGCGCGGTAGATATACTACGAGATCTCTTGAAAGTTATGATAATAGATTTTGCGTTTGTGCACATTTGTTCAAAAAACAATTGCAGATCTCACGCTCTGGCAATTGGTTTGAGCCAAGCTTTCATTTTGTTGTTTGCAGAGAACGCTGTTCTTGATTAACGGTGCGTCATTTGCAAGTGCATATGGAGCACACGATGAGGTTGGACACATTTTCCTCGGGAATCGCCGGTTGCATTGTTCGGTTGGCCTTCATTAATGACGAGATCCGTCGTGATAACATGAGCACTCGCAACTGCATGCTCTTTCGACGTTTTGTGCCGTGCTCGGCGGTGCCTCTGCATTTCAGTTACACCGTTGGCCCAACGGAATTCAATACATGAACGAGGATGTTCGGTTTGCTTTTATTTGATTGAGATAACCACGTCATTGCGTCTTCTCATTTTTTACCGAGGTGGCGGTGCGTTCGTGTCAAGATAGATAGATAGATAGATAGATAGATAGATAGATAGATAGATAGATAGATAGATAGATAGATAGATAGATAGAGAGAGAGAGAGAGAGAGAGAGAGAGAGAGAGAGAGAGAGAGAGAGAGAGAGAGAGGTGGCAGTACTATGCAAGTGACATTGAGAGTGCAACCGGCCTGCTGTGCTTGTTGAAAGCCTTTCAGAGCGATATAATAACTTGGTTTGGTATTCAACTGTTGGTTGACGATAGTATATTATTTCTTCGCCACTACGCTCGACAGAAAGCATGCTTTCCTTCCATTCTGGCTGATGCATACAGGGCAAAGAGCCGCCTACCAAGCTGGATTTTCTTTTCAACTCGCGGACGCCTGACGTCTTACTGTTTTTTTCCGCTGGAATCCATTATCGTGTCGTGTTGCAACACAGCCTCGTAGGAAGGTAGCCCTACGAAGAGAAAAAAATACGTCTTCTTTATTGCGAACAGAGCACTGCAGAGACAAGGTAGCGATCTTTATAATCGTCGTCTGAAACTTTCAAGTGGGGTGAGTATGTTTTGCCTGTTTTTGACGCTCCATAGCGTTAAGGACCCCACGACGCAGAAATTCTGGACGCCGGCGTCGGCGCAGTTGTCCGTGAGCGAAAATTGGCGGATATGTTTAGGTGTATCTGGGTATACCACACCTTGCTATATGACATGCGGTATATGCGGGTTATATTGCCGCACCATTCTATCACTAATGTTGCTCGTACCTTGTCTTACATTGTTACTAAAGTTATCCCACAGAATTTTGAGAATGACAGCCCAGAAACAAATGTCATGAAACAAAGCACCGGCAGCGCATGCCTTTTATGTTAAATCTTCCCAGACTCATATATTGAAAGTGCAAAACAATATCAGAAACGGAAAAATGATGTAATTTCATGGCGCGGCCGTGCACTATGCCTCCGGGATCGGCCCACGCACGAGGCCGCGTTTCTATCAAAAAGCTCGCGTTCGTGCATAGCGTTCGCCGCCAGCATTTCCCGGTAAACATTACGGTTACGTGAGCTGCAGTTGCCGGCAAGCGTGAGAAGCATTCTTCAGTAGCCGCTGCATGCGTCACCGAGCTCTAACCCGTGGCCAGGGTTGCTGTTGTTCCTACCTCTTTATGGACTGTGACGTCTGCGGTATAACGCGTGTTCAAGGCTTTGCATTTCGCGCACATCACTTCGCGTGCTTCTTGATTTACACGTTTTGTATTTTGATTTATTCTTTGCTTTCGGTGTTCTACAATTCCAACGTCGTGTCTTTGGCTTATTGATCTCCAGCTTTGACCAATTTAGAGAATTTCGCTTTGTTGGTTTGTTTGTGCACGTGTGTGTGTGTGTGTGTGTGTGCACGTGTGTGTGTGTGTGTGTGTGTGTGTGTGTGTGTGTGTGTGTGTGTGTGTGCGTGTGTGTGCGTGTGTGTGCGTGCGTACGTGAATCCCTGGGAAACATTACAATGAAGCCGCGCCTTGAGCTCGACACAATTGAAACCGCTACTTGGATTGCGGAATATAACTTTGCAGCTGCCGCTGGCTTGCGGATTGTGGAAGCAGACAGTTAAAGAATAAAGAAGGCAGATAAACAAGCCGCCTCTCGCAGGTGGTCTTCTCTGGAAGTAGTTGGAAAGGCTTCTCCCCCCCCCCCCAACCGCCCGTCTTTATTATTTTTTAATTTTTCTGTTCATTCGGACGGTCGTCTATCAATGAACTGCTGCTGAAATGGTCACCGACCTTACATGACGTTTTTAGTGTCACCGTTGCTCATGTCCGGGTGAGAATAGTGCCTTAGAAGTAATAATAAAGGCCATTTTCGACTCGGTTGATTATAACAATGAAAACAACCATTCCCTCAGTTATCGCGATCGCAATGTAGCTTGATGACTGACGAACCGTTATCGGTACGTGGGGGTGCTTTGTATTTCGACATGTCGCCGCTTTGCAATATAGTTATCCGAAAGCGGGAGGGCACGAACACCGCGACGTCCCAATCGCTGCCTTCAGGGTCCGTCGACAATTTCAGTTAATTGCCTCTTGATTGCGCCGGGCGCATTGGCGTTTCCGTTTCTGTCGATCACGCGCTCTGCGCATTCTTTCGGCGGATAACGTGCGCAGCTGGAATTTGTACAGGTAGATACACAGGGGAGATGGCAAAGAAGCAGCCTACCTAAAACTGTATAGACCCTAACGCTGTACATTGCATTTGCGCGGTTCATCATCCGCATCTGTGGTGCGTCCATTGATCGCCACGTATCTACCGTCTTCCTCTGTGGCGAGATCTTGCACTACACTCTTAAAACGGTTGCACCCTTTGGGGTGTACATTTGTCCCACAACAATAATCATCATCTGCCTTGCTTGCGTTTCCTTTCCTGAAAACTCGGCGCTCGCTACTTTCCTGTCGAGGATGCTGCGTCACACTGATAAGGCGCATGCCGTTCGTGACTGGAAAGTACCGGGCTCGCAGCGTTAAAGAAAGGAAACGCGGGCAGCACGGATGACGATTATCGTTGTGGGCAAGATACGTCCCAAAGGGTGTAAATTTTTCTAAGAGTGTATATGACTCTCCTGGACGATCAGTTACACTCTCAAAAAAGAGTTTGCACCCTTTGGGGCTTATCCTTTCCCACAACGATAATCGTCATCTGCCTTGCCCCCATTTCCTTGCATTAACGCTGCGCGCCCGGTACTTCCAGGTCACGAACGGCATGCGCGTTATCAGCGTGACATAACATTCTCCAGAGGAAAGTAGCGAGCGCAGAGTTTTCAGGTAAGGAAACGCGAGCAATGCAGATCACGATTATCGTGCAGGGCAAGATATGCCCCAAAGGCTTCAAACTTTTTTTTAATAGTGTAGGGGTTGTCGGCTATAGAGCGCTTGCTGAAGGCATAAGTGATGTACAGATGTGTGTTTTACCGCTTATTGTTTCGGAGGTTCCAGGCCGTTTATAATATCGCACTCAGCCACCGGGGACTTCGAGAACGCTTTGTCGCCTTGTTTCAGCTGGAACTATAGAGCAAGCTATAGCGGGGTTAGTTTAACATCGACATATTCAGTGCACCGCGCTTAGAGGTATTGCGTATTTCGCAGAGTAGTGAACTTGCAATGCGCAAGGGCAAAATGCTTTCGGGGACCTTGGGCACTACAAACACGCGCACTGATAACACGAAAGGCCCGATAGGGATTTTTTGCTTGCACGCTTAAAGTCCGCTGTGGCGCTGGGTCCACAGTTAGCTAAAAGCGGCCTGATTATCTCATTTGCACGGTATCTGGTATAACATAGTAGGAGGGGAGAAGCGACTGTCTGACGGGGACGATGTAAATAAATCGCCGCAAGTTCTGGTGTTTGGGCCTCTAATTGTGATAGTTAACGTTTGATAAGTTCCATAATTAACACTCACCGCGCGCAATGATTATTTGTTTTCTAAGCACCGTTCTTGTTCGCGTATCGTTTAGAAGTAAGAGCACACTTAGTAGTGCCACTGGACAAATGTGCTATCAGACATCATCCTCGAGAAGGTCGGCATTAGAATCCTCAGAGGAGCCCGAAGGACGAATTTAGGCAACCTCTTTTGCTTACCATGGTCGTTTCCGCGTGCTGGATAAACGGCGCGGTGTGCGTCGACACTAGCGCCAGATTTCCCGCTAGAATAGATGTGGTCCAAAACAAGCGTCCATAGCGTGTTTCCAGCTTCTTTATCGCTTCCGGCGCACGCAGTTGGTGAAAGCATGGCCTTCGTGACTGACCCATTGTGAGCCATCCCGGGGCGTGGATTTGGACGCCATCACCTGCCTCGGTTGCTTAGTGGCTATGCTGTTGGGCTGCTAAGCACGAAGTCGCGGGATCGAATCCCGCGTGCACCTTAAAGAAATCCAAGTGGCCCAAAGTTTCCGAGTCCCCCACTACGGCATGCCTCATTATCAGATCGTAGTTGTGGCACGTAAAACCCCGTAATTTGTTTTGAGTTAATTTGGACACCCTCTATAATTCTAACCGTGAAACTTTACCAGCTGCGGGCCTCCGTTACTCCGAAGGCTCATTGCGGCCATCGAACGATTAAAAAAAAGGACGGGAGGCGTTTGCTCGCCGAGAGTGAAAGCAGGCCGTCGGGAGCTCTTCTTTATTATGCACTTTAAACTTGCGGCCGCACTCGCGTGTGCTGTTCTTGCAGTCCGGCCGCGTCGTAGGCAGTCGAAGCAAAAGACTGTTCGATCGGGGCCGATATCTCGACCGTCGGTGTGCAGTGGCGATTAGATTGCATTGTCTGGTCTGGGAGGGCCCCTTAGTGAAATAGAGGGGGGGGGGGGGGGAGCGGATGGCAGTCAGATAGAGTGGGTGACAGTTTTTATTCCTTTTCAGGGCATATTGGGAGTGACGCAGCCGACACATTACGCGTTCTCTACCTGGCCTTAAGTTGGCGCGTTTGTGTCTTTTGATATACCTTCGCTTGTCTTTAAGGGCTGTATACCGGGTCGATCACTTTCGGGGAAAAAAAACTTTCAGTGATTGCTGGTTGGCTGAGCCGGCGCACAGAACGCCCGTCGCTTCAGTGAGGCGCCGTGCATAACGACACGTCACGCAGATGTGAAAAGCATCCCTGGAAGTTGCTATTCCTGACTGACCTAGGGACGTAGCTCAGTCTGAAGGATAGGGCATAAATCAGGCGAGGCTGGTAAACTGGTAACTGGAACGTGTGAAAATAATGTGTGTTAATGACTTGGGATGTTATACTCCTGTCAAGCGGGCAAGTTAAGTGCACTTACTGGGAGTGCACTTCTGGACCTTGAGTCACACTTTAGGCAACGCGCTTCTTAACGGGAAAACAGAGTGTACTCCCAGTATAAAAAAAATGGCGACAGACTAAGAGCGCGTTTTTAAAGATGTAAATTAACCAGAGAAAGCTGCTAAAAAGCGTTTGTTTTAAGTATAATTATATATAAAAACAGACTTCATCTATTTGTCTCAACAAAAAACGAAGACGTTTTTTATTATAAATCTGTTGCAAGTCAATGCTGGCCAAGACGAATGCCTAGCAAATCCAAAACAACATGGCGGCGTGCGGCGAGGCGGCAGTTGATCCTGCTAGAACAGAATATGAGCGAGTATATATGAGCAAAGACGGCGAGTTCGATATTTAGCTACACTTCAAAATGCCACGCACACGGCTCAAAGCACGACCGGCATGGTCAGCACGCTTTCACACCAAAATAAACACGAACTGAATGAACATGGCGGCGCCGCAGTGCCGCATCATTCTCGCGCCGTTAGTTGCGTACATGATAAATTCGTTTTTTTATTGTGCTGTTTCGCTTCTCGCTAAACACAAATTATATTGTTAAAAGCTGTTCACTAACTGAAATGAACTTCTGTGTCCTTTTTCTATGCATTACATTTTGCGTCGTTGAAAGCGTTGGCGGCGAGGCTAGGCACTCCTTCAAACCGTTGGCGGCGAGGCTACGTAGTCGGCCAGCAAAGTGCGTTCCGTGAACGTACTCGGACTTGAGTGCACTCATCTGAGAGTACACTCCGCTGCGACGTTAAGATTTGGGAAAGTGCACTTAAAAACCGAGTGCACTCGCCGTAAGTGCACTTGCCCGCTTGACAGGGGTATTAATGTAGATATGAACTATATATTGTATCTACATATTACAGAACATAAAATAGTTACATAACAAAAAAAGACAAAACGAAAATTAGTGACCAGTCAAGATTGCCTACCCAGGTAACCCGCCTTTGCCCCTTCTCCTGTACCTAGTTCACTTCCATCTTTCTATTATTCGCGTTGATATATATTCGTTCCGGTGCTTGCCAAGACGGATGTTCGTTGTGTGCAGGTCTTCTTTATCCACGGCATCATTTTGACGCTCCGCCTTTGGCTCGCGAAAGTTACATTCTATCGAGTCAGTACCCGCCACGGCACGTCATTGAACCGCGACGTTCGAATAACAGTTCATTTTTGTGGAAGGGTTCGCCTTTGTGGTAGGTGGTTTGGAGCTGCTATATAGATAGCTTCCACGTGACGTCACGGACCCAGCCTCTCACCGTGCAAGTGCACTAGCACGGCGGCAACGATGGCGTCAGTGCAAGCCATCTATAGTTAATGATAAAACCACTACGAATAGCTGTGTATTCACACACAGCTAGCAAGCCGCCCTCCACACCCTCTGTACCTTCAGCTTGAATGAAGCCACAATGAGCCATCTGAGGCGGACGCCGTCCTTTCTTCGCTGCTGCCCACTGTGTCAGCATCGCGGTATCTCCCACGTTCAGCACTTCGCTGCACGTTTTGTGTCTCGAGTGCGCGGCATCTTCAACTATGGCGCCACGGTCGCCTGTGAAATGTTTTTTTTTTTTTCCGCAGACGCACACGATGGTGCGGCCGACTCGTCACAGCTGAGAAGCGAAATAGAGGCCGACTATCTCTCGAGATTGCATGATTACGGATTCGCCTTTGTTCCGCGACGCAAGAGACAATGCGCCGTTCTTCCACTTCCTTTTCTCAGAAATCTCGGACACTGATATTTCACTCTCGGCGTGCACAGGACAGAGATTACGGCGCGTGATATGAGCCGTTGGAGAGATGCGGAGCGTGAATGTATGCCTCTGCCCCCTTATCTTTCTAGTTTTCCCCTCGCGCACTTACTTTCGGCCACCTGTCGTTGCATACTGGAAGGAAGGGGGCGGCATTTTTTTCGCCTGTATCTCCCGGTAATTATAAACTTCGCTCTTTTCAACTGGGCGTGCTAGTTGGCAGCCGTCTAGGCTCTTAAATCGATGGGCGCTGATAGCCGGTAGCCGGTTAGGCCATTATCTGTTCGTACAGCACGCGGTCTGCGAATGAGCGTACGGCCCCACAGGGTCGACCGGGTCGATAGGTGGCGTTGGTGATTTGGCGCGATCCGCGGTAGCCACGGCTGTAGTGCTGGGTGACGAACTAGGCCATACGGAGAGACTAGAATTGCACGGGAACCAGAGGAGTGATAAGCGTCCCTGCGACAGCGGTTGTGCAGAGACGGGCGAAGCCTTGTGTCATGCTGCGTGGCGGAAACATTATGTTAACGTGGTTAGCGGGAGCAGGATGTTGACGCGTGTAATATTTTCCATTCATTCGCGACAGTGCAGCGTAAGAAGGAGCAAGGAATGGTGGCGCTCCCATTTCGCTCGTTAAATTAGGCTGGTTTAAGAAGCGAGATTTACTAGTGTTACATAATAAGTTGATCGTATAGAGAACGTGCGTAACCTGTTACCTTACGGTGTTAATGTACGGTGTTAAGCGACTGAAACGTGATACCCGGAGCGGGCGGCAGCCGGCGCTTGCGCTACCTGCGGGCACTGGAGACACTGATATGATGCATTGTGGTATATACGATGAAAACGAGAGATAATTCGGTGCATTATGATTGCATTGGGTCCTCCAGCTGGGGTGCCTTACAATGCGCACCTCCTCCCACGCTCCGTAGAGAGGAGGACATCGAGGCACCCTGTGCCCCCAGCGATCACCTATAGCGGCTCCTGGTGGCCCGATAAGCTCCAGCAGCCGTATAAGGTGGGATTATCGCGTTTCAATCGTTGAGCACTGTATATACATTGATAAAGTGCAGCTATTTCTATAAAGCGCCGACATTATTGCTTCGATTCGGGCTGTCATTAAGCAATTTCCTGCCGCATGGCGTCTTCTGTTGCTCCCCTCCCCTCCTTCCCGCTTTTTCCCCCCTCCACACAGTGCACGATTTCAAGTTTAGATATCTGTGGACAATCACTGCACAGACACGGATGGAACACGGACGTTGTTCGCTTATATCTTTCTCCATTGTTTGCTATCTTTGCACCGGTCTGCGAATTCTTCGGTGCTCGAGAACCTCTCAGCGCTCGCTGTCAAGCCTCCCCGCGCAGACCGCAGGCGCCGTTGAAGACGACGGCGCCTGCATTGTTGCTCGCTTTAAGAAAGCGTCACGAGGAAGTGCCTCGAGCATCTTTCTCGCGCCCTCCAGTGGCTCCTCGACAGCGCCGTATTTTGCACAGCCGTTGTTATCCGAGGCCGTTTTGTCTTCGCTGTAGTGCTGTGCTCGAGTGGCCCACTGCTGGGAACAATGGCTGCATGAGTGCGAAGGTGCGCGAAGGAGACGACCCGTTCCGATCCATTCCGTGGTTGCAGTGCAGATTGGGCCCCCTTTCCCCCACTTCCCTTCCCAATAACTCCTGCTTGGCGACGCTGCCGTTAAGCAGCGGCCTTGACTCTCAGAGATTCCTTTTCGGTGTGAGCTGCTTACGTGCTTCCACGTGGGGTCACGAGTCGCGCCGGCTCCCCTCCGACTCCTTTCCGTGCCAGCGCGAAGCCCCGAGGCGCTTGCAGTCCCGGCAATGACCCTTGAAGCAACAAAGAATAAGCGCGGTGGTTGCAGAGCAGACTAGTCCAAACGTGTCACCTGTGTTACTTGTGTCCTTTGGTTTTAGTTGAAATGTTGTAATTAGTAGGAATATTTACCAGAAGTTAGGATTATAGTTAGAAGAAAAAAAGGCAAGAAAAGCTTGTTGCTTGGCAATATCATTTAGTACTTTCATTTAATACTCGTAAGTGTGCATCGCGAGGTCAAGCGTGAGTAACTCACGAGGTTGAAACGCGAGGTTAAATCACCAACTTGCCCAATGAGCCACCTTGCTAAGTTAATAGCGGCTGATTTGGAAACAGATTCTGCCGTGTCAGCAGTGGTGGTCTGCATCATTCTTGAAACCTTATTTAATCAAGTAATCTTTGTTTTCACTCTTTATGTCCTTTGCCCCACCCCCAAGGCGCTGAGCCGTGCTCTCTATAAAGGGCTGCAGAAAATGGCGTCTATACCTCTCCACAGCATCTCTCTCTCACTCTCTTCATTTGTGATTGCCCTGCAAGGGTGATGCTTGGGCGAGTTGGTGATATTTCATTGCGGTGTTTTACGCAGCGCATGGTTCTAGAATGGTTCTAAAAGAAAAAAAAATATTCCTCCTCTAAGTTTTTTTTTTTCCTAAAACCATCCATGCGTTGCGCAAAACACAACCTTGTAATTACCCGTGTCGTAACACTTCATAGTGCAACATCTTTGGCCGTTTAACTGCCAACAGGGAATTAACGGAGTAGGTTGTTTCTGTCTGAAGTTACTACGCCTTCTCATATTATTATTATTATTATTATTATTATTATTATTATTATTATTATTATTATTATTATTATTATAAAATTATGCGCGCGTAACTTCTTCCTTTGTTAGAGTAAGTGGATGGCGCTGTAGGGAAGTACGTTGGCTTGGACCGGTGATTTCGCTTAAGCGTCTCGTTTTTGTTAGAAACAGTCACTCGCTGCCCAAGGGATCGCTCGTTCGTGGAAAGTGATGCGGCCTTTTTGGAAAGCAGGGATCGAATCTACTAGGACAGAGTCCTGGCTGCGTCGTGTCGCGTCTTTGAAACTTTTGGCGTTTGAATGTCGCGCTTTTGTGCCGCGTGATAAGCAAGTTTTGTAGATAGAAATTTACGTGCTCTCCTTATCCTCGTTTATGCCTAACGAGCATCGTTTATGAAACTCATTTTCGCGCCCGAATGTGAGATTTGTTGAGGGGCCGGTAAATTTGGTAATAAACATCGCCATGGAAGTCGGCTAAATTTAACTGTCCCGTTTGCTTGTCAGTCGGATTACAGTGTTTTACACGGCATTGGTCGGAAGATTCCTTCTGACGCGCAACGTTTCATAAATGCTGTCGCAAGAGTCTCGCTGCGCAAGCAAGGACGAGTCACGCGATAGCACAGTTCGCTCGCGCGTATGTCGCTCAAAATGCTCTGGCACTGCAAGCGTCAATTAACTGCACTTCCCCGCGCGAAATACGGGCTATAATTCAGCGGTTTGCTTCCATTTTGTTCGTGGCGCAGTTAACTACAGAGATATGCAGCACTCCGTCGTTACCTTAATTAGCAATGGTCGTGACTTCGGTCGGAAACTGCCGCTACACTGAAAGGGAAGTGCAGGCGGCATGTCGGTTCCTTCTGTGACGACGCATTAATAACGTGACCAGCGACGCTGGTGTACCTTACAGAATGCTAAGCGTGAGCTGGAAGCGTATGCCAGTGTACAAGCATGATTAGGAATGCGAAAATGGAGCTTCTTACGTCAAAGACGACGCGACGAGTGGGAGGGGGGGGGGGATATGTAGCCGGTAAAATGGAAAGCATGGCAAGCTAAAGCTAAATAAGAAATGTTCGGGACAGTTTGAGGCAACGAAATCAAGTAAGAGAAAGTGCCCAAGCGAGAGGAGAGCGAGAGACTTGAGCTGGCGAGGGAAGGGTTTCAGCTGGTCGACCGATCCCTCCGGGTTATGCCTCGGGAGCCGCGCGGCGAGGCTTTATTCATTCGCCTAATTCGGGCGAAAGCGCCGCGCCTTGGCCGCGCGCGCACCGAACATCGAAGATGTGGTCGTTGCTGGCGTCGATTAGGACCCGCGGCGACATGTCCGCGCATTGGGATCACGTCCTGCTGGCCCCCGCGGTCGCCCTGGGAGACCGCGTCCGTGCGAGGCCGTGTCCAGGGTCCGCCGAATCGGGCCTCGAGCGTGTATGCGTGTGTATACGTGTGCCCGTCGCAACGGCACGTCCGCCTCTTGTACGACAGCGCGCAGCATAGTGCAGCGCGTCGCCATGGGCCGGCTTTTTTCGTGCTCGGGATCGACGGTGTCGACGCAACGTGCGGCAGTGCCAAACGCGATCTGCCCCCCCCCCCCCCTCCCTCTCTCTCTCTCTCTCTCGAACCTCCCGTATTTCCTTTTACTCACTTTCTTCGTCTGGCCTGGCGTTTCGTTCTTGTCCCCCCCCCCCCTCGCACCCCCTTTCATTTTGGTCGTAAATGTGTACTGGGAATGCTGCTCACAGAGAAACACTGCTGCCCGCATACGTTCTCGCCCCTACCCCTCTTATACCAGTCGTCTGCCATATATCTCTCTTACGTGTTTCATGCGGGAAGGTGCCCTTTACTTTGGCGTCGGTTTGCGCTAACCCCAGTTCCCGTCGTTTTCCGCCGTTGTGCGACGCAGTGTCCGTGTATGGCTGTGGATTCGTCTTGTTTTATTACTATTATTATTCTAACTTTTAATGGTTGTCGCCGGATTCGTCTCGATGCGTGCGTACGCGCGCGCGTTCACGCGGTACAAGTCATGCTGTGAGCCTTTATTGCCGTTCCTTTTCAAATTCAGAAGCCTGTGCGCCGCCATTGAGACAGTAGCTTTACGCCTTTCCTAGCGACCGCAGATTAATTTCCTTTGTTCCGTGTTTCATATCTCTCTCTCTCTCTCTCTCTTTCTACGTTCGCGAGGCGAACGCTGTAAAGCTTCTGCCTGGTGGCCACCACAATGGCAATTCTTTGTTTCAAAAAAAAGAAAAAAAAGCAAACCACAGTTTCTTTGCTGTTTGTGACCAATGCGACAGGCAACCTGCTTTTCCTGGTTTTCTTTCTGCCTATGCGATGCCATGCAGCTTTCGTTGTCGGAGGTTTTCGTAAGGTGGAGCTGTGCAAGACGGTTACACCCATATTTCACGATGTTTCTTATTTTAGAGCCTAATAAAACCAAGGAAAAAAAAAGCTATGAAAAAACATGGCCGTGGCTCTCTCGTGTGTAAATGCGGTGGTGTATACCTTTTCTCCCAGCTGAAGTTAGCCAAGCTGTTCAATGACAAACAAAATTTAAAAACATGGTGCAAGATACAATTGTAAGACTTGCAGGCATCGGTCGTCAGAGCTCTGGCGACCGAACACCGTATGGCCTAAAATCGTATCTTGCACCACATTTTTAAATCTCATTTCTTTTCCTTCCTTCGTTTTCTTTTTTCGTTGAACAGCTGTGCTAACGTTAGCTGGAACCACCCTATAGATTGTAGACACATACTACCCAACCAAACTTCTACGGCAGGCCAAACGCTGTGCTCTCCTGGCAAGCGCACATGCGAGACCCCTGTGTTTGGAAAAGCACCGTCGGTCGGGTGCCTTAGTAACGCCGTGCGCGGTGCAAGAACTCGATTAACCAAATGGCCTAACAGCGCGGCAGCAGCAGCGGCGCACGTTTCAAGTTCCGAGCTTAGAGCGCGCGTGACGCACCTGGTGCTTGAGATTTGACCGACGAGGGATTTCGCTTGTTCCGATTCCCATTTCGTCTGGGGATAGTTTATTTGTTTTGCCGTCGGGGGGCGGGACGAAGATTAGGCTCGGAGAAACACGCCGGTTGTTGGGTCCGCTCACGATTACGCAGCGCGTCTGGCTTTATAGCCATGAGCTTCGTATGTACAGTCCCGTGCAATATGGCCTGCGACATCGAGGTCTAAATGGGCTCCAAGACTGCGCCGACATGCGAAAAATTGCACACTTACCTAACACAGCTTCAATTACTGGTATTTGTTAAACTAATACTTCGTATGTCAGAGCTGTCGTGCAGTCTTGGAGCCCCTTCGACCACGGCCAAGAGTGTTGCAGGTCACATTGACAAGCGACTGTACATCTGTTCGGTGAGAGTGGAGTGGTTACGCGGACGTGCGAAAGCCTATCTGGTAGGGTGGTACTTTCACTGTGTCTAAAGAAAACTGACACGAGTACGTCTATGGGCAGATCCTTTAGCTGAGAGCGTTCGTGAAAGCTGGCTTCCCTACTGCTCGAGGACTTCTGGCAGGAAGCCGACTTCGGTGGTACTGTTCGTTTTACAGACGTTTACCTGCAAACGAAGCTGCAAATGTGTGCATGTGCAACAGTGGCAACAGTATGCGTCCCCATCCATAAATACGCATGCTAGATATAAATGAATTAGCAGGAGCCACAGGGTCTACCCTGGGCCCTCTCTCGCTGGTCATTGGAGCTTGACCGTTTGCACCGTAAAGACATCGTATGTAGCTGCAGCGGCGTCTACGATGGTCTAATGCATAGTGAGGCGGCGTGCGGCCATTCTGATGTTCTACATTGTTGCTGTTGTGTGTGCATAAACACCACCTATATCGATTTAATGTAGTTGTCTTCATCGTGTTCGATCGCATTAGTGGATCGAATAGAAGGAACGTCCGTGGAGTGCTTTTGGAAATAACACCAATGGGCGCTTGTCTATCTGTGCTCAGCATTGTTCCGGCCTTCACAGTGATTGACATGAAAGGTCACCCTGCTATCAGGCCTATCATACGTGTCCAGCATGTTAAGACCTTGCACATTGGAACGATTACATTGAGTGGAGATGTACTGCGAAAGCACATGCCCCGTTATCGCGGGTTCGTGTAGTCCCTCGGCTCATGTTGGACAGGGTATTTAATTACGTTTGCGCTACCCTGTAGGCACTTACATGCCGAAGAGATAAGGACGATTATGAATTATTGTGCTGTTTTATAAATGGCGTGCTGCTTTAAGTGCGCCGTCAGTAGTTAACAGTTTCAGTTTTTGCCCGTACAACAGTGCATGCGGATTTTCGTCATTCGTTACATGTACTCGTGCATCCGTGCGCATGTTTGTTGAAATACGTAACGTGGAAACCGCTTTTTGAGCGCGCATACCTCTAAACAAGGGATAGCCACATGGTAGCTTCTAAATGAACAGAAGCCTTGAGCATTCGCGGTTTACACATTCTACAGCCTCATTACGTGCGCTAAAGTAGTTATTTCTAAATAGCGAGTTTTAACAAGTTAAAACTGTGTGTGTTAGTCTGTGAACTGCACTGTTCTTAGATATTACCAAGGAAGCTTTATTTGAAGCTGCCGTTGTGACGGTGAAGGTAGAAAGCAAAATGTACGACGTTACGTAGTATGTCCAGCATTTCTACTTAGCTTCGCTTCGTAAATGTGGCTGCATTTTTTGTTCCCAATAAGCCTCTCATGTGCACCCTTGGACAGGGCTATGCGAAAAACAATGTATTTCGTTGCAGGTTTAGGAACTTCCAAATAACTTTATGGTCAGGGACAGTTAAAAAATGCAGCTGGTAGTGTCCCTCAAAAGAAACGTGTACATGCTCTAGTGGATCGCTCCGTCGTGGCAGCCTTCTCCTTGGTTATCCTTTGTGGCCTGGAACATCTGCGATGTGCAAGGCCACGAAAGCTCTGCTGCGCTTCTAGAGGTCCACCAATCATATGACCACCAGTAACAGACTGAACGATGGAAGCCGGCGCATATATGTGCGCATGCAATTCTCTCCTCCTTCTCATCATTCGCTCCCCATTCCCCAGTGCAGGATAGCCATTCGGGATCAGCCTGGTTAACCTCCTAGCCTTTTCCTTATCGCTCTTCTCTCTCGCTCTCTCTCGGCGTTGCTGTGCGCCCACATATGGGTTGGGTGTCGTTGAGGAAGTACTTTGGATAGCAGGTCAGGGAAATCTGAATCCTAAGCACTCCTTTTTCAGACTCCTTTTTTCATAAGACTCCGTTTTGCACAAAGTGCTGCGAGTCCCTGCACCTGTTGAGTTCGGCTGTTCGTGCATGCGACTCGTTACAGCGACGTGCCCATCGTTGCTGAACAACCGGGGCGCCACCTCATCGTGCCGATGGCATCTGTATAACGGGTCTGTTTCTCGAAGCGCGGAGGGGCCAGTGTCAGGTACACTCGGCCACAAAATATTGCGGGACGCGCGAGCGCGTGGCGAAACGGCCCTCCGCGCCTCCTGGCGGTGCACCCGGTTGTCGAGACCGACGCTTGCGCGCATGTGCGTCCCTTCTTGACTGCAAGCGCGCACGTTTCTGCATTTCCTCCTCGTGCGCCGTCGATATCCAAGTGTAGCCGCGAGGTGCCCCACTTACGATTGGCGCTGTGGCGGTTTCGACGGGCTAAAAAGCTATGTGCAGCGTGGGCTGGCGCGGGCCACTGCGGCCGCTTTTTGTCGAGCCACGAGCGCGGACGCATAGGGCGAGGTTGAAAACGCAACAAGTAATTTGTTCTTTTGTTTTCCTTTTTTTCTGCGCTGCGCCTTTTCGTGGCCAACCATAGTTCGTTCTTTCATTTTACGAACGGTGTGTTCTCCCGCAGAAGAGCGTGGCAGAAAAGGCGCTCTATAGAAGGAGACAGGCAAGACGAAAATGAGCTTTTGATTTCCGTTATCTAAACGAAGTTGTTCCCGTTCAAGCCGCCACAGCGCCAATTGCAAGAGGGGCACCTCACGGCTGCACTCGCTTATCGCCGGCGCGCAAGGACAAAGCGAAGTCATGGAGCGGACGCGCGTGCACGCATGCGTCGGTCTCGAGGTGCGCCGCCAGAAGGCGCGGAGGGCTGTTTCACCGCAAGGCGCACGGACCTCGTAATATTTGATGGCCGAGTGTACATCACGTTGTTTCGGAAGAAGTTTCTGCTACATTCTCGAATGATGACTAACTGCGTGAGAGAGAGAGAGATAACGCTTTATTTTCATTGTAGTAAAGGGGTGGAGAACTCTTTCCTGAGTCTCGTGATTGTGTGAGAGGAACTGGTGGAGGGGATCGCTTGCTCGTAGACATTTAGAGCGATAGCTGTACTGCACCAGGTACAAACACAGAAAGCGGCTGGTTCCGTAAATCTGAGCTTCAAGCTCAGCCAAGGTAAAGCTGGGACTTGGCCTGCCACTACCGGCGGCTGCTGCGTACGCCGCGTGGGTGCTCATATCTTGAAAGCGATCTGCTGTGTGGACAAAGTGTGCCGAGTGCTGATAGCTTTGTATGCGCTGTGCTTTCGGTCGACGCTTAGTTCGCGTTGGAGCGAGACCCAGCTTGAAGGTCAATTCGCACGCTGCTGCTACTGCGGCGAGCAGCGTGTGTGTCCTTTCCCAAAGCAAGCAAAACCGTGACATCACTCGAACAACTTGGGTTAACCGCGTTTAACCGCGGTAATTTTTTCACTGTCCGTTTTCTCACAGTACTGGACAGGCGTGCTACGTCATCCTGTGAGCGACCGTAGATGGACCACTCGGTCTCTCATTAAGTGTCATCGTAGCAAACCTAACGGCGCTTGCGGAATTTTCCGTACCGAAAAAAGTGAACAAATAAATGAACAAAGCAACGATACTGTTCTCGGCGTGAACGTTGCTGATAAAGCGGCGAGTGACACATTACGCCTGTGACAGTATTTTTAGAGAACAATTCTCTGGTGTCGTTCCCCCCATGACATTTCTCGAGTGTGTCATATCTTCTGCGGTTTATCTGAAGAGGGTATCGTCAGGTCAGGTATCGGGCGCCACACAAGCGAGAGGTCCTCGCCGTCGCCTGCGTGGTGCCTTCAGTGAAATCGCATTTCCTCAACGGGAACGTTTTTGTCTGGTATAGTAGAGGAACCTTTATTATTTGCTTATTGTGACACCCGAAACTGCAAGGGTGTCGTCGCTGATCACGTTCGGAGCGTTTCTTGTTTTCCGCAGCACATTCCATGGCATGTGCACTGCGCCTCTAGGTCAACGGAAAGTGTACGTGGAGTAGCAGAAAAAGAAGCAAGCAAGAAATGAGAGAGAGAGAGAGAGAGAGAGAGAGAGAGAGAGTAGACTACTCGCTTTAAGTAAACCTTCTCTCTCTCTCTCTCTCTCTCTCTCTCTTTGATTTCGGTTAATAAGCTGAATTGACCTAGTCCAACTAATGCAGCCGTGCGTAGATAGAATCCTGCGGGCAGCTATTAGCAGACAGTTTTTGTGTCCAAGTAGCCCACTGCGAGGCCGTTTTGGGTCGCTGTGTTCATTTGGTTACTGCCCATAGATAGTTGAACTACTCCCCCCCTAATTCTCCGTCATATACTGCGCTCTTAGCACCTACTGCATCTCTTCGGTCTATTTCTAACGAACGTCCAGCTCAATGTATCTTTCTTTTTTAGATGTTCGCGTAAAAAATGAACACAGCTAGCCTATTAACTGAATCATCTATCGATTGAATGAAGGCTGTCAATAAATAGGGTTCAAAATGTTTCTCGCAAGCTGGTGTATATTCAGCCCACCCTTCCAAGACTTGAGTCGGCAACCTTCGTTATGCGTTATAAGGGCTCACGGTATGTTTCTTGCCGGAGCTACAGTAGGATACAACTTAAATAAACAGCAGTCGGCAACCAAGGCACACGGACCGTGCGGGGTTGTGTTACTCCGCTAGCCGATCACAGAAGCAAACGAAGTTGTCGTCAAGCGACGTTTTCAAAATGGCGTCGTACTCGATAGCTCCGGAGCGTCTGCTGTTATTGAAGAGCATTTTCATCGGCGGAAGCGATGAAGTGTGCAGCAGACATGGACAAGGTGTATGGAGTTTGAGCATTTCATTCTTCAAAAGTCCACGGTACAGTTCGTTTCACTGCTGAGTATGTTTTACTAATGAAACTTCAGTGCCAACTGAAGTGAAGTTTGACAGTAGATAGTTGCAGCGAAGCGAGCGTTTTATTCCAGTTCAATAAAGAATTAGGCTTTCACGGTTCCACTATAATATACGAGGGAAAACGTACAAAGTTACGCGCTTATGATTTTATTTTCTTGTGGTTACCGCCTTATTTAGGTAACAGGGAAAGTTTGAAGTACGAACAATTTGCAGCCTTGCGGAGGAACAGCGACTGGCGGTTATGAGGGCGTGGGCGGGGCTTCGCTGCAGACTTAAGTTGTATCCGACTATAGCAGGCAGTGCTAGCTATATAGAGCATGCAGCGAGTTGACTTTGGTGTAATATTGTTCACACTCGTTTAATAGAAGCACACCCGAGTTTGAGACAGAAAGTATGGAATTTATTTGCATATACATTTTACGCTCGTGCGATTCCCGTCCCTAGCTTTACGAATATATTTTTTGGAAAGAAACAACGTGCGGATACCACAGCCGAGACGATCCGTAGACATATCCGCTCGTCGGCGCCTGTTGTACCTTGCCAATGTCGTTCAAGCGAACCCCGTCCACTGATACGTGAAAAGTTAAGCAAAATTTTTCCAGCCTGCGCCTGGTGGTTTGTTCCATTTCGCGAACGCAGATGGGCCGACATTGTTGAACTCCTTCGCACGAAATCGCTGTTTCATTCTTCCGATACGCGCAGCCATATTTTTTCCACAAGGCCTTTCTCGCAAAAGCGTGCGGCTATTACGCGAATCAATGCGGCATGCTGCATGACACCCACCAATCGAGCGTCGCAACGCTCACCGCACTGTATGGATGCGCTGCAGTATGTATAGGTGGGCGGTGCCGTATTTGCCTGGTGCGTTTGTTCGCGGAAACAAGCTTGCATGATTTAGCGTATTGCGTCCGACGCCTGCGTATACGTGATCGAAATGCAAAGAAAAGAAGAATGGAGGGCCGGTGTCGGTCGCGATGTCCCCGATCGCTATCGGCGATAGGCGCGCGTGACCTTGCCGATCGCGCATTGGCCGTCATTGTTCGTGCTAACAGCCTTTATCGTTGGTAGTCCGATGAGTAATTGAAGCGAATCGCCGTGCTCGGTCGCGTATGCGCCGGCATGCGAGCGCGCGGGGTCCGCTCGACTCTGAACTTGCACAAATACCGGCGTGACGGCCGTTAGATATCTACCAGTCTTTCTCTCTCTTTGTGTTACGGAGGGCCGTTTGTTTGCACTCTCATTTCGCGCGGGTGAAGAAGTGGCCGGTATCTCTTAAGGTCGCCGGTGGGTTGTAACCTGCAAACCCGTGCCCGGCTGCGCGAATGCGCATTGTCTGTGGAGCGTGCACACGCACGCACGCGCACTTGGTGGCAACAACGAAAGAAATAAAAAGTGACGTAGGTGGGGGTTACTTACCGCGATCATTTCCCACATACCTGTGAGTTTAGCTTTGTCATATTTAAATTTCAACATTCTGCAAGAAACTCAAGTTGTGCAAGGCGAATAGTTGAAAGAGAGGTGGATTAGTTGCGTGCCCTCTTAGCTTTTCTTCTGTGATGTTCAACCGTTGTGAGAATGACAATGTGCAACTTATTTTCAATGAGTCGATCGGACACGTAGGTATTCTTTGAGCCATGACTGGGAATCGGCAGGCTTTGGATTCACACGGTTGCCTCCCTATTTTGCCAGAAGTATCATGTTCTTACGCAAGCCATCATTCGTCATCATTTAGTGCGCAAAGCTGCGTTACATTACTGTGCGTCTACTTCTCGAGGTTGCCGTTCGAAATCCATTACACGTGCTTGCCATTGTGGTGAAATTGCACACTCATTTTTTTTTTTAATTTCATCTAAGCCGCCTGCTTAAAGACAGTGAAGTGAGCGTCGAGTTCTGCAGCATTTGACCGAGGAAGCATTGCGCAGCATCCTTATTTGTTCGAACTTGCATCACACAGTTGGCAGTCCACTCCTTCTTCATCTGCCCTTGGCGCACGGGGTCCATAATAGGCACCACAGATCGAACAAGTAATCGGTTTTCATCACACCCGCTCTGTAATGTCCGAAGTCGCTTTGCACAACATAGGCAGCGAATGCGAGACCAACTGTTACACACGTGGGTTTCTCTAGAACCTATCGCGCACAGCCTCTGGGACTGCCGTGATTGGGGCACTGAATGCCGGACGCTCAATGCCGTATATTGTCTCCATTGGATGTCCGACCTCTTTCGTAGAGGAAGATCCTGGGGGCGTGGAGCGACTCTCAAAGGGTACTGCGAGAAGCAGTAGCTCTCTTGTGGTTTTTATTTGTGAGTGGCTTCATCTCCAGGCAGTTTAGCGCCATTTGACAGCTGTGTCTTGGCAGCTGTGTCTTGTGACGTCCTGCCCGCAGGTCATGTATGGCCATCGTTCGTGCGCATAGTTCACCGCACTTTCTCTCACTTTCATTTTCCTTCTCAGCCTGCCGACCGCGCAGTAGTACCAGGTCACAGACAGAACAATTTCGGCTGACCTCACCGTTTTCTTCGCGTCGAACTGTCTGACTCGAAATCGACATTTATCGTGATACCGAGGTTCATTCCGTACTATTCCATGACACACGATTTCCCAGACGTGCGACAGACATCAGCCGGGTTTTTTTTGTCGCAGCTTCACGCGAACACAGACTCCCCTTTACATCCGGGCGCGGAGCACTTCATTTGGCGCCACATGTCTCGCCTGTCTCTCACTGAGGGTCGCATGCGGCATGCGCGGCGCAGCCATTGTCTCCCAGGATGGGAGATAAGGGCCACCTCGACTCCCTGAATTTAACGCCGTCTGGAGAGCCCGTTCGAGTGGTGGGACAGCGGAGAGCTCCGTTTACACTGCTGCTTCAGCTGTAACGAACGCGAATGGTCCCCTCTTCTGCCCCCTCCCCCAACCTATCCAGACACACACCCTGGCTTGTATGATGACTGTCCCTCGTGGCGGCATGCATACCAGCCGCGCTTGCAAAGCGACTATGGTGCTCGATCTGTCGCTGTTGCGAGGTCGCCGGTACCGTTCCGGATGGTGACGGCCGTGTTCGGTGCGCTTCTTGAAGAAACCGGAGTTGTCGAAGCTAACTGTTACCGCTCTGCTACGGCGTCTCCCCATAGTCTGCGGTATTTATTTTGTAACTCAATACACCATCAATCCTGTTAGCGCGTCCGAGAGGCTAGCTAGGTAAGCGCCAAAGGGAACGGCGCCAGTGCTGAGGCTTTAAAACTGCACCTTGAACAAAATAGCTTCTGTAGAGAAGATGCAATTAGTCGCGACGGGTGTATTGACTTCAGTAAAACGTGGTGAAGTCAGAGGAGTTAAAATAGAAACAGCGAGAGCAGGGCGCGCGTGGTGTAGGTGCTTAGTGGTCTCTATGTGTATATTCCTTTGTTCTCGAAATACCCATCGGAAGAAGGAGGATGAGGCGGCTTCTAAGATGCTCCTACGCTGTGCGCTTGACGCTGGGTTTAAGACATTCCACTCGCAGAGCTACTCGTGTGGCGCACGTGCCGAAAATAATCGTGCGAGGCTAGAAGATGACCCGCACAATCGTGACAACATTACCTGATGAGGTCCAACGAGAAAAACGTGCCCCAGGCAAAAAAGGGAGAGAGAAAGGGCGGTTCATCCAACCGTCAGACATGATAAAAATTAAATTATGGGGTTTTACGTGCCAAAACCACTTTCTGATTATGAGGCACGCCGTAGTGGAGGACTCTGGAAATTTCGACCACCTGGGGTTCTTTAACGTGCACCTAAATCTAAGTACACGGGTGTTTTCGCATTTCGCCCCCATCGAAATGCGGCCGCCGTGGCCGGGATTCGATCCCGCGACCTCGTGCTCAGCAGCCTAACACCATAGCCACTGAGCAAACACGGCGGGTCGTCAGGCATGATAGGCGACTTTAATGCTATTGTAGCAATCTATCTTGAGGTTCGTGGGCAATTGTCAATGATATGTTTAATATAATGACCATTATGAAAGACTGTGGCCAAATACCCCGTGACCCAAGTTGACACCAAAGATTGAATCTATCTATCTATCTATCTATCTATCTATCTATCTATCTATCTATCTATCTATCTATCTATCTATCTATCTATCTATCTATCTATCTATCTATCTATCTATCTATCTATCTATCTATCTATCTATCTATCTATCTATCTATCTATCTATCACTCACTCACTCACTCACTCACTCACTCACTCACTCACTCACTCACTCACTCACTCACTCACTCACTCACTCACTCACTCACTCACTCACTCACTCACTCACTCACTCACTCACTCACTCACTCACTCACTCACTCACTCACTCACTCACTCCTCTCTCTCTCTCACACACACACACACACACACAAACACACACACACACACACACACACACACACACACACACACACACACACACACACACACACACACACACTGGTGGCGCTTCGCCATGGTCCGAGAATGCGCCTTAGTGCGAAGCTCCAGTCCCGTTTAAGGTGCAGTGACACCTTCAGAGACTCTCTCTCTGACGGGTAGCGGTAGCAGTCACACAGAACATGTTGCAGGTCTTCAGGGTCGTTACATTCAGAGCACATTGGCGAGTCCGTGAGTTGAATCTTACACCTGAAGTAGTTTGTGTAGGCCACGTTATGTCTTATGCGGTGAAGGCATGCTTGGTGATGTCCGTTGAGGCCTCGCGTCATATAAAAGTCGGACGATGGATCTACTATTTTGTTTAGGGGTCCGTACTGGTATATGGCATCCTTCAAGAGGGATCGCTGGAGACGCCAAGCGTGCGCAAATACCAGTGTCGCCGCGTCTTTTCTCAAGAAAGGTATCTGGACCATTTCACTCGAAGTGTCATGTCCAGCTTTGGCAGCATGGTCAGCCTGGACGTTGCCTCGTAATTCGCAGTGGTCTGGTAACCACTGCTGCACAACGCTGTGATGCAGTTCGCAGGCTTTATTGCGTAGGCATCTGATGACCATTACGATTTGTTCCTGCACTCGTGGCGACTTACGTACGTGTGTCATCTTTAAAGCACCTCTATCTACCTGTGTCTTTATTGTTAATAAAGTTACGTAGCGGGTTGGACACAGGACTGGAACTTTGAACCTTGTTGGGACCGCAGGTTCACTGCTGGCAAGGCACGTTCAAACTCTCTGGGAGTCGCGCACTTCTCAGCGCTCCGACGTTGCACCTTGCGCTCCGTTGGGTTTGCCTTCCTGTGCTGTCGCCAGCCATCGCGTACGTACGGCGTTCTCGCATTCGGCCTGCCGAGCCCGTGCGACCTTTTCGGCGTTTACGCGTTGTTCTTGGCCAGCTGTTGCGGGAAGGCTCCGTGGAAGGTGGGCGCGTGGCCTCACCGCGCAGCGTTCGTATGTGGGCAGCGCTGGTCCAGATTAGATGCTCTCTCTCTCTCTCTTGCCTCAGGGCGATTTGCGGGGAACGGCGGACTTGAAGCGGGACACTGCGTAGGGAGATAGATTATCGGGCCGACGGGCAGCTTTCCTTGAGAGCCGCATTTAGAAATCGGAGAGATTATTCCATACCCAAAAGACGGAGAGAAAGAAAGGGAAAAAATGAATAGTGAAAACGAGGAAGACATAAAAGGGATCGTTATGTCTGACTGACAAGACAGTCTGCCATTGCGTAAAGGGATCGGGCAGAACGTGTTCTAGTGTGTGTGTATATATATGTTATAACATAAGAAGCCAAGAAACAAGGACACCACGGACAGCACAGTGGAAATTACTTGTACTTACTAATTGAATTAATGATAAATTAATGGAAATGAAAGTGGATGAAAAAACAACTTGCCGCAGGTGGGGAACGATCCCATGTCTTCGCATTACGCGTGCGATGCTCTACAAATTGAGCTATACCGCGGCGCCGTTCTCCCGTCCACTTCCATTTCCATTAATTTATCATTTTTTGAAATTCAATTAGTACGTACAAGTCATTTCCCAGTGTTGTCCTTGGTGTCTTTGTTTGTTGGCTTCTTGTGCTACGATTAATAAATATCGGGCCACTCGGTTAACACACACACACACATATATATACATACATATATAGGCGGCTTTGCAGTCCACCTACATGATTTGCCCGGGCGTGGACGGCGTCACCATGCGCGGCTACTCTGCTACTTCCTCTGTCGTCGTTATCGTATCTTTCGCCGGCGTTGGGCGCGGTACGGGAGAGTGGTAGTTCTGTCATGGCTGACATTACTAGCCCGTCGTTGCCGGGCGTCGATCGAGGGGTGCATTGTTTGCTCGTGAGACGGTATTCTGTTTTGAAGCCCCGAGAACTTCATGTTTCGTTGTGCACTGGTAGCGTTATCGAACCGTAGGTTCCTTGTAGCAATGTCTGGGCGTGTCTTTCTGACGCGCGAGTTGTTTCAGCAAATACGGGGCACGTCACTGCGTGTGGCGTACTGTGCAATCGTTGGAGATCAACGCCTTCGGTTTGTGCCCACTGCCGGAATAGGACGTGTGGGCCGCGCGGAACAACGAAAATATTTCGTGGCCTAGATACCGTTCGTTCCGTCCGTGTCTGCCAATCAGTTGACTCAGATCTGCCAATCAAATCAGAACTGCCAATCATTTTACTTTCTATTGTTACGTTTATTTGCAGTGAAACCTTACTGCACAGCTTCATGTCAAGCAGTCGAGGCCTACTTGGACGTGACGCGAACGTACAGTGGGCAATAAAGTTGATTAGCGATAGTGAATTTCGATTTGAATGATTTCGCAGGGCCAGCATCATCTGCTTCATTGTCGGTCTCTCCACTGTTACCGACGTAGGCGTATTCTACAGTTTAGCTTAGCTGTCAGGTTCCCTCTTCGCTGCGCCTTTTTCTTCACCAAGGCGCCGCATCGATGATGCTGTTTAGGGCGCGGCAGCTATGCTGGTTGCCTCCCCCAGCACGCTTTGCGTGCTGGCTTCTAAGGCTTAATAGGCATTCCAGACCTTTGGATAAAACGCTTATCTCATCGGCATTGCAGAGAAGCTGACTTCTGTGCTGCGACACAGTTGCACACGGGTACAGCCCGAACTTCGTCCACTATGTGTGGCATGCGCTAAGCCGAAGTCATCGGGTATGGGAGCCATATCCGATGACTTCGGCTTAGCGCTTAGCGAGAGCATTGGCTCGCGGCCACGTGCCGCCTAATGACGCTATGCAAAGCCGTGGGGGCGTCGCTGGAGTTTTCGCCTGATGCTGTTGGCTAAGTCGGTTCGTTAATTGGCCATCTGCGTCATGCCCCTGCGATTGGAAACAGGCCCGTGCCCCGTGGCCAGTTCAAACTTCAATGGGTCGATCATTGGCTTCGTCATCACATCGGCGCGCGAACCGTTGGAACGAGGGACGAAAGCGCGGCGAACTGTGAGCAGCGAGGGAGGGAGGGGAGCGCCAGCCTATCGGCTGCATTCGCGCGCTTTGCCACCTATTGTCTTCGCCCACGGCCCATCGACGTGTAGCTGATAAGCGTTTTCAAAGATGCCTAAAGCTGCGGCGCCGACGGCCGCTGCCGCTCACTCCTGCTGCTGGCTTTTTGGCTGTGACACGCTCTGCTGTTCCATCTGGAATACGCCCGCCGCTCGGTCGGAGGAGCACAACGCCACCATCGTGGATCTTCCTGGCGGCGCGGACCGCACGGCTTCGCCGGGCTCGGTTCCTTTGGGTTTGATTTCGCTCAGATCGCTTACGTCTGTTGCTGATTGCTAAGTTTGTTAAAATATATCTCCGAGTCGCGCAAGAAAGCTGTATAACGGAGTGTATATCTGGAACTCCGGTGGGGCGTCTTATTGAACGTGCCACCGTTTAACCACTGATGCCATTGCGTCGAAGCGTACCGTTTTCTTGTGGTTTGTGAAGTCTAGTGACGTGAAACGGTGATCTGCTTGACTTGCTGATCGTAGGCATGGCTCGTTCGCAACATTACGTTTTTTTCCTTACTAAATACTTGTCATCATTCATTATACCCTTCTTGTTTTTTCGTAATCCGTGCTCAGCATGCCGGGTCTTTCGCGGTAGATGACGAAACTAGATGTCATCACTGTTGCCTTCTCCTTTAGACCCCCTTTTCCGCTGTTGGAATCCATTCTCAAAATAGAAGTGTAAAAGGGGAGGTAGGTGCAGAAGGCCTAGGAAAGGCGAGGGGGTATGTTCTGTAGAGGCGCAGAGTGCAACGCCCACTTCTGGGAATCGCACAAAGTTGCGCTCTTTTTATTTTTCGTCTCCATTTTTTTTCCCCCCGCGTCCCACTACGGAGCGCGCTTGTCTCGTGCCACCGAGGCAGTTTTATCTGGCCCGCCGCGATTGTGCCATCGCGGTAGGTGTGCCGGCATGCCCGCCTTCTCTCTTTTGTTGTGCGATCAGGTATTGTCACACGGCCGATACGAGTGTGGCCTTGCGTATCACGCGGACACACTTGTGTTTGGCCTTCCTCCGCCGCTCGCTGTGCGGTCGAATCGAACCGAGCTCTCCGCATCGCGCAGAGAATGTGGTTCTGCGAGCCGTACCACTGGCAGTCGCCTCTATCTGGGCATAGTCCAGCATCGTAGCAGTGACCTTTTCATGCATTGGGGGTCAGGCTCGAGAAATACTCTCATATAATTTCTTCGCTTGGTAACAGCTGCCTTGTACGAAGTTGATTTGTGGCTCATGGCGCATTGGCTTGAACTGTGGTATATTCTATATTAATATGGCCGCATAGACCAGAGCGGGAGAATCGCCATATTTATTTAGTTTGATTGTTCTCCAGCATTGCATACGGCATGCACGCGTTTGCGGCAGTGTCAGCGTCGCTCGTCGACTGTCGCATACTTTCGCCACTGGGCGTCAGCACTAGCGCAGAAAAGCGGTCTTCAGAAAACGGCACTCTTTTTGAACCACGTGTTCCGGCCTTCACGTTGCCCCCCACCCCCACCCCTCCTCCTAGCAGCAGTTTTAGGCACTATAGGGCACTCGGAGAAGCCACCAGTGCGCTGATGAGCGTGCGTGGACTCTCACCTCAGACCTCTTGATGCGCGTAAGATCTAATGGGACGTCTTCGGTCGTTTAGAAGAACTTGTAGCTGGTCAAGTTGGCAATCTAACAAGCATAAGAGACCAAGAAAGCGTTCTCACATACATACACGCACGCACTCACTCACACAAACGTCCAAGACCCCCTCTTTTCTACGCAAGCGCTTCAGTCGACACCCTTGTACTGGTGGAGGACGTGCAAACTCCGTGCATTGTATGATAGGGCTCGTGTCAGCCAATCAAAAAACAAGGGCCGGCCATGTTTCAGATGGAGGAGGAGGGCTCGTCTTTTGTGCGCTGCTAATCCTTTCCCTGACGCTTCATTCCAAATTGCGCGGAAGGCGATCAGAGGCGGACAATAAAAAGTCGTTGGCTCTCTTCTGGTTAGCTGACACGACCCGTGGCTTTCGCTGCACAAGGTTTCTGATGTGGAATCTAAGCCTATGGGTGACAATTGCACATTTGCCCATTATGTCATTGTCTTAGTAACTTTTATCTAGCGTGCTATCGCAATCGCTGCACGCTATTCTCTTGTAATATAGGTACGTCTCCGCATGGCGGGTCCCTGTTTTTTCCACCTTCTTTTTCCAGCTGTACAGGGTTTCAGCAGGCGCAGAGAAGCCGCACCGACTTAAAAATTTGCGTGCCAAAACCACGATCTCTGATTGTGAGGTGTGCCGTAGTAGGGAACTCCGGATTAATTTCGACCACCCAGGGTTCTTTAACGTGCACTTAAATCTAAGTACACGAGCATTTTCCATATCGCCCCCGTCGACATGCGACCCCGAGCTTAGCAGCGCAACGCCATATATATCCACTGTGCCACCACAGCGGGTATAGCCACACCGTTCTTCTCCCCCGTGCCGTCTCCACTGCGGAGTAGCCCGTCCCCGTTATACTTTCTGCTGTGTAGGCGCCGTTGTTCGACGTAACCGTGGCGAGGGGGCGCGAACCCGCGGCCGCGATAAGGGAGTCGCGTCGCCTCGCCGTCATCCCGCTCGAGGAGGGGGGCCGTTCCCACGCGGTGAGCTGGCCACGCGGTCGCTGCCAAAGTCTGCCTCCGCAGCCGAGGCAATCTCGCCCTCCCGGTGCTTGTTTTCGGCCCCGGAAGCGATTGGCGACCAGCGTGCGCGCGGGGTGTGTGTGCGGCGCATGTTGTCGTGTTTGTGTGCAAGCATGCGCTTTGGACCGCCCTGGTCAAAGGAAGAGCTGATAATGCGGCGACATGCGAGGGAGGAGGCGCACCACCGCCATTGTCTTTCTTCAGCGCGCCCGGGGCGTTGCTAGGCGGGCAGAGCGAGCACGCGCGCTTGTTCGTTCGGGCATGTAGCGGCGCCTTTAATGAACGAGTGAGTCGAGCCCTTGACGGCACTGTGGTACGGAGGAGAGAGGTAATAGATGAACGGGGAAGCTCGTGGTAGCCGGCATTGCGATATTTTTCGCCCTTCTCTGTGCACGTGCCTCTGCTGCTTTGTATGCTGTGCACCGAGCCAAATTTCCTTTGCCACGTCGCGCCTGTCTTTTGTTGTTCTCTTAGGTGGCACCGACGTTAATAACGTGCTTTGGAGACGTCTCGCAACTCGTACAGCCGAGCTGAATTTCCGTAGCAGTAGGAATTATAAGCACGTTGGTAGAAAACTGAGAGTTTCGGACGTTACGTGCCGTGGCATTGCTTTGGACGTTTCGAGGCTCTGCACAACGTTCAGAGTACCGTTCGTGGGGGCGTTGCAGTTAAAGCATGACGCACTTTCAGTTCACGCGCTTTCTCAAGTGGCTCGTTGCCATTTATTTTATTTATTTTATTGTCATTCAAATTGTTCTCATAAAGGTTGGCCGAATGTAGACTGGAAACTCCTCTTGTGTCCTGCTATGCTTGCTTTGTGAGTGTATACCTTTCTTTGATTTGTTGTCTTGGTGAAGGCAAAACACTCTCGTGAAGTATGGAAGAGAAGACGCGGTTGCCTCAAAGCAGCCGTGTCTGTTTTCGACTCATGCAAAGCTCCTTATGTTGTGTTGTAACATACAGCCTTGGGCGTCGATTTCAGCGATCTGCTTTCCACCGGAGGTAATAACAGATGGCCCGGACATTCTACATTTTTGTGACATTGCTTACGCCCTAATTCATTCATGGAAAACTCCTTTTCCCATCATTTTGCCAAGCTTGTGTTTTCCCATCAATGTGCCAAGCTTGTGTTTGTCGGCACGTTGTTTTCTTTTATTTACTTTTGTCCTGATGCTACCAGTGCTACTTATGTAGAGTACGGGTTCAGCTTTAGAGGAAACAGTAATTGGCGTTCGAGGAATATTGCTTTCCGCGCTTGCTTTCGCTTTGGCACAGCACATTAGCTATACGTCTATTAAAAAGGTAGATTATATCTCCAGTCCTCCATGACTAATCTGCACTGTAATGGCGTTGGAAAACTATGATTAGCTGCTTCCTCAAACATTCGTCTTAGTGCCCGTGTGCCGCCCTGGTTACAAGATTCCAGATCGCTGCACGTCTTACAAGAGCTGCTGATAGACCAAGTTAAAAAAAAAGAAAAGAAAATCACGTGGGTGATATAAATCAATTGACATAGCTTTGGTCAGGCGCCCGCTGGCGAAAAAACTTTCTTTGGCACGCAGCGTGCTTACCCAATTCGTGAAGGTCATCGGTATTAAAGCTTATGCGTCTTTGTCGCTCGCAGGTGACAAGTTCCGGCTGGTGATCGCGACCACCCTTCGCGAGGACGGCTACCCCGACGACGGCGAGTACAACCCGGCCGATACTGGCCCGTCGCGCGCGGACAGCTTCGAGTACGTCATGTACGGCAAGATCTACCGCATCGAAGGGGACGACATCACGGGCGAGACCACCAGACTGTGAGTACATTTCAGGGGCTGCCGTCCAGGTTTAGCGGTTCGATAGCACCTCCCGTGCTAACGTGCAGGAGGAACCCTTCGGGAAACTTCCAAGCTGGCTTTCCCGCGATGCACGCTTGCCCGAAATACGTCGGCCGGCACGTTGCTTAATTAATGATTACAGCGAAGCCTGCGCGTCATTATTGACTTCGCGCCTTCCTTTCCACCATGTCTTTGTCGAAACGAGAGCGAAATATAAATTTTTCCTATTCACCTAATTATGTTTCTTAAATAGCAATTAGAACATTCTTAGTCGTAGACAAGGCTTGGTAAGCCAGGAGAGACAACCAAAAAAGCAAATCTGTGGTGGCGCCGCCACATTGAAGTTCCCGCATCAGCTTCGCTTGGTGTCACGTCTTTGACGGCGTTTTCTCACGTGTAGCTTATTGGATATTCATAAACCACTGTACTGCGTTCTTAGGAATGCATATATAGTCGACGTAGCGGGATTTAACAACTTTCCTTGTACTAAAACGACTCAGATATACGAGAAACGTTCGGCAGTACAGTACAATGAGTAATTGAGTACAGTACAGTACAATGGCAGTACAGCCGTTGCGGTTTCAGCGAAAGTTTAAAGGAAGGAACCTTGGCCTTAGTTTTCTCTTATGAGCGACTTCTTAATTTCGCCGCCGTGTTAAGAATGCAGACTATAAAGAATATATTTACCAGTCTAGAATGAATGTGTCCCTTCATCGCACAAGAAAGAAAAGCAAACGCGCAAGCTGCGTGGTAGTAATTGAAAAGTGTGCTGGCCGTGCTATTTTGTGGTCATTCGTGTGTCGCAGTAAAGCCAGCTTGAAAGACAACAAAGGGGATGCGCAGACAGCGCTGCTCGTCTAGTCGCCCGACCTTGTAGCTCCTTGCAGTCTTGCCGACCAACCTCGGTTTCGCAGTTTATATCCTGATAGTTCGCTATCGAAACTGCTTAGTCAAAGTGCTGGTTACTGCAGTCAAATAAATCAAGATCACGAGTTGGCGCTACCTAACCCTCCTCCATTTCATTTTCCTATGCGAACGCCCCAGGGAATGAATAAGTTAGTAGTAAAGAAAGCAGCAGAGCATCGACAAAACCGCTGAGTAATTCGGTGCCCCTGTTAGGCGTGTTCGAAATGAGCTCGAGTTGAAATGGGAGTTTTTTTGTCAGCTATATCAAAGTTTTGCATGACAGCAGATGTGGATGTAAAGGGAATCGACAGCAATAGAGCGAAGAAAATGGGGAATGGTGGGAAGGTTGGCATTAGTGTCTTACATCTAGCCACATTAAACACTGGGGAGGAAGCCAGATTGTGGGAACGACAGAGACAGTCTTGGAGCGTAAAAGATGCTATGGTGGAACACTTGCAGGGAGTTTTTTCTTTAGTTTGCATTAAACGATGGTGTTGAACAAACGAAAAAAGAAAGAGACGCACTGCCTGAACGTACCAAAATACACAAGCGGAGCAGCGATGGGGCGGATACCATTGTACTGGATGCGCCCTGCTCGGCAGTGTACCACCCTGGGTTCCCACTGGCTTATGACTTGTGTGAACACAGCTGGTGGTATATCAGTCGGTCTCGGCAGTTGCACATCATCGATGCCCCCAACGAACGTAAGTTTCTTGGTATTTCTTTTGTTCTGTCTTCTGTTCGACTCTTTCAGGAAACAACACGTGAACGGTCGAGTAATAGCCTTATTAGCTGTCCTAGACGCAACTGGACGTCTAGTCCAGTGCAATACTCGGGACATGTTGCCATTTGTGGACGTCTCGTTACGAGTGAAAGCGTTCTCTTTTGCTTCTTATTTATCGTCGTCTGACACGTGTCGTCCTTCGTGTCGTACGTTTCTACTGTATGTGACGTCTCTTCTATTTAAGCCCGCTTTCCATTGAGACGTTTGTATTGCTGATCACGTTTATTTGTGCTGCACCGTCTGAGGCGTTTCTGTTGCTTCTGTTGGCCCACTGCCTCCGTACTGTTCTCCCTGAGTTCGGCTTCCTGTATCCTTTCGGGGCTATGCAGGAAAGATGCGATTTCCGCTGTCAGGGTCGCTTGCTGTGATCGTTGAATCGACGCAGTTGTGGCCGCACTCAGCGGCGCCTAGCTGCGTGTTCTGGCTGATTCAAACCGGAGTAGAAAACGCGTGACGTACTCGGTCTCTTCTTTACTGCTCCAGACCAAGATTACGGGGATTGCGTGGAAGCAATCGTTATGGTCAGGCACGTTCCGCCCTGCGCTTTGTTGTGCCTCCAATTCGCGCCATCGCAGCCGCAGAGGCGCGAACTGCCCTCAAAGTTCGTTGTCGCGCCGAGGACTCTTAGTGGTAGCGTGATGCCTTCGATGTGTGATATTGACTTGTAAACGCTTTCCGTTGCCTCCCCCCTGCTCCCTTTGCTGACCATGTGCCTTGGTGGCGACTGCGTGCGAGCGTGGGGCCCCCACTCGGGGCATCGATTCTCCTGCACAGATGTGTAGCGGTTTCGCGGCGCCGCGTCCCCTTGGCGACGGTGAGCTCGCTTTTAGTGGCGCGCTCGTTCGCGCGGATCTACAGAGCGACGCGTGCCGCTCTGGCGTCTCCTGCGCGCGGGCTGCCCTCGTTAACGCCCATTACTCTAATGCAGGCGCAGCTGCAGTGATTATTTACCCCGTCGCCGTGACAGCCCGTTCAATACATCGGAGGGCGCAGCTGCCGCAACCATGGCGCGCGATACGCGTTTGCCGAGGTCTTGGCGCGTTTGTTGACGCTGCGAGACGCCATCGGCTTCGGGTAGCAGACGCGAGAGCAAATGGGCAGCCACGAATCGTGCGCGTCCCGCAGTCGATGCCTTCTGTCAGGCATAGCTACCTGCATGGACGTCGTAATGAGTTTGGCCACTTCGAAAATAACCCGTGTGTTGAGTTGCGTTTCTTTTTTGTGTGTGTGTAAGCGGAAAATTTTTATGGCAGAATCGTCAACTGACGGCGTTTCTCAGACTCCTTCGTCGACTCGGTTCGTCGTGCTGAAATGCTACTTTCTCGCCTTACAGCATTTTCACTTTTATTTTTTTTCTAGAAGACATTTGCAGAGCGATGCAGTGTTTTCTTTCGAAGTCTGCGTGGTTGGTTGGGGGTGTTGCAACACTCACATTGCAACCTCGCGGTGCAACGTGAGGTTGTGCCTAAATTTGAACAGCGAAGTGGACTCTTGTTACACCGCGTGCCATTTTCAAAACGCAAAGGAGCAAACTGACTGAAATTTTCGGAATAGCGGAGCGATTAAGCGGAGCGATTAGCAATAACGGAGCCACAGCAGTAATCGCCGGAAAACGCTCTTTCTTTCTGTACTTTTCTTCCTCTTTATTTTTGTCCGGCTCGTTTATCCCCAAAAGAAATTATCTTCGTGTCGCCGTCTCGGCAAGCAGCCCTTTCTCAATGCCTGCAGCGAATCTTCAGATTGGGGTTGTGTTCGTGAAGCACGTTAGTCGAGCGTTTTCCCGAGAGTGCTCGCAGCGTCCATTACTTCTGCAGACCGGCGATGGCTGAAAAAAGGAGCTCGCGTAGGAAAAGTGCGATGGAGAGAGAGAGAGACCCCAGTGAGGAGAGGGGGGCAGGCGAAAGGCAGGAAGAGACAAGGACTGGAGACGTCATTCGTCTCGTTGTCAGGCGAGTGGTTCTGCGTCGGCACGCTGCTCCTTCGCGTTCGTCGTTTGCCGTCTGCTCCCGCTCCCGGCTCTCCATGTGGTTCCAGGACGTTCCTGCGCTCGTATCCGGAGAGAGTTCGGCATGAGCGTGTTTCTGTTCGTAGTGTGTCTCTCTGTGTCTCGCTCGGGAAATGCCGCGCGCGGTTTTCTGCGCAGCTGTAAAAACCGCGCCGGCGCTCGGAGGCGCGGGCGGGCGCTCCTCCGAAATAGATGCGCTCCTCTGGCATCGCGCAGTGGCACGCGGCCCGGCGGCCCCGTAGCCAGCGAGCGCGACAAGAGCGCGGTTTTGGCTGGGACGCTGTTCTTTTTTTCTATGCGCCGCTGTGTGCCGCGCTCGCTTTCGGCTGCACCGCACAACTCCGCCGGAAGTTCGACGGGCAAGGCATAGGCATCGCTACGGGGAATAGGCATTACGGATAAAGCACGTCGTGAAACAAAAGTATGAGAGAAAAAAAGAAAGAACATCTCTATATCTGGGTTCTCTTGTGGCTTTCGCCGTGCTCTGCTCGATGTATTTTGCTGCTTCGCTCCTGGGCTTCGCTCAGGTTTTTTTATTGTTGCCTTCTCGTTTTTCGTGCGTATGCAAAGGCTTTCCCGCGGTGAACGAGATTTATGGCACACTGTTCGCGTTTGTCTCCCGAAACTTCTTGCCTGCCATTTGTTTAAAAAGCAAAAACAAGCGCGCAGGCGGAGTGCGCCTTCCCCGACGTCTTGCCACTCTCGCTTTCTGCTTTGTTTCAAACGCCTAATCTTCCCGCGTCGTTTGTTAACGTCGTTAGCTGGCGTTAAGCGAACTTTATTTCCCTGTAAGCTTAAAAAAATTGTTATACATTTTTTTTCTTTCTTAATAACTCTCCCATTCCAGGGCGCTCTATACTTCTTCCGTCACCGTGCCCATTCTTTCGCCACTTTCTATTCCATTTCTTTCGGCCTACTGCGGCTTCTTGTCACCACTGCACTGGACTCCCGTTTCATCTTTCTTTAATTTCATTTTTCCTTGCCCGGTCTAACTGTGGTGTGCACGTCCTACCGGCCACTAGCTGGCCACTAGCAGCCGTAGCAGCGGCAGCAGTAAAGTGCATGCACCGTGCTGCGGTGGACCTCTCGACCGGAACCACCCCTGCGCGGGGCGTGGGCCCTTGCCGTGCATGCCAAGTGGGCGAGGAGAGAGCAGCACTGCAGTGAGGAAGGGCTCAGGGGGGGGGGGGGGGGGGGGGACCGCTCGGCGCAAAACCGCACGTACGGCGTACCGGGCCGGCCGGTCCGTGAAAATCTGTCTCTGGCGCTTTTTTGTTCGCTTCCTTTGTTTTCGCCATACGAGCCTCTAGATTTCTGCCCTTTCTCTCGCCGTGCCGAAACTCCATTTGTCCGTTACTGTTTCCCTCTCCTTCCACTCGTGCGCCTAATTCTTGCTTTCGCTCTTTTGTCCTTTTTTCTTTTTCATCCCCCGCCGTCGCTGTTCTGGACGGCAGAGCAGCAGCAGCAGCACGCTACTTTGTGCCTGCCTGCGTCATTGTTTTTGGCCGACGAGGACCGCTAGGGTAAGAGAAGGTGGCTTGCGAGTGGGCAAAGGAGAGTAGCAGTTTTTTCGGATGTGGAAGGGGTAGGGGGAGGAACCCGGGGCGCTCGCGCCCCGCGCTTTGCGGTTTCTCTCTCCCTCTCCCGTGCGCTTTGGCGGCGGTGAAGTGCGGAGGAGAAAGGGGGGGGGGGGCAGCGCTTGGCGTAAGGCGACCCCGCGCTGCAGCCGCTGCCGCCGCCGCTGGTCGGCCGTTTTGTGTCGCGCTCGGGCCGCCCGTCCGCGCGTTCTCGGGAGCGGGCCGTCCCACCGGCGGCGTTGTCGTGTGCGCCGAGTCGCCCCTGCGAAGACGGCACGCCCGCCACGCGCTTTTTTGGCCAGCACGCGGCCTGCCCCCCCCCCCCCCCCCCCCCCTCCACTGTCGTCGTCACGGCCTCATCGCGGAGGTGCTCTGTTATCTCGTCTGTCGCCCCGCCGTGGTTGTCTTCCCTGCGATGCAGCACGTTTCCCACCTGCCCTGAAGATGCGCCGCCGATCGCTCGCGTCTTCTGTGCCGCCACGTCCACGTGTGTGTGCCTGTGTGCGAGTGCGTCCGTGTGCGTCTCTGCCCCTTCGCAGTCTGTTGTGCGTGAGCTTCGCACGGTGCGACTTCGACGGCACAGCTTCGATGGTCGTCTCCGCTTAAGCGCCTCGTCTCAGTGCTTGCGCACGCTGTACGCCCGTGGCCTGGTCTTGTCTCATTCCGACTGCTGTAATGGCCTTGTTTAACTGCTGCCTTGCGATTCTTCGCTTGTATCGTTTTTCTTTTTGTTGGTGAATGTTACGCATGTCCCACCGTCTTGTGTTCTCTCTTGAGTCTTTGGCTCGTAATTGGTTTAATGCGGCCTGAAATATTCGCACTAAACTTGTAAGTTTGGTTAGTTTCGTAGAATAGCTTTAATGGGACAGTGGCTGAAACCTCTGTATAGTGTCCGAGAGGCCCGCTATATTTACGTGCAAATGTTTTAAGCATGTCCTGCACTTCTCGCTTTCTACCTGCCCCGCTGCGCGGCAGCGTTAAATTTATCCGCTGGATCCCTCTGACGCATTGCGACTTGAAGCATGAAGTACCGTCAATGTTGCGACAGTTCTGTTGTCGTTATCAGTGTATTCGCTAAGGAAATCAGCTTTAACGATTATTCAGGTTCGACGCTGTAACTTTATTTAGCTTTACTAAAGGCTCATCTCGCGCCCTTGTCCAGACTACCTTCAGCAGCAGACTATAAGATGCATGAGAGCAGGCTAGTCTAACTTAGGCCGCTTACATGCGCGTTGCGATTGCGACTTAGAATCTCTGTAAGGCAGTGCATCTTGCAGCTGCAACCCACCGACTGGCACGTTGAGCAAGTTTTGCACGGAAACGACCACAGTTAACTTTTGCTTCCTCAGAGCTTCTTGCTCCATGTGCTTTAGAATGATGTGCGTATTAGTAAACTTTCCTCACATAGGGCAGTGAACTGAATCATTTTAGTTTCTTATCTCCTCAATGGTCATTCGGCGGCGAAACGATTTAGACTCGATCCGATTGCTGCGGGCGCACTTTCACGGCCCACCGTAGGCACGTCAATCGGTTTTTAGATTCGAAGCTCTTCCACGACGCCATCCAGAGGACAGCGCCGACCCTTGACTGAATTGGTCAGTGCGCTTCGGTAACGCTTCCCCGTGTATCCTGCGACGTGCCTGAGGAGCGCTCCGCTACTCCAGTGCCCACGGAATAGACGCTGAAAGCGCCTCCGTGGTTACGGAGTTTCGCATCGGTAATCGCGCAATACCGTTATCGAAGCACATTGATTCCTTCAGTCGAGGAGGAGGAGTAAGGAATACGGGGTCCACTTTCCGGTGTCGATGCGGAGTGCAGTTAAGTGGATAAATGTTCTGGAATGCGGCATGGAGCTTCCCCATCGCTGTGCACGTGTCCGCATTTCGATCCTGCAGCTCAGGCGTGCGTGGAGAAGACGTGAATCGGAAGAGCGGTCACTCTACGCACGGACGTCCGACGACGTTCACCTGGCATGGCTTGGCCCCGAAACTCCGCACGCTCCAGCCTGCAGTGCACGGCTTGTCTCTCTCTCTTTTAAGGCGAAAGCCTTATTTTTTCTTTATTTACTACCCCCCTGCCCGTGCTTCACTACCGGCAGCACTAGCGCGTGCGTCCGCCCCGCCATTGCGAGCTCGCGGAGCGTGCGGCGGTGATTGGCGGTGCCCTGGGCGAGGAAGTGCTGTGCCGGCGGTGGCGGCCGTGGCACGCAAAGAGACTCTCACTCTCCTCCGAAACGGCGCTTGGATGACGTATGTGCGCCCAAGCGACAGCGGGGACGGACATTGAAAGTGTCTTTGCGCACGGATGGCTTCGTTCCAGTGCTGCATTTACAAGGTGACGTAGCGATGGCTGTAAATGCATTATCTGGAATGGAAGGCGTCCGCGCCCGCTCGCCTGTTGGTCTTCTCTTCTGCTTAGCCCCGCCTCCTCTTCAGCCTGCGGTCCTCGAGCGTGCGTCTGCGGCGTCGACGTCTTCGGGTGTGAGTCCATGCGTCCGCGCGCAGGATGGAGCGCATCGGGCCGTGTGCCTCGTGCAGTGCCGTGTGTGCGCGCGGATCGTGCTATTCTGTAGTTCTATCCCTTTGTATTGGTGCTCTTTCGGCAGTGCTACACTGTCCCATTCTGGATGACCGTTCCGGTCGGGAACCAGTCTCTGGAAATAAAGCTGCTCGTTGTGTGGTTGGGAGCCCGTTATTCTTCTTCCTGTCGTTCACGACCACGTTGCGTCTGGATCTCTCCGTGTTCTGTATAACTGCATTAGTTTACGACCTAGAACTGGTGTTCTTGCAGTTTCCATGGGAACGGTGCTTCTTGGGATATATATAGATGACAATGGTGCGACCGTGAAGCGATGTGCGAAGTCTGAACAGTTTTCTCCGATGACTACAGACAAGTCACGCAGGCTGTCATCAATCGTTGCGCTTTCGTTATTTTAAGTGTCAGAAACGGATGAATATATGGCTGGCCACTAGGATGTGTGCAGTTAGGTATAAAGCGCGGAATTACATGTATACGCACAAATGCAATTTAACGAACAAACGGAACAGTTTTGCCTACAGTTCGCTGAAAGGGTCGCTCTTAGGAGTGGCGCAAAATAGGAAGGCTTTGTAAATAATCAATCAGTTCCTTGTCACTGGCAAATTTGAAAGCAGAGAAAGGCTTACCTGAACGTCGTTGCCTTGAACATTCAAGGACAGAGAGATGTATAGGATGCCCGCCTTTGGAATTGATGAATTAAATGTGATTCAATGGAAGGAAGGAATTGAAACGAAGACACAAAGTTGCACAATAAGTTTCCAGCCTGCCATCATGGTGCACAGTTTCTCGCGTTGATATACCCCGCGTAATTAACTGTCATCAGCTACCATAATACTGCGTCTGTAGGAAGCTGGATGAACAAGCTTTTTCAGGTAAGTATAGCCGAAGATATGCTCAGCATTCACACAAAGCCGGATGCACACTCTGTACGCAAGCGTAGCTATAGTGATTGTAACTCGTTTTTACAGCAGTGGAAAGTTATACCGGGCTGAAATGGCTCGTGTTTGCGTTCGGCTTATGGAAAACGTTCGCTAGTCACAAGGACTCGCCTGCGCATGCGTCGGCCTCACGTCCATGGGCGTACAAAACAAGCCAGCGGGTGGGGTTACAGCTTATCCTGCAGTTGTACGAGTGCTTCGCACTTGCAGCGCTGAAGTGAAGAGAAAAATGAACCGCCCAGTTCACGCAGGTCTGCTGCAATGCGCAAACTAGCACCAATCGGCTGAGCTGAATCAAAAAGCGGGCGAATGTCTACGAAACAGCCGTAAACTTCAAAAATATCTGAGTAGAACTGATCTTCGCTGTGGCACGCGCATTCGAACAAGAGAAGAAATATCGTTTCAAATGTATGGAAATCCAGGCAGCTTGTATCAAAGACAGCGAAGCTGTGCAAGGCGTCCCTCCCACCTTTTGCAAGTTATAGGGGCCTGCAGGTTGGTTTGCCTCTACCGAAATCTACCCAATACTTTAATATGCTTCGCTACACCCGAGCCGTTTCAGATGATCTACTATATGCGAGCTTAGTACATATGTCGATCCACTATATGCGAGCTTTGTACATTTAGTATGCGTTATATCCGACACATGTTCCTGTATTCTGCGTCGGCTCTATTGACGCCGGCGTCGAGCTGCGCGTTCCGACGGCCTGGACGGGGCTGCAATGCAGGCTGCGTTAATAAGCGGACCATCGTGAGGCTCCCCGATACGGCTTCGCAGAAAAAGACACCCAAGCTGGTTTCCAGGTCTCATTTCGCCGCACTCTCGCAAAACAGTGTTTAGAAAAAAATTACGCCCGCAGATAGCAAAGACATAACGGCGATAATTTAAAAGACCATCCTAGCGCTGTAATCCGATTTCGAAACATATATATATATATATATATATATATATATATATATATATATATATATATATATATATATATATATATATATATATATATATTATATATATATATATATATATATATATATATATATATATATATATATATATATATATATAAGCAAAAATTATTGGGGTTTTACGTGCCAAAACCACTTTCTGATTATGAGGCACGCCGTAGTGGAGGACTCCGGAAATTTCGACCACCTGGGGTTCTTTAACGTGCACCTAAATCGAAGTACACGGGTGTTTTCGCATTTCGCCCCCATCGAAATGCGGCCGCCGTGGCCGGGATTCGATCCCGCGACCTCGTGCTCAGCAGCCTAACACCATAGCCATATATATATATATATATATATATATATATATATATATATATATATATATATATATATATATATATATATATATATATATATATATATATATATAAGCATGCATATATATATATGCATGCTTGCCCGTTAAGGAAGTTTGACGCCCTGGCTAAGAACCTTCGGATATAATTACTGCTCAACCAAAGCGTCGTTAATAGTTTGGTCTGCAGAGGCGCGCAAGAGCTCGCGAAGGGCCGATGTAGTTACAGACGCAGTCTCGTAAAAGGGCTGGAAATACTGTGGGACATATTTGACTAGGCGGTATTGAAGGAGGGAAAGGGGGAGTTTGTGACGACAGCGTGAAAAAGGGCAACCGGTTTCCGAAATGCGCCTGACGAAGACAGCAGATTCCTTGTATGAGCGCACACTCCTACGTTACCGCTAAACAAATCACCGCAAAAAAAAAATGCAGCCGTATCGAGCGCGTGCAAAATATACACGAGGAATTGCATAGGAGTAAAGAGGCAAAAAAGAAAAGAAGAAAAGAGTGCTTTTCTTTAACAAGCTATGGCGGTCACAGTCTTCCTTCTTTTATTTTTGTTTTCCTCAGTGAGAACACGAGAAATGTTTCTAGAAAAAAAGTCCTATATTTTAGCTTCGGATGCTTTTATCTTTAAACCGTACGGGGAAGAGCGATGTCCCTTGGGCATGTGTGGGATTGGCAGCCAACCTTCCTAGGCAGCGGCCTCGTCTTTCCTGTTTATCATTGCCTCAGAGGGCTGCGTTTTCAATTCTACCGCGCACTCGCTGAGATGAGCCAGCTGTAGTCAAGTGCAAGTCCTGGCTGCATAGGTGGCTTGGCTGGGCGCGTGTGCCCAAAGCGAAGTGGTGGAGATGGCCGGCGGCTCGGAGTGTTAAACATTCATGATTGAATGGCAATACGCGTGTGCTACACGGCAGCCTTTCGAAACTCGTGGTCTGAAGCATTGGAGCAACGATTGCCAGCCACGTGAGCCTAGGGTACATCCCTCTTTCTCTCTAATTTCCCTGTTTTTCCTTGCTCTTTCTCGGTACCTCCCTGTAGGCCGTCGAAGTCAGGGAGGGAGGGAGGGGGGTTGACTTGTCTGTAAACATCTTAAATTTTGCAGGATTTCAGGTTACCGGAGAGGTGTACGGTACCAACAAAGCTGGTGACCACATCTTGCGACGCAGAGCCTAAAAAGAGAGTATGCGAAGATAATACTGCAAGGACATAGATATTTCTGCTTAACTGCAGATGTAAAGCGCTGGACGCGGCATTGTCGTTAACGTGCCGTCAATTTATGATTTCCTTCGACGATAATGACGCGACACAAAAGCTTTTCAAAAGCAACGATGTTGGACAAAGGGTCACAAGATGTCGCTACAAGTTTAGTGGCTGCCGTGCACGGCCGCGGTCACGCGGTACCTTTCTAAACTTCCTTCCCAAATATCAGCTTCCTTCCTAAACGGTAGGAAGCTTTGTGGACGAGCCAAATCTATCTAATATGGGGGACGTTCCCGCAAAACCAGGAATGGTTGCCAAACGTGCCTGTCCCCTCACGGAGGGTAGAAGCCAGGACTCGTGTTCACTAAGTCGTCTTACTTTAGAATTCTTCGTATGAGCACATTCCAGCCAATCCTGATGCTGGACATATATTGGTGAAGGTAGGCAGCCAATGGCAAAGGACACTTACGAACGAGGAGCTTTGTAAATTCGGCCCTAGTTCTTTGAAACACCTACAACGAGCACGGCACCCGCCGTGGTGGCTCGGTGGCCATGCCGATCTGCAGCTGCTGTGCGCGAGGTCCTGGGTTCGATTACCCGTCGCGACGGCCGCATTTCGATGGGGGTGGCATGCGAAACGATAGCACACATAAACTTAATTTCGTACAAATTAAATGGCCTCATGCGGCGGAAAAGAATGTGGAACTTCCCACTATCATTTGTCACTTATGTGAGCCCTAGTGTAATAACGTTAACCAAACTCAAATTCCTCCAATATGAAGCGTATTTCCTAGCCCGGCAATTGCTTTGGGACTCTAAACCTCGTAATTTAATTTTGCAACGACTGTGCCGAACAGCAACAATAAATAATTGGGATAATTTAATCGATTGGCTAGAGGAGGAGAAAAAAAACATACTGAGGTTTGTTCTTTGTACTCAATGGGTGCAGCTGCAGCAGGGCATGGGTATTTAGGGAACTTGAAGGTCCCTACTAGGAGGCCATAAATGATAGGACAAGGAATATTTACGACAGCAAGTGTAGCGATATGCGAAGGTATTTTTATTCGAAAAGGAGTAAAGGAGACCGTGCAGAGCGCGTGCGTTTTTGCTTATCGAGTTTAAATCTTGAGTGAGAAGAGCTAATTCTTGCTGCCATAAAATTTTAGTACCCTTGTGCCGCCGGAAGACCTGAGGCGCAAGCACATGTGTCACGTAATCTTCCCATGGGCAACTAATAATAAAAACAAAACGTGCTGTAAATTCGGTCAACTTCATGCTTCCTGTGGGCCGCACGGTTGTCCTTCCTCGGATATCAACGTCGGTCCGGCACTTCTAGCGCTCGTCCTCCACTCCAGAAATTGGGCTTCTGGTTATCTCTTCGGTTCCAACGCTATCGTTGGTCGGTCGGTCGGTCGGTCGGTCCTGCCTTCCCTCATGTTTCGCGAAGGGACTCAGCTGTCCGTTGCCATGGGCACGCCAACCGCATCGGTTACACGCAGTGTACGTTCTCTCGGTAAGCACGACCGCGAAAGGAAGTGAGCAAGTATGCGCGACGACACGCGCAGGCTTCTGTCCGCCACCCGAAGCCTGCCCGGCGGCTGGAAAATGTCTCGCCGCAGGCGTCGGTAGCGACGCGAAAGCCGAAACTCGGTACGCCTCTGTCGAGGACGATTCCTGTGCGCGCACGCGGTAACTCGATCGAGCCGTGGAAGGGAGGCGGCAGCGGCGTGATGCGCGTGCCGGGTGGCTGCTGGCTTCCTTTCGCGTCGTGGAACCTGGCGATGCCGGGCGGAGGCGCCGCGTTCGGGACAGCTGGAGTAGGGCGCGCACTCGTACGGCCCCGTTAATCGCTCCTTGCTACTGCATGAAGATGACGACGAAGAAGAAAATTCGAGTCCCCCTCGGTTCCCCCTTATACTTCTGGTTAAAGAAGTTTTTTTTCCTTTGGGAAAACCTACGAAGCCTATATCGAGAAGCACCAATCGAGGTCCGTCTTATCTAGGCTCAGCACTGTTTTCGTGGAGTCCGCAAGCTTAGGAAATTACTGGTTTCGCGAGGCGGAGCGTGGTTTGCACGTGGATAGTTGCGAGCACGCACGCATGTTGTTTCACAAGATATATTTTAGTCGTTCACATCGGTTAGCTTCGATGCCGTTATGGAACTTCTCGTTTTTCTCTGTTCTGCTCAAAGTTCCTTTTTCTTTGCGTGTTTGTTTGTTTGACCCGGGTTAAGTTGCGTATTCTTATCTTTGCCCTCTCGGCCTCTTTTACCGCGTTTTAACCGCGGTCTGAAAGGCCCGACCGGGTGCGTGAGAAACTGCGACCGCGTTGTTGCCCGCGCGCTCGTTGGGCGCGAGGTGGTGACGGGCTTCTGTGTCGGCGTCCTGTCACCCCTGTCGGGCATCGCGAGCGGGAGACCCTTTTCTTTCGAGCGTGTCCCACTTGGCCGACTATCATCAGTTATTTCTGGCGAACGCCACTGCCCCCGCTGGCGACAGCGGCGTCAGCAGCAACGGAGCTCGGCATCCGTTGTCTCTCGTCGAGCCGAGTTCTACCGTCGACCGCCTAGAGGAAGAACCGCACGCTCTGGCTTCTCCTTTCGTGTTCCTTTCCTTGGCCTATCGTGTCGACAGCCGAGGGAGCCACAAATATCGGCTCCCACTGGCCCTCCTACCCGCCTGTTTACCTTACCAATACTTAGCGGACATGAACCTGTGGGCCGTTTCGCTCCTCTTCCGTCGGATGAAGTAGTCGATAGCAGAAAGGATTAGTACGTCCGATATTCCGGCTAGCGCGGGTGGTTTGCCGGATGAGCGGGCGCGTAAACTGAGTGGTCGGATAGGTGGCTCCTCCTCGTAGCGCAAAATCCAACCAGTCAAGCATACAGCCAATTCTTCTTTGCTGGCGTAAATTTTCACCAACAGCGCAGTAGAATATACTTAGTGACTGCAATATTAGCTATGTGTTCGTCTGGTTGACGACCACCACCTACTCTACTCTGGACTCTAGGCCACCAGGTGACTGCACCAACCTGGCCACTCACATTTACGCTTCCGCCCATCCGGCAATTAGCCCAAACCGCCCTTGTTTGCTGGAATACTAGACACGCTAAATCTCTCTAGTTTTAGCGTGTCCGATATTCCGGTATACGCAGTGTCGTTTGCCGATTACCGGGTTACCGGAGGCGTAGTCGTGAGCGGTCGGGTTGGTGGCACCACCTGGTGACCTGGAGTTCAAGCAGACAAACACAGAACTATTGGTGCAATAACCAAGTGTATTCTACCTTGCTGCTGGTGTAAATTTTCGGCAGTGGCGCAATGGGCAACGCGTTGTCTCTTGAAATTCTTTTTTTTAATTTTTTCGACAAGAACATTTATGGAAGACGAAAACGTGTTTGTAAGGCACTGTGATTACTCGAACCGTCATAAGATGTGACTGCCAGCATCCACTATCCTGGTGTTACGCAAACGTCATTGCGCATACCGGCATACCGTTCACGCTAAAGCAATCTTTAGCGTGTATTAGTATGCAATCGATGCTTGCTTCAGGTGTCTTAATTAGCGACGACGTTCTGGTGCTGCGCTCAGCACGTTTCCTTTTAGCGTTTGCGTTAATTCAGTTTAACCTTTTAAACCGGCTCCTTTAGGCACTTTTTCGGATGACTTTCACTTAATAAACGAGAACAACACACACTGAATAAACTTCCACACTTTAAATAAGCTTCATGAGTCACCCGGCTTTGCTTGCCTGCAAATTCAACTTCCATAGCTTTTACCAGTCACAGCTGCCATCCGGAGCCACGGTGACAATCATAGCCATAGAGTTTCTCACTATAACACCTAGAGGGAAATCTGGCGCTACCGTCTATGGGAGTTCCCTATGGGGACGCTGTGCCGTCATGGGAATGACGGTATATGTGTCTGCGAGGCTTGTGTTGGCTCGTGTTGTAAGAGGCTTCGTCTAAAACGTGGACATGGCTGCACAAATAACGCGTTTTTACATTAGTCTTCATAAAAGGTTGTCATTCACTCATATTGCATCTTCCAGTGGAATTTACTCACCTACAATGCATAACCAAGCGAAGAAAAGCAAGAACAGACGACAAACTGTTCCAAAGCGAGTGCAAATCTTGTCGCCGGTCCTACAGATTTAGCGACCTGTTGAAACTTCTAACGTTTCATATAATTTTATATGCAGTAACAAGCTCTCATAATTAAACAGCACATGTTGACGTGTTATGATAAGGCTAAAAGAGCTTTTTATGTGCTGTTTTAGTAGAAAATGAATCATTGTAACAGACGGAACGATGCTTGCTAGGCATGTCTTCAAGGTGACATGGCTCTCCAAGAAAGATGCCAATCGGAGTCACAATATACCGGCATTCCCATGCATACCACAGCGCAGCAGCGCCAGATTTCCCTCTAGGTAATATGGTGCGAAACTGTGATCTTAGCATTGCCTTCGTCGTGGGCGTGTGCTGCATGGAGAGATCCTCCTCCAGTGTGTATATCAGCAGTCCAGTAACCACATATTCTTCCATGCGATCGTCCGCATTGTACTTCTCTCCGTGACGTTGGCCGGGTCACATTGTGAGCGCATGCACTGAAAGAGGATAAAGGTTGTGAGCTTCTTGGCCGGAAGGAAGCTGACTCCTGCGAGTCGGGAGCAGCGGCCGACATCGCGTTTTTCGCGAATATACCGACCCTGTCCCCTACCCATTGTTTGTCGGTCTCTTCTCCGTACGCTGGCTGGCTGCGTCGTCGCGGTTCCTCCGAGAGTCCTGGCCTTGGGCCAGCGAGCCAGCTAGGCTGGGCGCGCGTATACATGTATGTGTACGCAACTGATAGAGGACTCGATTTGCTTCAAGTCTTGCTTCGCTGCCATTTGCGTTCGCCGCTTTCCGCGCGCACCGAACGACCCCTTGCGCTCACTCGCTTCTTTGTCGAGATTTCTCGTGGCAGTATCATTGGAGCCCGCTCTTTTAGTCTTGCAAATGGGGAGGCGCTCTTTTTAAAAAGGCGCTTCTTGGTAAATCGGCGGCCACCGACGTCGAAGCTAAGTGCTCCTCGCCTGTTTTAACGACCTCGAGCGTGCGCGCTGTACGTGTGTTCGCGCTCGTTCTCTAGGAAGCTAGAAATGGGAGAAGGCGGTTCTGGCATATAACTTGCTGGCCATGCTAGCAAGCGAGTATCGAGTTTGTAAATGAAAGGGGACAAAGGGTGGGCGAGGGTGGAGGGGGGCTAAAGAAGAAAGAACTGGATTCCCTGTTAGGCTAATGTAACATGAAAATCCGCTGGCGGTAGCGAAAGTTCGTGAGCCGTTCTTTAATGGCGACCTGAAAAGAACGCTGTATGTAAAATGAGCGAGAAAATGTCAAACGTTCGGTGTAAGCCAAATAGCAGAGCAGCGAATCTTATTGTCTCTCGCCCATGACATGTATGCGCATAGAAAACGACGATGAGCAGATTCATTGTGAAAGGCCAGCTTTTGCATTGAAACGCAAAAAAAAAGAAGAAAGAAAAAAGAGAACGATTATATGTAGGAAAATGTCAAAGCACAAAATCTCCGTTTGAATTTCACGCCCAAAGCGCGACGTTGAGGACGTCAGTACGACATCACGAATTGAGCGGCGTGTGTTACCTACCGCGGTAGTTTTTTGCTTTGTAGGAAAGTTCACAGTAGTTGCCAGATCGAGTTCGCGTCCCTACGAACGTAATGCCACTACTCGTTTAATTTAGCGTCATTTGCAACACATACTAAGCAAGCTGCCGCTGTCGATTATATTGGCCCAGTCGCATCTCTAAAGTTGTAATCCATCCGTTTTGCTCGATTTAATGTAGCTTTTCATTTTTACCTTTTAATGGCTGATCGAATCGAGACACCGGAACGCTCGACCAAAACACCCTATTGTGTCGCGAAAATTGAACCGGCTTCTCGCGAAGTGTACGGGTGCTTTTGAGGAGTATTACTGAGGCGTTGCATTCGCCATGCACGCTCAGTTCGTTGGCATGCTCCGCTAGAACGCAGACGACGTGTATATTTTCATTCTTTATTTTTTTGCATAACATTATAGGGCCGTTTTCCTTGAGATGGCCACCTTGCCTCAGTCGCACGATGTCGCTGTGTCGGAAATGTATGCGCGAACCGCGACGTCTTCGCGGCGAAGAACGAAGCAAAACAGAAGGAATGCTAAAAGGAAGGGAGGCACTGTTTCGGCAGGCCGTAAACACGTTGCATCAGAATGTTTCCCAACTGCCCGGCCAAGCTGCTGCTGCTGCCGCTGCTGCGCCCGAGCGGCGCCGTCTCATGTTTGTGAGGAGTGCGCGGACTGCTGGATGGGACGTACGCCGCCCGGGGCCGATTGTTTCCCATTCTTTGGGCGCACGCTTGAAGTTCTTCAGGAGAACGAGCGAGGGATGCTCGATTCGCCGCTATCCCGGAACGCGGCACACGCCTGTTTGATGTTAAATCAATGATTACATTAATAATTAAAACCGCTGTCTGATTATCAGGAATGCTGTAGGGGAGGTGGGGGGGGGGGAGGAACTCCTGGTTAAATTTTAACCACTCGGAAGTCTTCCACGTGCACGGAAACCTAAGTCTAAGTACACGAGCGTTTCTGCATTTCGCGCCCGTTGAAATGTGGCCGCCGCGGCCGGAATCGAATCCGCGACCTCGAGCTCAGCGGCGCAACGCCGTTGCCACTGAGCTTCCTTCCGCCGTGGGTTCGTTGGTGTGTTCATGTGGAGCATCGTTTATTGGCACCTTTCAGTGTTTCCTCGTCAGCTTCCCTTTTTTTCTTTTTTTTTTCGAACCGTCGGCGGGAGTCAGCTGCCCCAGAAAGTTTCCAGATTACCTGGCGTTGCATCGTGCTCTGTGTCGCTTCCGGCAGGGGCTGCAGCATACTACATGCCCAAGGTGGCATGTAAATAGTCTGTAAATAATTTTTGTGACCGATCCTTCACACATTTATAGATTGCAAATTGAGGTGATTGAATTAACATGAGCCCCCTACGGTCTTATGAATCCGGAGGAGTGTTGTTGAACCGAAGCTGTCGGCAATTGCTCCGCGCTAGCGTGTTACTTGAGTGCGGAATAGCCTCCGAAGTCTGTCACATCACACGCAGCGATGGCGGAATTCAACCGCGAGGGGTCAGGGGGCAAGATGATGCGCATACAGGAGGGCGTCTGTATACTGCGAAAGAATGGGAGTTTCTCGTTTTTCCCCCCGTGATGTCGAAGCTCGCAGAGACCTGGCTATACGGAAGACGGTCGCTGCAGGTCGCTGCGATTCATCGCCGACGGAAGCCTGTTGCTTCCTCTCGATCAGAGATGGAGTGACCGTCCGTTTGGGTTTTTCCCTGCGATAGCTCAACTCCCAGGCTTCCTCATCCGAATGAGTCATCGGGAGCGGCGATTGAATCACCTTATTCTCTTCCTCGCCGATGTGCTCCTTGAAGGAAGGAGGGGATTCAACGAAGTCGGACGCAATGTGCGCCGATGTCGGGACGCTGGTTGTGGCAGCTATTGAGGCGGTTTTACGTTAATAAACGAGGGAAGAAAACACGCGGGCAACTGCAAGCTTACGTCGGTGCGTCCTTGGGCGTATGTGAAGTGTTACTGGGACTTGAGAAAATTATAATAAAATGTACTTGGTTCTAAATAAGATTTCAATCACTTGCAGGGATTGCGGAACGTACCAGTTTGGAGCTTCCAAAACGGATAGGAATGCTTAGGCCAGAGAAAGTAGGTTTTTGATTAACAACATGCAGCTTGACCACTGCACGTAAGCTTTTCGCCAACTCTACTGCTGCAAAACCCGAGTCCACGAATGCGTTTTTTTGAACCTGCACGGTCAAACTACCACACCTGCAATGCGGGTTTTTTACTGGGTAACGAAGAAATCTGATGCAGTTCTCTTTCCTTGACAAAACGCAGAGTAAGAGTAAGAGGGCATAAGAACATAACGGCTTTCTTTATTTTTCTTTCTTTCTTGTGACGTTTGACGACTGTTGTCTCTCTCTCTCTCTCTTGAACTAGTAAGAAAACGTTTCACATCGACTCAGCGAATGACCTGAAATAACGTTTGGACATCTCAGAATACGAGCACTGTAATTACAATCCAAACAGCGTTATTCATAGAAAGAGGATTGTCTACTGTCTGGCGTTTAGTATTGGGCAGACGAATAAAAACGCCCTCTGTTGAATGAAGCCTGCGTTGTACCGCAATAGGTGCCGCGGAAGAAAAATGAAGTTCAATGCAAATCTACCAGGAGGCTTACCGGAAAAAAAAAATGTAAAGATCACATAGTTAAGGCTCTTCGGCATTAAAACAGATTTTTTCTTCGTATGAAATTGTCAGCTCATCTTATTCATCGGAGCATCTCTTTTGCGCGAGATGTGGAGGAACCAACCACTGTGGCTGTGTGGGAGCCAGAGAGAAACGATTGTGTTACGCCACGTACTCGAGCCTGGCTTCTCTTGACGCGCGGGAGCGATGCGGCAAAGTGTCCTTGTCGGCGCGGTACTACGTTCCGTCATTCGGGTCATTTCGTGTACACACGCTGGTCTAGGTGGTTGGGCAGCGAGCGGATAACCGTGTAACGTATTTCTTTTTCATTTAACATAGTTTCTTTGCTATTATTGGTGGATTGTAACAATATTTAATGACAAAACTATTAAATGCCTTAAGTTTGCACTCTTGGACGTTCGCAGGGTTTGATTTCGCGGCGATTCCTCATTTCGTTGTGGTACATTCTTTTCATGTGACCTTCAGTCCACTTTTGTTGCGACGCTTTGTGTCGATCGTCGCGGAGGTTTCCACTCAGCGTTTCCAGTTCGTCGGCGAGTCTGGTGGAGGCGTCACAGTTCGCTCCGAGCCACGCGTGCGTCGTTACGGCGTTTCGGCGCGAAGCCATTCGAGACGCAAGCGGTTTTTAAGTAGCGGTGTTGTGCTTCCGAATGCGTGACGTGGCTCGTTCCCAGCATGACTCACCGAACAACAGCCGCAGTGCAGACCCTGCGCGCGATACTGCGCGAGCACAACACGAAGGGGTGCGGCGGTCGGTAGGTTCTGCTCTCTCTGCGGTCGCCGCGACCCTGAGGCGCGCGCGAGCCAAGCTCTCGCATTCCTCCTCATTCCACCCCTGCGCGATCTCTCTCTCTCTCTTCTCCGCGTTCCTTCGCCCGTGCAAAGCCGGTGGTCCGCGCGCGGGGCCCGTGGCGCCGCCTCGTGGCGGTTCGCTACATCGCAGCGTCGCGCGGTTTCGATCGTGGACCTCCGTCAGCGCTGCGCTCTCGCGCGCTGCGTAGATTGCGGGGTCCCCCCCCCACCCGGCGGCGCGCCGCCGCATCAGCAGCGGGAGGAGACCAGCTGGCGGCCGTGTTCGCGCAGCGCGGCGACTTCTTCCTCCGTGCGGCCGGCGGGGGTCTCGGACGCAGCGGCCCTGACAGCTCGACCGCGGGCTCCCCGAGGGGCGACCTCGACGCCCGGGACCTCGTACCGAGGGCCCGCACCTGGTGCGCGATGCCACCTCTCTTCCCCCCTGGGCCGGACGCGGTTAGTGCGCAGTTTGTGACGCCGGCTCTCGCGCGCGCGTCGCCCCGGGACGGACGGACGCCCTCCCCGGAGTCGCGCGATGTGTCCGCGTACCTCCCTGCCGTGCCGTGTCCCAAGTCCGGACGTCCTGGCCTCGAGTTGTGCCGCTGTCAGCGGCGTCCCTCTACGCGGACCGCCAGCGGCCGACCCTCCTCGCACCCACAGGTACGGAGAGACGCTCTTCTCCTCCGCTCGCGCCACTTTCCAGATGGACCGCTGCCATGACGGTGACGTATATATATACATATATGAAAACCGCGGCCTTGGCACTGACACTGCGGATACGGGTCGCCGCTGCCGGCGCTGTCGTGTTACATTGTCACCCAGCGTAGATACGAACGTGATGGCGGGCTCGCGCCTAGTGTTTTCGGCGGTCAGGGTGGGGAGGGCTGGGAAGGTCGCGCGCGACCCTCTTAATACTGCCGCCATTTAGGCTCGCCACGGCAGCCGCTGCAGTCGGGGCGAGGCAACCTGTGGATTCTGCGAGGCCTGCGAGTGCGTTTCCGACAGCTGTCATTTCGCTCAGGTTCGCCGCCGCCACCTTGCCTGCGTTTCTTGCCTCAGATGCGCGGCCGCCTTCAATGCGCGGCCCAGTATACCGATGGCTCTGTTTCGCGCTCACTTTTTCATTTTCTTTTTGTTCGCCTCCATTCACCCTCTCCTCTGCTGCGGCGATGGTGCTGCCAGTACGGACGTGACCATCTGTCCCCGGTACGTATTGATCATTCTATTTTGCACCGCGACCGTCATTAAACGACTAAGAAAAAGATTTAAAAGACGGAAGGGAAGAGGTATACGTAGTAGATCTTGCTTCCGGTTTGGAAATTTCCGGAACGTGGCACTGCGGTCCTCGTAGGTCTTAAGCAAATTCCACGGTGACGCCATGCTGGTTGGAGGGGGACGGACGGAAGGTTAAAAAGTCAAGTGCGTGTGTGGGAGGGGGGCAGTCTAAAGAAACGTTCCAGGAAGTCCGAAACCTTGATCTTTTGTTTCGCTCGAGAGACTTTGGATACTCTCAGCGTGCCATTTGCGAATGAGAGAAAGGTCACTGCTGTCGTAGACACCGCAGCTGTATTAGTCCTAAGGGTCTTCTTCGCCTTGTGTTCGTATAAACGCGACGTTTCAATTTACTCTTTCCTTTTTTTTTAAATATTTCATTCTGCAAAGAATCCGTTATTGACTGGTAAATTTCACTGGGACCGAGGTTGTCCTTGCGCGAGATCGCGATATTTTATCTTCTTCATCGGCTTAGCTGTATTTGTGATGAGTCACGCGGCTAAAGATGGCGGACAGTGGCGCGTGAAGTAAGAGTGTGCAGCGACCTTGGTTCACTAACACTACCAAACGACCTTGCGTCCACTGAGAGATGTCGTTGTTTTTCTCCGGTTTATTCAGCGTGCCCTTTTGTTCTGTTCCAGTCGCGTCAGCGGAAAGCAAACTGAACACGACGTCAGCTATTTAATTTTACTTTTCTTTTTTTCTTTTTTCGAAGGGCTTTCCGCACGTCTTAATTGCCCTAGAGTTTTGACCTTGCGCGGAAGCTGCGGGTTGTGCCGCACTGCAAGAGGTTGCCGGGGATTTGGCGAAGCTCAACGCTGACGTAAGCGGCCGCCGCATCTACGCTGTATCGACCAAGGCGTTGTGCAATGTTTCCGCTTTTCGCTCGCTATATCTGCGGTCGTCGCTATAAAAGTGTTCCGGCCAACACTGTGGAGCTGGTTGGCCGCGGGTCTCGGGAAAACACGATGCAGCCGTGCGGCGTCGCCAGGTGTTTGGGCCTCGGCTGTGGGGAACCGGAAACGGGGGCGTTCTCCTTAAATCTTTCAAAGCTGATCGTCGGTGTCGCTTCGGCGACAGTTGCCCTGTCGCCAGTAGTCCATGTATAGAGTCCACATACGATGTGCATTGACACACACACACACACACACACACACACACACACACACACACACACACACACACACACACACACACACACACACACACACACACACACACACACACACACACACACACACACACACACACACACACACACACACACACACACACACACACACACACACACACACACACACACACAATCTGAATTGATTGCAAATTTATTATTATTATTATTATTATTATTATTATTATTATTATTATTATTATTATTATTATTATACGGCATTATTCACATTTACAATGGTTTTGTGACGTTGAACGCTTACCTGAAACCCTTTACTATTTGTCGGAATGGAAATTTCATAATGCGAGGCTTGAACGGCCGGGGCCGTCCGGCTTGCTCGTCAAGTTCATAGGCAAAGAAAGAAAGAAAGAAAGAAAGGAAAACAGCTCAGACCGGCGCGGATGTTTTCGACAGTCGGGCGTTAGCGCCGACTCGGCACACTGTGACAGTAGCGCCTTCCCAAACGCGCTATCTCTTTGTTATTGCTTATTGTGTTTCCTGCGCGCTGCGCTCGCGTTTTTCGCCTTCTGCATACTAGTGGTATCAGAGGGTGACGCTGCGGCTGGTCCCCGTCAGCACTCCAGCATAGCTGGCTCGCTTCGATACGACCGCGAGGTTTCTTTTTTTGAAACTGCAGCAGGGCGTGCACTTTGCACTTCTCGCTGGACCTGCCTGCAGCATGGGCAGGCTTGCAAACAAGTCGCGCCTGTTCGTCGCGCGTGTAGTTGGAGCGGGGTGAACGCGATAAGGAAAACGGATGGCGCGACGTAATTAAGCCGCCTCTCGATTATTGCCGAGTTTCCTCGATTACATCGCTGGCCATTCTCTCCGCACGCGTATTATTCTGCCTGAGGAAATCCTCGACGGCCCGCTTGGAACGACGTTTTGCAGGGACGTTCGAGCGCGTATGTTATTATATATACGGCGACGCTTCGCGCCGTGATTTCATTGAGACGGTTTCGTGCCTCCGCTGTTCATGTATACACATCCGGACACCTTATGTTCATTAGTGCGGCTTGTGAAACGCGGTTATGGGCAAAACGCTATCTCTCAGTGATTTCAATACTTTCTCTCTGCATCTTTCTTTCTTTCTTTCTTTCTTTCTTTCTTTCTTTCTTTCTTTCTTTCTTTCTTTCTTTCTTTCTTTCTTTCTTTCTTTCTTTCTTTCTGTCTTTCTTTCTTTCTTTTCATCCCTCTCTCGGGATGAAGAATGAATATCAAATGAATGCGAGCGCAATCTGGATACATTTTGTTCCCTCTCATTATCCCTCCCTTTCATTTACTCTCGCTGAAACCGGTGGCCGTTTTTCCGGTGCTGTCGCACGCGCGCTAGAGAAATGACGTCACGAGATGAAGCCAGTTTTTACCGGTCTTATGTCATTTCTAGCTGCTTGGTAACCACCTCTCGTCCCTTTGAGGCAGTTGTTTGTCCAGTAGAGCGTCCACCTTTCGTAAGTCGGAAGCTGGTCAGACGCGAGTAGCCACGTTAGGGCTGGTACCTGACGGCGCCGCGTCTGGCAATTGATGTGGGACCCCGTTCCCCCCCCCCCTTTTTTTTTTTGATATTCCGCAGCTCGCACAGTTGCTTTGCGGGCGAAGCCGCGAACGCCGTATTGGGGCTTCATTCGCAGCTTCCGGACTGCTGCCGGGGAATAAGCGTGAGTATTTTCATCGTGCCAATGGCCGAACAACATGGCAGCCGTGATGGCGTTGTTGTTGCAAGCCGTTTTTATTGCGTGATGTCGGCGACTCTGCATAAAGTGCGGATCTTGGTTGTTGGGCGCGGCTATCTTCAGGCGGCAGACTTGCTTTGGAAGACCGCTCGTGCTTTTATCTTCGTTTTTACGTAGGAGGCGCTGTTTAGTAAGTACTTGTGCAGTACGTTGACCGGATGAGAGCCTTGTACGGGCGCAACATGTCGAGGTGGCGATTGGCGAGAGCAACTCCAAGGTCGTTTTTATGGGGTCCCCTTCTTGCATGTTTTGACGAGACAAAGGTAGAGCGCCCTGTTTGTCTCAGCTCATATTAATAGAACGATTAAGCTTCAGCACTAAAGTTACCGCCCACGCAAAATACCATTTGCGCGTGCTGCTTCGCGCTGCGCAACTTACATGGTTGGGGCGGTAGCGCAACGCCAGATCGTTGTGCGTGACTTAGAAAAAAAAAGTTCAGTAGCTTTGCTTCCTTCGTCATTGTGATCGTGGCTCTGTGCTACAACCATGTATTTCTGTAGTGTGCCACTCGAGAGCTTTTTTCATTTTTCGCTACAGGTTACGGCTTTCCTTTCCCTCTCTTACATCGATTTTTTTTTTCGTGTTTGGTTCCCAAGCCACGATTGTGACCGCGACGTGTGGATTCGAATCCGAATGCCTGGCTGGCAGTTAACCCGACGAACCTTTCGCCTCGTATGGAAACCTTTCGTGTCGGCATACATTGATACATTGAGCCGGTACAGCAGCGCCTTTGACGCTGTAGTGTCGCGAATTCGAGCGATAGCGAATAACCCTCGATTCCACGTTGACTCGCGGAAATTACAGGCTGGTTTCGGTCTTACTGTGTTCTCCGTGAATGTTGCGCGCGTCTTCGATTAAAATTTTGGATCACCAATTGCGGCGATTCATAATCAGAACGAGAAGCGAGCGCTCATCGACCCACTTATATATGCTGCAGTGGAGCACGTGCAATTCTACGTTTTCATTTTGCTGATATACGAGAGGAGGCAGACTACAGGGAGCCCTTGCGTTTCGTTCAGCTACCATGTGAATGACAGGGTGGTACGTGCATGTCTAACATTCGTGTTTTTGAGGCTTTAGACGATATTGTGGCGCAATATAGAGCGCTTGACCTTTATGACTTTCAAACGCACATAATTTTTTTTTTCGATAGGCATGTATTCAATGGGTTTCTGCGCTCGTGCAAGTCGTTCGGAATTGCTGCATTTGTAATGCGGTTACTTTGTCGGAAAATGATCAGTTTGTAAAGACACAAAGCCGTTCGAAGCCAGAAGGATGAGGTTTAGGCGAATCCGTGCAGTACTCGCGATTCCCATGCTCGCTGAACCATTCCACATGCTTGCAACTCTCGTAGACGCTACCGCCAAAGTTCACTCTAGTAATTTATCGTAGTAAACTCCTTATGGCCAGACATGCGAGCGAAGTGCGTTCTTTATAAGTGTAACGAGCGAGTCGGAAGTTTGCTTCGTCAAAGCGCACCGAAAGTTTTAACGAAGTGGTGGTTTCGACAAAGCCGCCTGCGCGCGCCTCTACACCGCCCACGCGCGCATACGTTGAAGCACGACCCCAATTGCTCGAGTCTTTCGGAGACATAAAAAAAAAAACAAAAAACAAAAGTGCTCGCGGAGGAAGAAGGGCAGCAGATGAACAACAACGCGTTGGAGGATGAGCGGACCGGAAGTGCGTCATTGTGACGTCGGGAAGGTCGCGCGTGACGTTCTCGTCGTGTATGCCGCGCGCGCTCGCGCCAGGTGCGCTCGATCGACGGGGGGGGGGGGGGGGGGGGGGGGGGGGGGGCTTGCCTGCGGAGGAAGCAGGCTTGATCCGAGGAGGACAGTGGCTGGTGCTTCCGGGTTGGGCCGTTACAATGTTGCCACTGGTTTTGCCACCCACCCACGCCTTGCATCGCGAGCGCGCGCTGCTCCGAACGAGACCACGCGTATAACGGAGCAAATAGAGAAGCCATTGCTCGTTAGAACATGTCGGCAAGTTCTTTCTTTTTTCTGTCTTCCGTCCCATCGGCTCTGCATTGAAGAGTCGTGGATGTTTTGTTAGGCGCAACAGTGCGCGGCGCTGTGTCATACGCAGATCTCGTAAAGAGACTGCTTTACGAAGGGGAGTGATTATATAGTAAGGGGACTGATTATATAGTGAGCGAGCAATGACGCTTTCTCTGCGGTCCTTTCGGTTCGGCATTGTTTCGAGCTCGTCAGCCATTAAACCTCCATTAGTTGCGCTTGCGGCCGCGGAGGAGGATCGGTCAGACATGCTGACGCTACATTGTGTTCACTAGCTCCGCCGATCTGGGCGCCTGGTTGTATATCGCGCAGTTAAGAACTCCGCGAAATAACGGACATATTTTCGCTTTGTATAGTGTGCTATCGGCAGGGCGCCAGGTTGGGGAGCGCGTGCTCCTCCGTTACGATAGCCGCCGCCTTTTGCGAGCCCGTGGGGCTGCGTAACCCGGATCGAGCGGGAATAAAGTATTCGTAAGAGTTATCTCTACCGCACCGTTGTGAATCCTTGTACTCGAGCCCGGCGCGCCGGCTTCTTTTAGGCGGCCACGACAGACGATAAGGAGGCGGCGATGAGTTTAAATCTCTCCCCAGGTATCGGACGGCGCCGTCTCTCTGGGTTTCCGACGCGCGATACCTATGATATCGGGGTCGTTTACGCTTCCGTAGAAAGGAGACGGAGGATGAACGTGTCTGGGGTGCGAAGCAATGGGCGGCTACGAAGTGGCGCGATACGCGCCAATGCGATTGCGTTTATGTCCCGGCGTGCTTGTCCTGGCGGTAGCGTATTAAAAAAAAAAAATTGCAGAAAGACATAGCGCTCTTCCGTGGCCTGCGCAGTGTCATTTTACAAGTTCTGTACCTGATAAGCTAGTAGCGTGAAAGAAGCGTTCGTGGTTTCCATAGCAAACCAGATGCAACCTGGTTACCGCCTCTCTCTCTCTCTCTCTCTCTCTCTCTCTCTCTCTCTCTCTCTCGCTCTCTCGTTTGCTTATAACTGAAGGGTACAGGTAATGATATTTAGTCATTTCCAGGCCAGAGCTTGCATAGTGGTGTAAGAGGGAAGCCGATTAGCAGAAGGCTCCCGGCTAATTTCGCCCACTCGAGTTTCTTTAACCAGCTGTTTAGCTGTTCTTGAGCGAGCCATTTCGCATTACGCCGCAGCTGGGAATCGAGCCCGCTACCTAGCCGGTAGCAGCTAGTCTTCCACGCGATCCAGCCATGCTGCTGAAGGCAATTAAGAATCGGGGAGCTTCTGCAAGCGCCTTCAGCGAGTTTCTTTCGAGATTAAATCGCTTAGCTATTGTGCGAAACGTGAACCTGGCGCTCCTATTTTTGTGTATCGCCCACTCACCGGGACGCTGCCCGAGAGGGAGTGACCTCGTTTGCTATCTTTGGAAAAATAGGGCGCGCGTGTTCCGTTGGGCATCTTATGTGCCGGCGACCTGGCCGGAATCGCCTTGTGCACACCGCATCGATCCGTTGCGCAACAGGAATGAGGAGCTCATTGGCTAAGAGATTACACGTGTGCGAGCATGTCGCTGGCATTAATTCGTCGCGAGGCAGTGCGCAGTTCGTCTATTGTGTTTACCCTACCCCCCCCCCCCCCACCTCCTTTCATTTGCCTAGGTGTAAGCTTTCGTTTTCTGGGTTATATGCAAAAAAAAAAAAAAGAGAGAATAATCGCAAATCTCTTAATCTGGCTCTCTCTCGGCTATGCGATTTTGCCGTGCGTAAGTGGTTACTTGTTCAGGTGCGCTTAGTGGCCATCAGATTTTATCATCTTGACGTTAAGATTATTAACGTATTAATTGCATCGATTCGCCTCGGGGTTGGATCCGTGGTGGATTGCTAGCAATTTAGTAACCCTCCAAATGTGACTACGAAGCGAGCAGTGAAAACAAAAATGAGAGGCGGAACGCGGTTGCGGGCGGCACAAGGTTAGTGTGGTAAGATTAGACAATTTGTAGGCGTAGGGTGGATAGTTTCAGGCAGCCCGAACTTGATGCGGATACAGGAACATTCACAGGGACTTTGTTCCTGTGCGCGTGTCAAGTTCGCGCTGCCTGCAACCATGGTTTCGCATCAACAGCTCGATCGCACTCTGTGTGAAGCCAAAGGATGGGTTCGGTTGACACAGTCCAGAAGTATTTTAACACGTCAAGCGGACCTTTATCCTGCACTTGAGTTTAATACAGGCTGATGATGGCATTGGCTGTCAGTGTGTCGTTTCTGTCTGGACGGGATTAAGAACAGGTGCTTGCTTACTTTGTGAGCTGCACGACTTCGTTACGGTATGTGCAGTGAAACGGAGTTTTTGACTTTCTTATTTGCAGCCGACTATGAACACCCCGATTCTGCGCCGTTTGACCGCTTGGCGTCTCCACATGTTTCGTGCGCGCGTTCTCGGCCACCTCCTTCTCAGTCCGTTGTTCTCGAGTAAGCTTTATTCCTGCGCTGCTTCGAGCGGCGCGGAGTGGCGCTTGCCTCCGTCGCTCGGCACGCATCATTCCTCGAGGCCTTGCGTTTTCAAGGCCTCCGGCTAGGACTGCGTCTGTGCAAGGGCAGGCACGCTAGAAAGGATGAGGCGTCGTCTCGCGCGTCCTTCTTCCGTTTTCTCTCTCTCTCTCTCTCTCTCTTTCTCTCTCAACGTGCGGTCGACATTGCTCGCGTGCCTGCCGGCCGGCCGTTCGCCCGCCCAAGGCGAGGGGGAGCGATTTTCGCGGGCACCTTCCAAGCCGTCGATTGAGCAGTGGAGGGGCGTAAGTGTGCCGGAGAGGGAGCGCTCGCGCTCGAGAGCTCGGTTGGCGAGAAGTGACCGTGAAATGCTGCGCTGCGCTGCCGCAGCCCGCGCAGCTGGCTTGTCGGCGTACAGGTGCCTGCGGTCTGCCCGTGATCTTTTATATTTTTTTTTCTCTCTCTCGCTCTACATTATTTTGTTTTCTTCTCCAGTCAGGATCCGGAGCAGTAAATAATTCTGGCAGAGAGGAGGAGAACGTCGCCCTTTCTTAAATTCGGCGCCGGCGAGTTGCGCGCGACGCCTTCCTTCCTAGCGCCCTTTGGCGCTGCCGTTGCGGGGCTGCAGCCGGAGGCAGCGGGAGTTGTGCGCCTGCATGGGGCTCGTTTATTGGCATTGGCCTGGCGCCCGCGGGCTTCATTTCCTCGCTGTCCGTTTTTGTATTGGCTCTTCGCTTGTTTCGTTTGTTTGGGTGTTACTCCTCCCCCCCCTCTCTCTTTCGTTCATTCTTCAGTGGCGCCGCATTGCACGCGTCTGTTATCGTCGAGACGCAGCGAAAGAGCAAGAGAGAGAGAGAGAGAGATTGTGAAGAGGAAGGCGAAGACGACCCGATGTTCTTATAACGCAAGGGCGCGCGCGCGACACCCTCTTGCACGTGCCGTCCTGCTGCTTTATAGGTTACTGCGGGCTGCGCCGCACCTGGGCATCCCGTTATTTGTTTTTTTCCTGCATGCCGCGGTTTCCTATGACGGTAGTGCGGCAGGTGCGCAGGACCCGTGAACGACCCATTTCTTCTTCCACTTCTCGCCTTCTAAAGGCGGCGCAGGATTGTCCAAGCTTACTGCTGCCCGCATTGTCGGCCGGCCGATTGGTGGTGGTTTGCGCTCGACACTTCCTCGTGTTGTGCAGTGTAACGGATGGAGATTGTTACCTGGCTTTCGTGGAAAACAGACCGGATGCGACCCCTTTATGCAATGCTTTGGAGGGATTGAACCGCGTAGAGTGTGCATTTACCGTCTGCGCAGTAGGCGAAATTGGTAACCTTGAAGGTCTTGTTTATTTCGTTTCTCCCCCGTAATTCATGCCTGCCACACTTGCTACTATCTTGCGATCGTCATTGGTGCTTCTTCCTGGGATGCGGAACAACTTCGGTGCTTTCAAGGTCCGAAAGAAAGTTGTGGAGCCCTGTTGCTTGAAACGAGGGATTCGGAAAACGACGTTCTGCACGCATGGTTCGGCTAGAAGGAGGCATCGCTGCTCGTCTCGCATTTATTCGTGCTTTTGTGCATACTTGTCTCTTTTGCGCGTGTGCGTGTGTGTTCGTCGCGCGCGCCTGCGCGTTAGTCGTCGATTTATGACACTCGTCATCCAAAGCCTTGTAAGAAAGCCTCAAGGAGATGCGAGACTTTCCGCCGAAGAAAGAAATTGGGCCCTCCGGCCAGAGAGGCCCAGGCGGAGCCCACACAGGAAAAAGGGCTCCGCGTTCTCCTCTGTATAAGCCCCCTGCTAAAGCAGCGATAGTGGTTCTCATGCTAAGTGCGTTTACTCAGAACAAATGAATGAAACGTCCGCACGCTCAAGGAACAAACATGCAGCGCGGTAACAATAATTTACTGACAAGGCTTTTCGAAATAAAAACGGGTTTTTCGTTTGGTTGCTTGCAAGCAGAGGGCAGTGCATGCTGTGAGGTAAGTGCCCCCTTCTTTACCTGCCGAGTTGATTAGTGCTTCTTTTTGTTGTCGCCTTCGGCTCCACGTTGGAGTGCGAGGGTTTACTGTATGGCAGTGTGGTTAGCTGGTTGTGTGCGACGTACTACAACCACTAGCTGTATTGCCGATACAGTGTATTCCTCCTTTCGTCTGGCAACGAGGGAACTTCTGTCATCTTTGCGCGTCAGCGTGAGTATGCAATAACCGACAAGCGTGCTGAATTGTGACTCGAGGTGTCATTGGGCGCTCTAATTCATTCATTCATTTTGTGATTGAAGCGTTCACATTGCAGAGGAGAGCAAAATATTACAAGGCGTCGCAAGAACACGTATGTTTGCTAAAACAAAACAGATTTAATTTAAAAAAAAGGAAGTAAAGCAAACCTTGTGCGAAAAAAAATATTTATGTAAAACTGGTTTGACAGTTCCGGACTCAAATCTTCGTTGCTTCTAACTTGCAATGTTTGCGCTTTTGCGAGGTCTTTTCACTATTGAGTAGCTATTACCGATGTTACTTTTGCGGTAATAAAGCGGCGGTTGCATAATGCTCAGACTATTTTGTTGTAGCTTTGAACTCACTGTTCCTTTTTTATTTTTTGCATTCAAGAGCACAAGTTGACCTCAGGTGCGCGCTCATTAACCGTTCCGCCTGTTTCTAATGATGTGGTTTATAGCAGGAAATATGTGGTGTAAAACGACATGGAATCAAATAATTGCTTATTCACTTTTACGATATTTCATTTCCTGGCTGAAAAATGTCGACTTTTTCTTTTTTCGTTTGTGACTGGCACCACCTGATATTTTTGGTGCAGCGAGCATAGGCGGAATGCCTGCACACAAGCGAGATGATAGTGGGTACATAGTGCACGAACTCAGGATGTTCTGCGCAGACGTGACATCTCGTTCGGAAAGAATTTGCACTTGCTGTGCAGAAATTTTCTATCTGTATGTTGTTTCGTATGTCGCTGAGCTCATTTCTTTAGTGTTTTCTCTGCTTTGACCACGTGCAGGGCGTCGTACGTCTCCTTCGGGGGCCTGCTGATGCGGCTGCAAGGTGACCCGAACAACTTGCACGGCTTCGAAGTGGACAACCATGTGTACCTGCTCATGAAGAAGATCGCCTTCTGAAAGGCCCTCGGCTCGTTGCCTCAAGGAATACAGTGCCTCATCACCCACATTACGTCACCATAAATCATGCCTGTAACGCAGCGTTCTGCTGTAATTAAACTGCGTCACATCCTCCGGAGTTTACGAGTGCCTTTGTTCCTCCGTGTCCCTTATACGGCGCCAGATACTTAACGTCTGTCAAAGTCTCTCTACGTGAAAGGGTTGACTCTCAAGTGCAACATTTCAGGCATTGATCAAGAACCTGGATTTACGACAGAAGTTTCTTACTGGCTGGTCTAGAAATGCTCGGTTTCCTGTCAGGTTGCAATAGAACTGAACTCAGTTACGTGAAGCGGCCTTTAGCCTTCCTCGTGGACATGCTTGTATGCTGACGCCAGATGTGTTAGCACAATAAATTGTACGCCATTTGTTGGCTCGTATTGCACTGTTCTGCAGGCGAAGCTGTTGCCTTCAAGAAGCTGCATTAGGAAAGGTAAGGAATGATGTTGGAGCAGTATCGAAATTTCTGTTCGTTCACTTCCACAGGCGTTAGTAAAGACTGCTTCAGAGAGAGAGAGAGAGAGAAAAACATTTATTCGGACCATCGAGGTGGTTGCTCTTGAGGTCGAGTGGGTGGGGTCCTCATTCCAGGACTCCACTGGCCGTGGCTGCTCGACGTACTTGCTGGACGAGAGCTTCTTGTCCCGCCAGGGTATCGCCGGTCAGCTGTACCTCCCACCGCTCAAATGACGTGCTAGGCGTCTTTAAGTGTTGAGGTTTGCCCTCGCACCCCCACGAGATATGAAAGAGTGTAGGGCGTGTGTTGCCGCACCAGGGGCAGATGCCGCGATATGTATGTGGGAACATTTTACTGTATCTGTGTAGGTTTGGAAATGTGTTGGTCTGTATAAGTCGGAGAGCTATGGCATCTTCAGTGCTGAGCTTTTTGTGAGGCGGGGGATAAATCCTGCGGTTGAGTCGCTGGATCTCCAGTCGGTCGCAGTAATTGGATGGCAGGGGCATGAAGGTAAAGGGTGGGGATTGATGAGGCGATTGGTCTTGCCCCGCTCGGTTGATGAGCGCTCGAGCTAGGGCGTTCGCCCTTTCGTTCCCCTCCAGACCCGCGTGCCCCGGCGTCCACGTGATTTGATGGTATTCGTGCAGCCTCGGGCCTAGAATCTGAGCTGCCAGCAGCGGTGTCCGTCCGTTCGTAAAGTTACGGCAGGCCTGTTGCGAGTCCGTAACGACACGGACTTCCCTGCCTACCCTGTCTTCTTGCTTTATTACCAGCGCCGCGGCTATGGTCTCAGCCGCAGCTGGGGTCTCTGCCCTCACGGAAGCCGCGAGAGTCAAGGAGTTGTCTCTCCCGTTCACGGCGGCTACCGCGAAGAGGCCCCCCACAGGGTACGCCGCCACGTCCACGTACGTTACGTACGGGTCACCCTGGAATTGTCGGCGCTGTCTGTCGACGCGAGCCTTGCGTCGTCCTTTATGGAGTTCATGACTCATGTGCTTGGGTATCGGGTTCGCCTTGATCATGCCTCTGACCTCAGGCGGGAGTGATCGTTGCCTATCGAGGGCACGGAGCTCCGTTGCCGTTCCGGTCCGGTGGAGGATGGCTCTGCCCGCCGCCGTGTTCTGTAGTCTGGCCTTTTGCGAAGCCATAACCGCGTCCGACAGCTCAGCGAAGGTGTTGTGGATCCCGAGGGCCGCTAACTTCTCGTTTGAGGTGGTGACAGGAAGACCCAGAGCCGTTTTGTACGCGCCTCTGATGATGGCATCGACTTGTTCTTGGTCGCGTTTGTTTAGCGAGTGATGGTGATACGGCATGCTATACGTTATTCTGCTGATCACCAAAGCCTGGACGAGACGAATCGTGTCCTCTTCTCGCATGCCCTTGCGGCTTCTTGTAATTCGTTTTATAATCCGCGAGATCTGGTTGGTGGCAGATCTTAGGGTTTGGATGGTGTGGGAGGCTTTCAGGTTACTCTGGATCCAAAAACCCAGAATCCTAATCTTATTGCCTTCCGTTATCTTCTGGCCCTCAAGATAGAGGTCGATAGGGCCGGGGGACTTGTAGATTCCTCCTCCGTGCACCCGGATCACCTCAGACTTTTCGGGCGCACAACGCATCCCGCTCGCTGCCGCAAATCTCTCCACAGCCGTCGCGGCCTCTTGAAGGGTCGCCTCTTTTTGTGCTAGGGAGCCCTTGGTGGCCCAGAGCGTGATGTCGTCTGCGTACAGGGCGTAACCTAGGTCGGGGATCTTCTGCAGCTCTTTGGTCAGCGCTAGCATCGCGACATTGAAGAGAATCGGGGAGATTATCGCCCCCTGCGGTGTTCCTTTGTTCGGCACGTCGATCGTATCCGATCGAGTCTTGCCTATTCCGATGGTTGCCGTCCGGCCCGTCAGGAACGATTTAACGTAATTAAAGATGCGTTCCCCGCAGCTGATGTCGTTCAGTCCCTTGAGAATGGCCTCGTGGGAGATGTTATCGAAGGCCCCTTTTAGGTCGAGTGCGAGCAGGAGGTGTTCTCCTCCCTTCGGTATGCCCTTGAGAACTTCTTCCCTTAGGATTAGGAATGCATCTTGAGCAGAAAGTCCCGGCCTGAAGCCAAGCATGGTGTGCGGGAAGAGGTCACCGTCCTCTATGTAATGTTGGAGGCGGCTTTCTATGACCCTCTCGTACAGCTTGCCGAGGCACGAAGTCAGCGAGATGGGACGCAGGGCGTCGATCGCGGGCTTCTTGCCGGGTTTGGGAATGGTCACGATTTCCGCGTGTTTCCACTCGTTTGGTACGTGGCCCTTGCTCCAGAGTTTCTCGTTGAGGTATTCGGTCAAGTCCTGGATGTGCATCGGGCTCAGGTTTCTAATCATGGCATTGGTGATTTTGTCAACTCCGGGAGCTGTGTTGCGCTGTGAGGCTCGTGCCGCGGCATACACCTCTTCCTCCGTGATGGGAGCGTCCAGTTCTGGTCTTGGTTCTCCCTCATATTTTAGGAGGCAGGGTTGTATGGGGTCGCTACCCAGGTATCTGGTTTTTAGGGTGTCAATCAAATCCTGGTCGCTTCCGGGGAACTTGTGAGCGATTTCTAGAAGCGTCCGACTGGTTGTCGATTTCGCCTTGTCGGGCTCGATCAGGCAGCGTAGGATGGCCCACGTCTGCGCCGTACTCAGGGTACCCTTGAGCGAGGTGCAAAACTGTACCCAATTTTGCTGCGTCAGCTCGTTTGCGTAATTTCTGGCCTCGTCTGTTATTCTCTCGATGCGAAGACGTAGCTTCCGGTTGAACCGCTGTCGCTTCCACCGTTTGAGGAGGCCCTCACGGGCTTCCCACAGGTGTAAGAGCCGGCGGTCGACTTCGGGCGTCTCGACCGTGCGCTGGATGGTTTTAGTGGTTTGGATGTGGGCGTCCCGGAGGTGCTGCATCCATTCCGCTATGTCTGTTATACCGTTTTCGGGCGAAGGGTACTGCCTGAATGCCTCCCAGTCCGTTAGCCTAATTTCGCCAATTGTTCTCTTGAGTTTCGGCGTGGATACCGAGATGCTGAGGATATAGTGATCGCTGCCCAATGTTTCGCCCAGGTGCGCCCATGAGTATTCCCTTACGTTTTTGACAAATGACAGGTCCGGAAACGTGTCTCGACTTACACTGTTGCCTAGTCGGGTTGGTTGGAGGAGGTTGGTTATCAATTCGAGGCCCATTTGGTCAACCGCATCGAGGAGCGACCTTCCCTTTTGCGTGTCTTGTTGGTAGCCCCAAGTCGTGTGTTTAGCGTTCATGTCTCCCACAACTACCAGCTGGTTGCAGCCAGCGGCTCTCACGCTGTCGTAAATGATGTTGCGGAAGTCGTCTGTCTGAGCCCTCGGCGGACTGTACAAATTCAGGATGAAAGTGCTACGTCTACCCCTCTTCTGCGGGAGGACTTCCACTAGCACGTGATTAATGTCATGATGTTGATAATGTTGTCCCACGGCCGTCACCGTTTTGTGAACTAAAACCGCGACTTTCGGTGATTCCGCGTGTTTAATTACGTAGTAACCCCGCAGCCTGATCGGCTGGTTCCCGACCTCCTGAAGGCAGATGACGTCGGGGGGGTATAGGTGATTTTGGATGAAGAGTTGGAGTGAACTTGCCTTCTTGTTGAAAGAGCGACAATTCCACTGCCAGATCTCGAGGTGTTCGGGCGCGCTGCGTGTGGTGTTAGCCATTGCTGACGTTCATGCAACCACCGTCGCAGTTGTCGGCGTCCCTGACGTCACTTGTGTTATTTATGCGCCTGTACGCCTTGATGCGTGGGTTGCTGATCTCGTCGTCGACCCGCTTGCGCGAGCCAAACTCAACCTTGCGTATTCTTCTTTCAAGGTCTTCATGGCTTAGTGTGTTCTCCTTGACTTTATTGTTTAATTCGCCCATCTGGTAAAGCATCTGTTGTATCGTAGCATAAATACCTTCGAGGGTGACTACACTTGACTGGACTGCCGCTGCCGAGGCCGCACCGGGGAGCGATGAGGGCGTGGTGGTTCTTGAGGGGGCAGGAGTGGAGATGGCGGGCTCGTGGCCTATCGTTCCGCTTTGCGACCCTGCCTGTGTGTTGTTGCTGGTTTTGCTTAACAACGCTTCTAAGCGTTGCATGCGTTGGTTTAGGTCGTTAACCTGAGCCTTGAGTTTTTTATTTTCTTCCCTGATGCGCGTACATTCTGGGGAGCATTTACTATTTTCACTGGTATCTTGAGCGGAGGAGGTACTAGACTGATTCCGGCTCACCTTGTTGTTGTTGGCTTGGTTCTTCTTGCCCGATTGGTTCTTCTGTTTAGACGTGGATGTCGAGGTAGAAGGCTGCCGCTGCCCTTGCTTCTCTCCTAGCCTGGGCCACTCCGAGCGGAAACGGGACCTAGACCTGGACTGGGACCGGGATCGGGACCGGGACCGGGACATTGACCTGGACTGGGCCCGGGACCTCGAGCGGCTCGCCGAGGATTCCGAGCTGAACCACCGTAGGCGGCTTCGCCTTGGCCTTCCTCCATCATTGTCGTCGTCTTCCTTCCTCCTTCCGGGTGGAGGATGCTTCTTGGTGGCAGTGCTCTTGTTTTTTAGCTTTTGCTTGCACTCGCGAGACCCCGTGGCGTGGGCTTCGCCGCAGACGGCGCACTTGAGCGAGCACTCGTGGTTGTCCGTCGGGTCGTGCGTCCCGCAAGCGAGACAGATTTTGATGTTCGGGGTAGGACAAACGTCCGATCGGTGTCCCATGCGCTGGCACACATAGCAGATTTGTTTTGTGGGCTTGTAGGTGTGGCACTCGGTCTCCCCTCCGTAGTAGTAGACGTATCGTGGAACTACGTCAGAGCTGAACGTGATCAAGGCTGTCTTGGTCTTTCCCAGCATGCGGGCCTGCACGATTTCCACGCCTTGGGTCCTAACCCTTAGGTGAGTCATAAGCTCCTCGGGCGGGGTATCCGGGTCGATTCCATGAATGACGCCCCGGGCCACTCCGTCCGGTGCCGCAACGTAAGAGTTGACCTCGTAAACGTTGCCGCCCAGCACAATCCGCGTGATCTTGCGCGCAATATCCGCGACCTCCTGATCTGGGGTACTAACAATAATTATGTTGGAACCGGGTCTCAAGCGCACGATGAAATGCGAATCGTCAACTTTCCCTCCGCAGGCGGCCGAGACGGCTTTTGATATTTGGTGGTTGCTGAAACTCTTCACCTGAAGGCCTTTCTTGGGTCGAATGATGATTTTGAAGTCGCTACGTGGAAGTGGGGGGAGTCGTCGCCTCTTCTTAAAAGAAGGCTTCTTTGATGCCCCAGCGCCTGCAGCTGCGTAGGATGATGATGATAACGCAGTGGCAGAGGAGGGTGATAGCGGAGAGATCACCCTGCCTGCCACGCACACTTGCTCGCCTCTGGCGAGCTTCTTCTTCGTTCTTCGCTTGAGGTGTAATGACCAGTTGGAATAAGGACATTCCGATGGCGTCCCTTGCGAAATGTCCTCTTCCATAGTGGCAGGGTCGTCGAGGCGATCTTCCGAATTGTCTTGGAAGTCCATGGCTGTAGTTTCTGGCGACGAAGGCCCGGCGGCAGCTTGAACAATAGCACCGGGGGCAGGTGGGGCTGTAGCAACAACTCCATCTCCACTCCCTCTGGTAGAAATAGAAGTGGCCGGCTGGGATCCAGCAATGTGCGCCATAGTGAGTGCCGAGTAATCGTAGCAAGCGAGCGGCGGCAAAGGCGGCGGAGCGCCTCGCCTACCTCCGCGCTGCTACGTACGGCGGCGTCAGGCTTAACACGGCAGCGCCACCCCGGAGAACTTCAAAGTCCAAAAGCGCAAAATAATATGCACTCACGGTCTTCAAACTTCCCAAGGGGGTTCCGGATGACTTCACGAAGGTCGTCAGACAAAGACTGCGGTCCTCCGATGTGAATTTCTTAAGAGAATAATGAAAGTCGACAGAGCCCATGCGAAGCACGTCTGCGCCGCTCGGCTCTTCTTCTTCTTCCAACTGCTTCAGAAAATTTTTAGTGCCTAGTCTCTGTGTAGTCGAACCGTGTAGTTCGCACGTGTGTACATGCGGAGTTAGTACCACTTGCGTTCTGGTCGACGTAACTCCTACCGTCAAGCCTTGTATTGGAATGTTTAACGATTCACCCAGCCTGAGTATACCTCTAGCATGGCCCGGGGTTCTCACGGGGATAAATTCACGTAAAACAGATAGTGCAGTAAATACACTGTGTGCATACTGCACCAACAGATAACTTGACGTCACAATGTATTTTTGATGTTGGGAGACATTGTGGTCATTGTCAGCAAGAGAAGGACGCCCGAGGTAGTATAAATGGCAAAAGCCGGGGATGTCCCGTCATTGGTTTTCTAAAGGCGAGCAGAGTGCCACGCCGCTGGCCATTATAGTGCTGTCGCCGCGCCTGGTAAAGACTATATCCTGCTTCTGTGGGATATTGATTTGCGAGTGAAGAAAGCCAACGTTTTGCCGTTTAAGTACGGTATAATCAAGTTCATTTTGAAGCCGGGCCGGGCCGCTTTCCTTCCCTCTTTCCTCCTGCTCCTCGTTTTCTGTAAAGCCGCTTTTGTTCTGAACCGGTTATTAGGTACGCCGAAAGAACAAAAAGAAACACTTGCGTACAGGGAGCTTGTGATACCTTGTGTCCTTCTTTAATACCGCACATTTGTAGTGTGCGTGTTCATACAAGCCTACTCGACTTAATTTAATGCCGATGCGAATATAGCGCCAGAACGTTGTCTCCAAGGATCGTGTCGAGGCGTCGTAGAGTGGAGTGCCACAAATGAGCGTACCTTTCGGGAAATTTCAATTTATGGAACTCATTCCAATTCGCAGCCAGCAACAGGGCTATGTCGACAAGCATCACTTCCTGGAGAAGCGTACGTCGGGCTAGTTGGTGTTGATCCATTATGAACTGCGGCGCTTCAAAAAGACATCGGCCAACGCTCGGTGTGCCCACTTTGTTTTCCTCCGTTGTCTTCCTTTCGTCTAGCGGTTAATGAGCCATTACTTCGGCTTGTCCAGTAAATAGTTTACCTGTCCATATAAGTACAGTTGACCGCCTGCCCCTACAACGAAATGACCTCTGTAACGAAGGAATCTTTCAGTGTTCTATAGCGAGCTGTGCGGTGCGCGACCTTTACAACGAAGTTACCTGCATAACGAATGATTTCGGAGGCTCCAAGCGCTTCGTTATAAAGGCGTCCGCCTGTTTTAGAATTTGTAAGATAGCTTAGAAGTAGAGGTGATCAGCATTTCTGTGGCGCCATCTTGGTACGTTGAGCTCAACAAGAACGCACATGCAATAACGTACGGGAGCTGCTTTGTTGCTGACAAAGGCGTCGGCAGGAACATAATTATTAAGGTAGAGTGGCACGTCTGCTTAAAAAATGGCAGCGTGTATCATAATTTAAATTTAAAATGAAAAGAGGCGTTTCTCACGCTTGTTGATCGAAGCGCCACAAGATGCTACCAGTGTGGTGACTGCCGTTGACGTCTCCGGTTTACTGATATTTCGGAAACGGCAAGGCACATACGGACATACAGATCTAACGTGCCAGGCATGTTTCCCTCTGTTTGCTGCATCGAGCAAACATAATTCGCTTGGGAAGGCGCGGCTTCTCACGTGGCCATGTTCGCCGTTTCGACTCAAGTGGGTATTTCGCCAACACGACGCTTCTGAATTGCTTTCAAAATAAATAAACGCACAAAACAACTACTGCTACAATAATGATGATGATAATAATAATAACAAGAGCAAAACCATTGCTTTGCACTCGTGGCACCTCCGTTGCAGTTGAGGCCAGGTACGCAAGACCATTCGCATACCGAAGACTAAAGCCACCAACAAAGCTTAATTAAGGGCTTAATCGGCTCCGTTGTGTATAATGAAGCTAGACTGTCCCATGCACTTAGGGCGCACATACCCTCGACATACACGAGTGCTGCTTTTCACGACACTGTAGCGATGCAGGGGCTCTCTGAAACGAACAGTCGAAGGGATCTTAAATGAAGGCAAAAGGGCGTGAGATTGTTTAGGTAAATCGCGAGAGCAGGGCAAGATGCAGCGTCACAATGTGAACGCTGCGGCGCACACCCCGCTATAGGAACGTGTAACATGAAAATATCTACATGAATTCGGACCAGGCTGAGGGTTGAGCAGGAGCCGATTTTAATAAGCACAGTCAGTGTTAGGAAGACTCGGTAGCACTATAAAATCAATGCCTTTGTTTGTAAATAAAGCTACTTTACCACCCCTACCACATAACCTGTCACAAGTCAGAGTAATTAGGAGGCACAAGTATGTATTAGAGCACCTAAGAATATGACCGGTATTCACAACACAGTTCTTACAGTGGTGCAGTTCGTAACAGCTGGTATGCAAGCAATCGTCGTGTTGGACATATTTTTGTAGCTAAAGTGAACTGTCAATGAGAAAGATATGTTACGAACGAAAATATTGTTGCATTCAGCCAGAGATCACTAACAGCATATATGCAACCGCAAGGCCAGTCAGCCTACAATGGTTGCAAGTGGACGAGCATCACGAACATACCACGTGGCTACCACTGCCTATGTTGATGAAAGAAGACTCCATCCTGAAAAAGGATCCCTGCTTCTAGCCTGACAAGAAATAACCAGTTGGTGCGCTCCATAGGTGGGCAGGCTTGTGTCATGACCTGCTCGCGCCTGTGAGCCTGCCAAGAAATAAACATTGTGGACATTATAGACGTCTCTCTCCCGGCAGCGTGGATGTTTCATATAGGTTAAGAGCCAGGTCAGGGTCAGAGCACGGGCCCCTTTGTCCGTTGGTAAATTTATGCATGGGCCAAGCGTCTAGCGCAAGTGACGGTAACCTACCGCTCAATGGGTCGGTCTCTCGCGTTCGCTCATCGCCTACAAGTCGTACCCCATGCGAGCGATGACTTCGAGCGACGTTTCCCCAGTGTTGCCGGTGTGAGGGCAGCAATATAAGCGCCGAAACTAGCGTGACACGTGCTTTATTAACTTAAGTTGATGTGTTTTACTGTAAAAAGCAGCATAAAATATTTCTGAAAGTCTTGCAGTAGGTTCTTATCCTTGCACCTATAAAAATTCAATCGTTTGCTCGTTCCGTGCGACAATCGGAAGTACTTGAGTTATGTACATCCAGTTCCGGCTTCGCGCTATTGGCTAGTCACTCGTAGCACTTCTGGGCGACGAGCGACGAATTCTAGATTTGCAGAACCGAGCGATCGCGCGACAAGACCGTGTGATCTGTTCACGTGACGGCCCGATCCGTCGCTCGAAGCCGCCGCTCGTCGCTGTCGCGCACAAAATCGCGCTCATGGGGTTTAGCCTTAAAACACTGTACAGGCCGGGCCGTGCTGGAACTTGAAACCGTGAGCGCAGGCCAGGCAGCACCCTTACTGAGGGAGCTACGTCAGGCATTCTGTGCGAAGCTCAAGGACCAAGTGGAAAAACTGGCTCTTAACGACATTAGCTGGCAAAATAAAGAAAACGGTTCTAATCATGTTTTGTTTGAAATGTTTTTTAAAGAGTTCTAGTCACTCTTGTTTATTCAAAAAGAAAAAAGCTTTGTTCTCTCGAACGATAAAATAGTTATGCTAACTACCGCTCTTGATACGGTCCTACTGTTACCGCTTTTGCTAGTGCACTATTTTACAGCCTTTTATTTATTGGACCGCATTGGCGATTGCCTTATGCTCGCTCCAGTACAAGTATAGATGGCTTGCACCTTAACCGCATTCACTATGTTCTTCGTCGGCCTTAAATTTATACACGTGAAGTGCTTTCTCGCGGCTGCTGCATGGGTTTGGGTGGCAGTGCGTTTACCGCATTTATTTTCGTGCCCACGTTAGCAAAATGCGCGTTCGAACTTTCAGCTGCTTTCGCACCTATACAGTGTAACATACTTCATTTTCTTTTTGTTGCAAGAAATTAACTATTTACAAAAGCCACTTTATTGCTGTAGCACTTAGGACACCGCAAGCGCGTTCGCGCCGCCACCGCCGTGCTGTCACGGTATCGTGTGTCACGGTATGTCACAGTGCGCATGCGCGATCCGCGCGTGCGTAGGGTTACGAGAGGTACGCACAAAGACGTGTAGTTATACCTTGGCTGCCAAAGCGTCAAAGCGGAGTCACGCCTAGTCACCCTCACGAAGGGTGCGAGACCGGGCTAAATGGTGTACCAATCTCTTGTTCCGCGTCGTGCAGCAAGACGGAGCACCGTCATGCTATCCTTATACCCGTGTCACACGGGCACATTTGGAAGGCCTTCCAGTCGACGGCCTTCGAAACGCCAGAACTCACGTAGGAAGGAAACTAAGGAGAGGCCCTACCCCCTGCGCGCGCTAGGAGAAAAGTGTGGCGGAAATGACGTATAGGTTCTCATTTTTTTTTGTTGCTTTCTTATTTTTTTGCTGCATGGCCACGCCTTTTGGGCCACAATGGCGGCGTTGTTCGAGCGCTCACACGTGTTGCTCTGGTAGGTTTCGTGCCGTGGCAAAGGCGCTGTGTGGGCGGGTTTGCGTTAGTCACCGTGTCTTGTTGCGCTGTGTTACCTGCACCGTGCTCTGCCGGATGTTGCGTGAGCGCGCGCGCTCCGCGCGCGGAACCACGCGCAGCGCGGCGTGGTTTCGCGAAAGATGTAAACAAGAGAGGAGGGTGGCACAAAAGGCGGAGCATCGCCATGAGCAATGCCAACTTCCGGCTTCACTTTTGCTTCACAAAGAGTGACGTCAGGGCCTCTCCTTAGTTTCCTTCCTCCGTGCCAGAACTCTATCGACTCAAAGGAGTTGTCGCGCTGCTACACGGCACTTTTGAAAGGCCGTTGAGTGGTTCCGGCGTTTCTCGCCAAATTGTGTGGCGTTGCGTATCTTTATTTTCGTTTTCATGTCACAAAAAGTTAAACAACATTAAAACCATTTAAAAGCGCTATAATTTCTTTTATGTGTGTTTATAGATTAAAACAATTGTTTATACATTGCCTTACATGTATGTTTAGTTTTTAAGTTGTTGAGTAGCGAAACTACGGCAACGTTTGCGTCGCTAGTCGCTACACGTCGCTGTTGTCGAGTGTGTGTAGTTCGCGCATATCAAGTGGCAAAAATACTTTATTGAATAATTGATAACACTCATATATAGTATTTTTAGAGCATTTTGGTTTGGTTTGTTCTTCCTAACCGTGAGTTGGAGCACACTGAACCATAGAGTTAGTAGAACAACTCTAGAGGAAAAGCTGGGCCGGAAAAGTGGGAACCTCTAGGGCGCCGCCCTGTTGCTACTGGTCAATGTGGCCAGCGCAATTACTATTGAAAGAGCTGAAAACAAGTACAGGTCACCTTATGCTTTGTCATTTAAAACGCATATTTGATGGCTTTATGAAGGTGGTGGCTTAATATTAAGTTTATAGAAAGTGATCGCTAAGTCCGTGACTTATGTGAATCACGATGTACGCATTCATGCAATAAAGGATGACGCGAATTTCGGTTTCGAATCTGTTTTTTGAATGCGTAGTAGTTTCGTTTAGGTTTGACATGCGATCTGCGATCGCGCGTCGACATCGGATGGCACACTCGTGCCTTATGTGCCACCGAAGCCCCGAAGTGCTCTGGCATATACCTTCACATGTAAGTAAACGAATGTATCTCCTTGTTGAGAATATCACGCGAGTAGGCAGCTCTTGTGGTGCATCAAAATCGTTTGAGAAGCGTCACTTTTCTACATGCGGAGCGGTTTTTTTATTTGCAGGTTTCCCTTCAGTAGGAAATTGCTGCAGGCGGACCAGCGCACCGGAATTGTACTGGCGAAGCCACAAGCAACTCAAAGAATCTGTTTAATTGTCGCACTTTGAACAGTCATGCTTCTACAAAGGCCACAGCAGAAAAACAGCCTGATGCCGAGTATTTCTGTGCCACGAAGTAATCAAGAGGCGAGTGCCTAATGCGGACGAAATCGAGCTCTTGCATCGAAACTTAGAACGACAGAAAGCTGAGCTAGTTGGTAAGGATTCATTATGCAAAACAAATGTGAAGCGTGCAGACTGGACACAAGAGTAGAGAAGTGGGCGGCGCTCGTGTTGTTTACTAAACACTCTACTCTTGTGTCTTGTCTGCACGCCTCACCTCCGTTTTGCATAACGAGTGCATCAACCCACATATTAATAGCGTAGGCATTTTGTTAACTGTGCAATATTTTCAACACTTCCTTGCATGCCATTTCATGTGGAATATCTTTTCTGGTCACAAATTTGTGCAGCGAATCTATTTGCATGATCGACTCCGGGCCTGTGGGACCGTTCACTTTCACTTGATGCTGAGTCTTTTACATGTATCCATAAACTGCAGGTATGCACATCAGATCCCTGCGAGCATTTTCAAAATTAAATTATTATAGACAACAGGCACATATGCAATACTGACATAATCTCAAATACCACTGAGCAGCTGGGACACATTTTTGTTGATCATACTCGCAGGTAAAATAAGTAGATCATGTGGACAGCTCCAGCTCATTATCCTTAAATCAGTGTGTACAAGGGGTATGCAAAAGTAATTTTTTATCGCGCACCGATTATTTTGCTGTATAAGCAAGAGAACCCACCACGTTAGTGTAACGTATCTTGTACATGCTTTAATTTACCAAGTGAGATGAGTTACTTTTATGGCTCATTCAGTCATATCACACTGCAAGCTGCATTCATCAATCTTCAATTGGATTTTGCAAATGTTTAATGAAACATGTTTCCCAAATTTTATGCAGATATGCAATGGCAAGCCCTCCCGTGTGTTCCAAAGGTAAAATTTAAGCTCTAAATTAAAGAAGACATTTCTAGTCAGAAACAAGCAAAAATGGCGAATGCAGAGTATCAGAAGCCCAAGGTACAGAAATTATGAGAAGTGTCGAATAATTTTAAGGAAAGAGTCGTATTTGAAAATGCAAGACTGTTCAGTGGAGGTCAAGCAAGTCAATATAGGTAGAATACTCTGCAAAATTATGCGAGAGAGGGGATGTCAAACTATGGGTCAGGAAATGCGTTGTTTTTCTGCAAAACAAAAGCTCATTGCCATTACATAAGTCACTTTAGCATCATGAGGCTGCTGCTTGATAAATTCAGAAATAGACCAAAAAACAAGACACGCAAAAATAAAAAACAATTTAATGATGCTCTCTCCACACTGGGATAAATAAAAACAAACACATTACATCTAATGTGGACATATCAGATGCCTTGTGAAACACTAAAGGAAAAATTCAGTTTCGAGCTATGGCACTTGCCGCATAGATGTGGGGGGCCTTGCACTAATAGTGATAGTTGCCACTGCATTTAGAAATTGAAAGCATTCATGCAGACAAGGATGGTTCTTTATATTTTTGGCTACCACTTCAAATGCCTCCACTAAGTGTTACAATGCTGCACGCAGCCATACTAAGGATCTCGCAGCAACACCTGCAGGTAAAAAGCAAGAAGCAGTCAAAGTGCTGGTGTGTACTGGACACTATGTTTGAAAACTTTTAGGCAAGAGGAGTGCAAGAAGCAGACATAACTGCATTTATTTCCATAATTCCCCATTCGAATGGTCTTTTCTTTTTGCTTAGACAATGCCTACGCCTAGCCACAGCAGCTCCCTCATACAGACTCCGCAAGCCAAGAGGCCGTGGAGGCAAATGCAGGTAAGAGGCAAGAAGCAATAGCACTGGTTTCGACATTCATCTAATTTCTTTATTCTTCTTTCGTTTAGGCAGCCAGCACACCCCAAACAGCCACCTTGACTGCGGGTGTGTCACCCTAGTCACCAAGGAAACATTTGAGGGAAAGCGACAGGCAATGTGACAATACTCTTTCTCTCGGATGACTCCTATGCCTCGCCACGCTAGCACACTTGTGCACAAAGATGTCGCGGAGGCACATACAGGTCAGAGGCAAGAAGCAGTGGCACTGGTGTCGACATTCACCCAATTTTTTTTACTTACACCGAGGCAGCCAGCACACCTCGAACAGCCACCTTGACTGCGGGTGTGTCAGTAGATTCCTGTTGTACATATGCTCATAATAAACTTGAAGGCAAATGGGACAATGATGCATTGTTTTTTTGAACATTTATTGTACACATACAATATATGTTATACTTTGCAGTGCTACAGAGCATATTTTGAAGCTTCCCCCTATATTTTGCACCTTTACTTACGTATGTGTTGTGTGGCCCTCAATGCAGTTCATGTTGTAGCAGCTGCTTTGTCTGTGTATCGCACATTGGCTAAAGCTCATGATATCCACATACTTCTCTCACATATGCAAAATAAAGTTCTATGTAGTCCTCAGTGTCACAACAAAAAATGAAAGTAAGCAATCCGATTGTGGAATTGTGTTTATTACAGTGATTCCTATGACAGTTACTGACAAGTTGACAACTTGAACTGGTCAATCCGTCCATAGCCTCCTCTATTTCTCAAAAATAAAGGAGGCTATGATCTGTCATGGCAAGGAATTGTATGTATACATAAAAAAAGGGGGGATATGTGTGTGTGTGTTTGTAGTGGGGGGTATAGGATTAGGACGGTACGAAAAAATGTACCAACACCGTCCTCTAGACCCATTCCGTTAAGGTACCGTAACAAAGCGTATTATGCATAAAGTTCATAGAACCAACTCTGATACTACTACACACGCCAGGCGACCCGAGCTACATGCCATGACGCATTCGCGACTGCACCGGATGCCCTCCATATTATTCTCGTTAATCGTGTTCACTGCACCGAGGCAAAAGAAAGATCATGGGCGCAGGTGCCTTTAAAGTATCTCGACCTTGCGAGGCACTGCTGCGCGTGCCAGGGGAGCTGTCCGGGCGAACACTCCCTGGCCAGCGCCTCCCCTGGCACACACCTGACTCGGCGGCCCCAACCTACGTACCGTTCTGCTTCGAGCTTTGATCCCCCCACTTCTCTCTTGGGTGCCCTGGAGTTCCTGCGCCGCCTGCTTTATTATAATCTCAGGTGCTCTCCTGAGACTTCCGTTTGTCGGTTACATGCGCCTTACAGCTGGATCAGTACTTATAATAATAAAAAAACGCGATCTATCGTCGCGACGATAGATCGCGTAGGCGGATTTTGTAGCATACCGCGTCCGTGCGAACAGAATTACGGAACGCCAACGAGGAATCTGACCACAGCTTCAAGGTAACCTCGTCGAGTGACACTCCTGCAACAGGCGCGTGACCGCTGAAAACCGCATACCGCCGGAAACTTGAACAGGATCATCCCTCGGTTGCATAACTGCCACCTGTACGGCCAACATGGACCGAACCCACACCGTCCCGCAACATAGAATAAAGAACCAACTTATAAAGCCCAAACACACGGCTGCACGCACACATCACAACACTACAAGCGAGACGCCATGCTGCTACGCTGCTACTGTTGCCGGATTAAAACTGACTACTGTCACCAAGTTTAGCAAGCGTCTCAGGAGCTGGCAACCTCGGCGCGTAGCAACATGGCGGCGCTCTTGAGGTTCCCGATTTTAATGCATGGGCCCTATGGGTAGCTTGTCCTCTAGAGTCAGTATAGTAACTCTATGCACTGAACGAGAAGGCATGTTCGCGCCGTTTCCGTTTCCGTTGCTCAAAGGCCATCGAGATTTCGATAGAGTTGTAAGGTGCTCCGTTGACTCGATAGACTATTGACTCGGCGGCCGTCGAAACCGCCCGTGTAGCAGCTCGAACTTGTCCTTTGAGTCAACTGACTATCGGTTGGAAGGCCTTCGAAACGCCCGTGTGACACGGGTATTAGTCGGCTCTGCCGGAGCGAGGGCAGCGTGCTTCCACTGCCATGGCACGAGCCTTGTGCGCACAGTACCTTTCAAGCAGCTGCGTGCGTAGTCTTACCGCATCGTGGCGGATACACACTGGTCTGAGCGGAAAGGACAGTAGACGTCAACGTAAATCTAGCGCCAACAAACGCCAGCAGTTTTTTTTTTTTGCGGGTTTCATCTCGTGCACTAACGAGGCGCTACGCCGGTGACGCCTGCAACATTGTGACGCACCTGCGCAGTGCTGTAATACTTGCACGAATATTCTTAGTTTGGTCTCTTGGCATCCTGCATCGTGGAAATTGTCAGCTGCACCGAGCAGTTCAACCGTAGGTAAATTTATACACGGGCAGAATGCTTCACGCAAGTAACGTTAGGTTTCCGACTGACAGATGCAACAAGTTTAGGACAAGCGCGATTCCTGCCATTCAAAAGTTACTGCGCGCTAACGAACCGTTACTTCTGTGAATATTTGAACCGGGGATGTATATTTTTCTTTCGCATCAAGAAAGAAGGAGCGCGAGAAAAACGGCACACAAGGCAGTGGAGGGAAATGGGACAAGTGCTCAGTTCTATAGCATGAACAACAACAACAATCCAGCGCTTCTCTTCCCCTCATAAGCCTTGGGTGTCGTTTTCTCGTGCTGCTTTACGATGCGAGGATACCAGCGCGCCCGGTTTTACTAACTTGAGCGGCAAGTTTACCGACGGGTAATGTCTTGCGCACACGGGTAATGTTCAATAGCCTGGCAAGGGAACAAGAGCTCACGATCGCCAGTCAGCCTTTAGAGTCTTTACAGGAGCACATTTATCTAGCTGAATTACTCACAGGGCACCCTGATCATGAAAGGGAAATTTATAAAAGAATAAAAATGGGTTGGAGTCCATACGGCAGGCATTACCAAATCCTGACTGGGAGCTTACCTCTTCCACTGAAAAGAAAAATGTACGATTATTGCATTCTACCGGTGCTAACATATAGGGCAGATAATTGGAAGTTAACAAACAAGCTTGAGAACAAGTTAAGGACCGCGCAAACAGCAATGGAACGAAAAATGTTATGCGTAACCTTACGAGATAGGGAGAGAACGGTGTGGACCAGAGAGCGAGCAGGGATAGCCGATATTCTAATTGACACTAAGATAAAAAGAAAATGGAGCTTGGCAGACCTTGTACTACGTAGGGTAGATAACCGGTAAGCCATTAAGTTAGGGTTTCAGAAGAGGTGCGAAGGAAATGGAAGCGCCGTCGAGGACGGTAGAAAATTAGGTGGGGTGATGAAATTAGGAAATTTGCAGACGCAGTTTGGAATCACCTAACGCATGACAGGGGTAAGTGGCGATCGCTGGAAAGGGCCTTCGTACTGTAGTGGACATAAATATAGGCAGATGATGATGGTGGTGATGATGATGATGATGAATGTTTTGCGCAAGCTCCTACAAGTGTTTATCTGGCATTTGGAACTAATCTGTCTGTCGTGTAGACTTTCTCTTTACATTTACAACGTTCTCGATTTTCCTTTGCTCCCGATCAAAATGTCGCGAATTCCCTGTCCCGTTTGAAAGGTCACTCGCGTGCCGCGTTAACCGCCCTTGGAATCGGGGCAGGCGGCCGCATTTCGAGAGACTTCTGCTACTGTATCGACCAGGCGGCGGCTTCGCTGTGGCGGCGAGTGCAAGGCTACGATCGTCCTGCATGCTATTTCGGGAAGCGAACGCTCCGGCACTCTTCCGGGTAGCTTCTCCATCCCGGCGGCGTCGACTCGGCCTGTACCACGGTGGCGGCCTTTTCTGTTTGATAAATGGGCGCGCGGTAATTTGTAACGTTTTCCACGCGGTGGAGCAACGCGAGACAACGGGGGGGCGGCTAAGTACAATACGGGGGCGTTTGCTCAAGCCGCCCCCTTCTCATCTACCACCGGCAGCACTGGAGCTTCCGCGAGTAATCGTCGCGCGCCCTGAGTCATCGACGTGTCTGTGGGGTGAAGGGGATCTACAGACCTGGTTCTCCTCCTCCTGTTCGTTAGTTACGCGGTGGCGGCGGTGATTTGTCTCGCGGGATAGCCGACTGGCGTTGCTGTGAACGAGACACCTTGCCTTTGCGCTTGTCGTGTTTGGGGAAATTTCTTTCATATATATATATATATATATTTTGTCGACAGGAACGATTGCCGACTAGGTCGCAAGTGATCTGTCAGAGCGCCCTCATATGCTCAAAATTGCGAGAACCGTCGTCTGTTTTCAAGGCATAAGGTCTGTGGTGCGCGTCGCGATACATCGTCAACTCTGAGTAGCAGCGTGCCGGTGTGTTCACGTTACGAAATTACGAAAGTCGGAATTACGGAAGTAGAAATTATGGAAGCCGAAATTACGGAAGTCGAAATTACGGAAGTCGGAATTACGGAAGTCGAAATTACGGAAGTCGGAATTAGGGAAGTCGAGAGAGCAGTTAGACTGCTAGCGAAGTCCCACAACAGTTCGCGGAGATGTTAGTCGTATGCGCCGCAGGGCATTAGTTGCATGCCCTTTTAGAGGTTGTCTCCTTCCTCTTCTCTTTCCCTTCTTTTTTTCTCTCTTCTTCAAGGGGAAGGGTGCGGTGGCTCTCCTAGAATACGATTCCTAGCTTGTTTCTCTTTCTCTTTCTGTGCTGTTTATATATGCTTACATGATCAGTAGTAATAGCAGACCTGAACAAACGGCTTTAGCCTTAGTTGATAGCCATTGTGATGCACGTGATCGTGTGCGGTGATCTCTCGCTCTTTCTGTTTTCTTCTTATCTCTCTACCTATATCCCTCCCCCGTCCCCTGGTGTGCAGGGTAGCAAACCGAATTTCCTGTTCTGATTAGGATCCATGACTATAGAGCTTGTAAAGGTTGTAAGCAAGAACTAAGAAACGACAAGTCCTTTCTGCGGCAATTGGCTTACCTGACAGAAAACAAAGCCGTGTATCCCACAAGAAATTATGAACCTTGGAAAATGCGAGCATACAAAGCAACATACGGCCAATGAACGTTACAAAACAAGTTACCCAGACTACTAAATACATTACACACAACGAAGCTTACGTTAGAAAACATAACCTTCAAGGAATTACCCATTTGTGTTCAGACCCCCTTAATACCTTTGTTTCTTGCCACTGCAACTGTCTGTATATGTGATATCAGATTTGTTATTTCTTGTTGCCGTAATGTAAACAGTTTTTCGTTTTTCTTCTTTATCTTCTTGCTAAAATTTTCGTAATTCAGCGTGTACTTTCGCATTGTTAAGAAGTTTCTGTAGGTTCGCTACGATTTACGTATATGGCATCGCGTAGCTGTGCAGCCGATATCTTGTGGGCGCCTATAGCTTCGTCTAGCTGTCAATGTCGGCAACTTTTTCCGCTGGTCATCTGCACCATGTATGCGTTTGATGCGAATGCATATTATTATTATTATTATTATTATTATTATTATTATTATTATTATTATTATTATTATTATTATTAACCTCCATGCCTTGCCTGTATGCTTTCTTTCGTATCTGACTGTCAGGCTTTCCGACTGTCGTGACGGCTACTTCGGAAGCCCATTTTGTCGCTTACAGGCGAGGAAAGTCGTTTGAGAAGTGTGGGCCATCATCATGAGACGCAATCCGCAGCCGCGGACTCGCTGGGCAGACCGGACTGCATTTCGATCGTGCGGTGAAGCTCTTCTCGTGTGGGGGCGCGCAGATCCGGATAGTGCACCGACTGCAGCGTTTCAGATGATCGCCGTCACAATTCACATGCACAAAGCCATCCGTGCGATCATGTGTCGCGAAATTACGAAGCGCGCCTGCATCGCTACTTCGCCGCGACGGTGCTTCGGTGCGACTTCTTCGTCAACAACTTCATGTATCCTGGCGCTAAAACTCGGTCCGTATCGTTTCTTACGCTGAACCTCCGGTCTAAACTATAGACGAAGCATCCTCCTTACGTAAAATAACCCTTGTACTTCGCGTCACAAGGAAGGTGCGCGAATGTCTCTTTCAGCGGCAGGTGCCGCTGGCGGGTCGTTCGGTCACGGCATTCGCAAACTCTACACGAGTTTGCGAATGCAAAGAACGCCTTCATAGACGAATGTGACACTAGCGTAGCTGCTCCTCAGCTACCGCCGAGTTCTAGTATATCGTGGAATGTGGTGCCAAAGCTGAATACCTCGGTCGGGATTACGCCACTTAAAAACGCCGCTGCCGCTGTGTATCCCTTTACGTCGTCTTCCAAGATGTTGACAGACGCGGCACTGTGCAAGTTACGGTTGAGTCACCAAATTCTCAATTACAAAAAAGGCAAAAAAAAGAAGAAAAACAGAAAGATAAGGATGACTTGCCATCCCGGCCTTGCGAAAGCGGATGTCCAGCGAAGCTGTTGAAAACCACCACTACAACTGCTGAGGCGGTGTGTGCAAAACTTTATAACTTTAGAGCAACGGTAGCAATCCTATTTTAGAGTAATGGCAACTTTGAAAGCATGCCACCACTCACAGCGGGGCTGCAATAACATTGAAATCTGTTGATTGGCTAGTTATTTTATATACGAAAGGCTAGCTAGGGACGTCACCTCCCATGTCGAAAGCTGCCGTCGCCGCTGCAGCTTGCTCAACAGTAATTTTTACTGGGGAACGTATGCGGGGGGTGCTACGTGCTTCGCATTGCAAGTAGGCGCAGGAGTGCCTTATCATCAGTTATGCGTTTCGGATGCTTGTTTTGAGGTTGTTCTTTATTCAAACATATTCTGTTCTTTATTTTGTATATGTGAGTCACAAAAATGTGTGCACTGTTTGTTTGACTTTGCTCAGTGCTTGTAGCCTCTGCCTTACGGGAGTATGAGCCATTGCATTTAGGGGTAGGAGCCGTTGATGATGATAGTTTTCTGCAGACGTTATGCCATGAAGAAATCCCGGGATCCTAGCCATATACACCTTCGCTGTAAAAGAAATATACAGAATAAAACTGCTAGTGTTAAGGGCATCTCACCAGGCCACATAAAACATTTTGGTTATATGTTGGAAGTTGTTACGTGCCCACTAGGGAGCGTTCTACCGCAAGAATTTTTCACATTGGTTCATCAATAGCCGAGATAGAAATATTTCAGTGCCGCGAACCCATGATTTCTGGAGGCGAGCATCACCGCCAACATAGACACTCTCTCTGCTTTCCCCATCTAGCCTCCGCAAGCGAAATGCCTTCCCTGCGTTCTCCCATACCGAAGGTCGAGGATCGCGTGACACATACGTCGCAGGTCCTGCCTTTTTTTTTTTCTTCGCTTTTCTTGCTGCGCGGCGCACTTCCGCTGACGGTGTCGCGTGCGAGCTGTTGCTTTTGTCTCATTTGGCGCAGCGTACGATTCTGAGCGCTGTGCACGAGAGAACCTGACTAGCGGTATAAGTCCGTGCTGCACGAACACTGGGACAGACGAGAGCAGATCACAGAGCATGATCGCGTGCTGGAACACAGTAGAAAATGACATAGTTTCGTTGTCTGCGCGCGCAAGTGAATGACGTGGGAACAAGCAGACGAAACGGAAGTGCACTTCTCTTGCTATGGTACGAAGTAAAACAAAACACACAGACATTTCGTTTTTGTGTATGTTCATTTCTCTAAACATTGATTAGACTTTTGAAGCAAAAGATTACACAAATAACAGACGTTGCCTTGAATAATTCTCGAAGTCGCGCGTCACTATGAGCAACGTCACAGCGCAGACAAGTACGCAGGCGCACTTTCCGTGGCCTGTAGCGATGTAATACCTAGCAGACATGATCATTAGCGCACATTGCGTGCACTGCGCTTGCCAGCTCTATATGGCCGGACCTTGTGACGGGCCCTTTAATAAGGGATGAAGAAGTATATATTTGCTTAACATTCATCATTTACGCTTGAGAAGCTGCCCGCGCGTGTTTTCTCAAGTGTTAACGCACCTTGGTTCGAGGGTGATTTTATTGCAGCACCTTCGTGGATGCACATCGCGCACTGTTGCCAAGTGCAGTTCCAAGCTCTACTCACTTTTTCCTGCTGAATACGCCACCCGAACGGGATCAACCCCTTCCTGCCTCTAACGCTCGCAACCCGAATCGTGTATTCTTGCAAGACCATGCGTAAAAGTTTCTTATCAATACGCGATTTCGATCCTTTCAACCGCAGCTCTGCGTTTAAGGATAAATGCAAAGATAAATTAATAAATAATGCGTAGTTACCACTTAGCACAGGCAGTGGGCTATCAGCTCAGCTAAGTAGAAAGTGATCAGTAACGAAAAGACTTTCGAGCAGCAGCGAAGTCGCTACAGCGTTCATTAGCTGAGAAGTCTGAGAGCGGGGCTGCCCGAGTGTTGCGCCTTTGGGGAAGATTTGTCGACGCCTCAGCTTGTGAAAAAAGAACGCGCATCGATAGTTGACATCGTCTTTAGTGATTGTGAAATCTAGATTGCGAACCTCTGCACTGTAACATGAGGACCACTGGTTGAAAAACGGAGGGCCTTGGCCTCGATTGCTTATCTGCGAGTATCCCTGTAGCGTAGTTCGAAAAAAATGTCGGTAAGCAAGATAAAGTCGTAGACTTTCGTTCGAATTGCGCTCACTGTGATGGGGTTGAAATGCATTGCATCAGCCTTCGCTGGCGAGGCCGACTCCGGTCTCGTAACCTTCGGATTAAACTTAGACTCTGCATTACCTATCACTCAGCTTTTGAGACCTATTTGTGGGCATGTGTATGGAAGGTCTTCGCTGCGCTTTAATTCTTCTTCTACAGTTGATAATGTTTATGCATAAGCAACTATAGCGTGTGCGAAATCTTTCGACGTCAGCCACCACCGAGCAGCACTGTGGAAATCGAACACTCTACTTTAGTGTTCACTAGGTGGAAAAAAAATGGATGTAAGTTAATTAATGGTAGCTTGCGGTGGTATTGAAATCTGTTGAAGTTATTAATCCAATCAACTGTCGAGCGAGCGACTACGACATTGTTTAAGTGACTCCATGCAGGTTATTAAAAAGAACCTTCATATATGGGCTGCGCCGCGGCCGCGTAGGTACTCCTTATATTTTAAGTATTGTGTAACTCTACGCTACAACAGAGACGGAAAACGAATGTGCCTTCGCTACTGGTGTTTCGCACGGAGAACATCTGTCTTTTTCAGCTACAGTGAGTCGGGTGATGAAGCTTTATATATGGAAATTTGCGCAACGATAATGACGACTAATCTGAGAGCAGTTAAGAAGATGAAGAGTGATGACTTGCTTCAAGGCCTAATAGCGTCAAAGTGTAAGGAGTACCGGTTGCAGAAGCTAAAGAGCTTGCGGCTGCTTTGCCAAACTTAAAGAACTCGACGAGTCAGACATCAAAACATGTCGATTCGTCGCGACTGTTTTGAAGGACGCTGTAGTTTTGACAAAATGTTCATCAAAGCGTACGTCTATATGCATTAGCACCCCAATATGGTGTCCCCCAAAGCTTAATTAAGTGCCAGAAAACGTGGCTTCACACGCTTGGTCGGTGCCGCGAAGCGCTTAAGTTCACAATTGCGACTCCGTCTACTAAGACCGTACATATAGACGGATTAATCTGGAACCAAACCTGGCACAATGAATTCTATTTATATTTTGGCAGCCAGTCTTTATACTACGCCTCGCGAACGCGTTCATCAAAGTAACGCCGATAACGAGCAAATGTCCTTGAATTCCCGACTAACGCTCATGCTCGCCGCAATGCTCCATTCCCGGAACGTGGAAACCGCGTTGCTGTGCAGTTGCCGTGCTACTCGCGATACAGATTGTTCGGGCCGTGCCTAATGGTGCATTACGGAATTCTTTCCGCCCGCACCGATTACCGTTTTAAGCGCCCGCTTTAAAACTGCCCCCAACCTCGCCATGTCCTTAATCGTCTTTCTTCGTGGCCGTGTGCTGAAATATTCAATGCTCACCACGAGTTCTCCTCGGCAGTTCAAGAGAAAATAGTGCGTTGTCGAGCGCGTATCGTCGGCGATGTTCATTCGGCATGGAACCTCGCATCAAGACGGCGTTTGCACTAGGCCTCGTGGAAGGGATCCTGCTCATTCTATTCGGCGTGTGCGTCACCTTCGATCGGCCCGTTCAGCCGAGACATGTCACAGCCGCCGAGGAAAAGTCCAACGAAGAAACTTTCCACCGTTTCTATCCGAGTGAGTGCTCCGGTGCATGTCAGCGCAAATTAAAATGTAAGCGAGAGATAGGAAGCGTGACGAGAGCTTATTTAAAAGTGTGATTCTGCGGCGGCAGATGAGTTGCCGTCGCAAACTGCAGTGTCACAGTTGCATGCCTGAATCGCACCGACGTCGACCTGTATGCAACGGTTAAGATGGAAAAGAGAAAGGCTGTTACCGCTTTTGTTTGCGTTGCTGTCGTTTCGTTAGCCTTCCAGTACATGGGAAAAACGGGATGTAAACGTCCTCTTCAACTGCCGCCATATGATAGCTTATAGCACCAAATACACCGTAGTTTCGCCTGTATCGCTCGCCCCTGCATGCAAGAGCCATTAGGGTTCCGTGCGGCTGCATGTGAACCCAACGCCATTGCAGTTTGTATTTCTGTTTTCTGTCCCCTGAACATATTCCTCGGGAGGGATTGCGCGCCGTCAAAGACAAACTAATATCCGTATTTTTAACATGTTGCACGTAGAAGTGTGTGCTGAAATGCGAAGTACAGTGTCTTTAAGCTTGCTTCTGCATTAATACTATATAACCCTAGCGCAATATGTACGCACTATCGCCATTGGTGAAACCACCTTCGAGCACCGCACACAATCAGACCCGAAGTAGACGGGAAGGTTCTGTCTCGTCTACTTAAAGGGGCACTAAAGAGAAAAATGATTCTTTCTGCATCAGTAAATTACCTTTCTACGACGCCAAACTCTTACCACGATAAGACGCTTGGTAAGCCAGAACAAGCGCAAGAACGAAAGACGGGTGGCGACACCTCCTTGACGTTCCCGCATCTGCTCGCTGTGACGTCATGGATTTTGATGGCATCTTCTAGGGCCTAATGCATTATATGGCGTTACAGACTGACTACATTGTGTTCTAAGGGAACTGAATATTAAACATGGAAAGTTTCAGGAACGCGGCCCAAAAGCGAAAACATAATTTGGAATCCCTGACGTCAGACTGGCGTACCGGCATCGGGGTTTTGGCGGAAAATTCAAATACTGATACTTCGACCTTCATTTTCTCATCTAATAATCAAACCATTATCTTTTAAATGACTGCCTGCAGGGTTTCAAAGAAAGCTTTATTAGCTTAAACTGATTGATTGTTTAGCTTTAGTGTCCCTTTAAGACCTTTGCTGCGGTAATTCATGCAAACTAAGGCAGGCGCCAACGTCTTCTCACATGCACTTATAAAAAAAAGGGGGATCTACTATTTCCTCTCCCCATCATTTTTGCAGAACCGGAAATACGTCATGGGAACTATGGGTTTAACCATCACCCTCCTGCCCTGCGGAACGCCGTTCAGGTGTCAGCACCTGTAGCTAGACAGTTACAGTGCAGCGAACAAAAAAATTCCTTCCTTCTTTCATTTCTATTGATTAGGACCACCGCTTACATTTAATACTGCTGCTAATTTGTGTATTCTCACTCAGTGCTGTGTTTACCTGTTTTGGCGTTGTTCTGTTCTCGCGTTGTTTCCTTCACATCCCACAATGATGTCAACCGGCCCAATTGAGTAAGCTTCTCCCAGGTTGTGATGCTTTCACAAATGAGCACCCACCCCTTTCCTGGCTTGCAGTGTTCGAGGATGTGCACGTGATGGTGTACGTCGGCTTCGGATACCTGATGACGTTCCTGCGTCGATTCGGCTACAGCGCACTGGGCAACACGCTGCTGCAGAGCGCCATCGTATTCCAATGGGCCGTCATCATGCGTGGCTTATGGCACGTGCGCAGTGCCAAAATACCGCTCGACATGGAAAGGTACCAGCCTAAATCTCTCCTTTTTTTCTGTCTGCTGCTTATCACAGTTCTGGTGAAAATATCACAGTTCACAGTTCTGGTGAAAATTAAGTTGTGACGTTTTCTTCACAAAAGCAAATAAATATTAAATTGTCAAGTTTTGGCCAAACGCGCAGCATTAGAAGCAACAGCAAGGTTTACCGTTGCGCTGAAGGCATTTCAGAACGCTGGCGGTACGAGGAGCACCGCTAGTCGTCGCTGCAGGCGTCGCACCTCGCAGCATTTTGGGTTTTTGTCCGTCCGTCTGTCCATCCATCCACCCACCCGCCCACCCACCTACTCACTCACTCACTCACCCGTCCGTCCGTCTCACCCGTCCGTCCGTCCATCCATCCATCCATCCATCCATCCATCCATCCATCCATCCATCCATCCATCCATCCATCCATCCATCCATCCATCCACCTACCCACTCGTCTGTCCGTCCGTCCATCCATCTATCCATCCATCCACCCACTCACCCGTCCGTCCATTCGTCCTCGATGGTGCGCGTGATAAGACCCAACGGAAAACCGTTGTCGTTTCTCAGCGGCCAAAGAAAGGCTTATAAAGACGTAGATTGACGTTGGCTGCTGTCCATTTAGCTCTGTTCAATGTATACACGACGGCGTGGTATACGCACACAGCGGCCCTGTACAGTGCCAAGAGCGGCCACGCAACCTTCATTGGAAGTAGTGATGAGCAGGATACGGAGGCTCCTTTTATAACTAGTGATGAAGTTAAAAGAGCCTTGCAAAACACGTCCTGGGCAAAAACGGCAGGAGTAGGTGGAATAACAGTCGATCTAATCAGAGATGGAGGAGATATGCTTGAAGAGCTTGGGGCCCTTCATACGCAATACCTCACGATTTCAATTGTAACAGAGAGCTAGAAGAATGCCAAGATTATACTATTCCATAAAAAGAAAGACGTTAAAGAATTAAGAATTGTACGCCCATCAGATCACTTACAGTATTATATGAAATATTTACCATGCTAATTGCCAATAGACTCAGGGCAGCACGTAACTTCAATCAACCAAGAGAACAGGCTGGCTTCAGGAAGGGATATTCTACAATGGATCACGTCCATGTCATCAATCAGGTAATTGAGAAATTTGCGGAATAAAACCAACTTTTCTATATGACTTTCATAGGTTATGAAAATGCATTTTATTCATTAGAGGTACCAGCAATCATGGAGGCATTGTGTAACCAAGAAGTGCAGGAGGCGCACTAAAGACTTTCCTTAAGACAGTGGCATCGTTGGACGTTATTAGTGCTTTCATTGTTCTGTTAATTTCAATGTCACTCTATATATGCATCTGTTTGGGAATTATGTTATGTTGACTGTTGTCTTGTGACTGTATGTGCTAATATATTTACACGATGTATATACCACCCGCTGACTAGACAATGTGTTATTAGGCGACAGTATCGTTTGTACTTTTGAGACTTTCGACTTCATAAGTGTGGAGACATTTGCCATGTATATTGTATGTACCCGCTGACCCGCTGACTAGAAAATGTGTTATTAGGCGACAGTATCGTTTGTACTTTTGAGACTTTCGACTACATAAGTGTGGAGACATTTGCCATGTATATTGTATGTACCATGTGTTCCTTATGTCATAGTCTTCCTGTGGAAACGTTGCGTTATAAGTCCTGGTGCTTGTGTGAAAAGATTATTTGATATTTAACCGTGAACCCTGAATGATGTATGACGGATCCACCCAAGAGATAAGAAGTAGCCGGCGCCTTAAATTGCGCGCCAACATCTCCTTATATCATATCAATAAAAAAAAAAGTGCGGGAGGCGAACGTGAATATATTGAATACCTTGAATATATACAACACTGCGTTACATAACTGACATCTAGTTAATGTACCACTGACCACAAAAATTGCCGAAGAAGGGATTTCACGAAAGAAAGCAAGAATAAAAAAAAGGCAATAAAGAAAGGAATTCTGAAGCCAGCTCATCGTTAGCGACGAAAAATCAACGCGCCGGTGATCAATATTTCTACGGTGGTAGAGCCGCTCCATTTTCACGGATCGTGTTGGCGCTAGCAATGTAAATTTTTGTAGTAATGTTTGCACGAACCTGGTATTATGAAGTATAGACTATGATGTGAGACTGTCGATGTCGCTATCAGTGACAGCCGGGAACGGTCACCGTTTCGAGCATAGTTAACGCCACGGCGATCAGTAATTTAACGATACTTATGCTTTTTGTGTTGCTCTGAGAAAGGAAGCGAAACGACTAGTTCCTGGTGGCTGTTCTGGCCAACACTTCTTTCTTGAAGCGTCGCTTTACCTGCAAGACAGCGCGGTTTGCGTTCGTTATTGAGGGGAGAAAAAGGCCCCGATTAAGGAAAACCGCATAAGACTCACTGAAATGAAGCAAAATAGTCAATGGCAGTTGGCTGTTGATATGTAGTTCCGGAATCGATAAATCAACCGCGGAACTCGCTGGCTTGAAATTTTTCGAAATGTCTCATGACAGTGCAAAATGCTGTGTGGAACGTAAGACCACAATTTTTCACTGGCTTTGACTGACTTTCACCAATTTTGACTAACTTCTTGTTGCTTGATATAAGTTTCAATTTGAAAATAAGAAAGAATCAAAAAAGCGCTACTTCTGGGGGGCCCAAAACACGTCGTTAGCTCATGAACACGCACACTAACTTGGTTGACATATTTTGGCTTCTTTACCACAATCACCAAGCACCACTCGATTACATCGCCTCCGTTGAAACGAATTCTTTCACTCAAGCTTGTCTGTTTCAGTTTTCAGTACTTATTTCGCTATTCTATTTCTATTTACTACTTATTAACGATGCTACGGGCCTTCTTTCACTGACCTTAACAGAAGTAGGTCATGAAGGAGTACAGATGGACAAAATCACATGTCACTAAGATGTTTACATCCAGATACTTGGAAACATGTGTTTTACTGCGGAACGCCCTCGCATAGAGAAATATGTTCCAGTTGCTATGCAAGGAGGTTCGGTGTGGAGCCATCGAAACCAGTAGAAGTCATTCACATCGAGGTACTACTCGAGCAAATATCACTTGAATAGCAGATCTTCGGGCGAACAAAGGCTTAGATAACATGATGTACACTAACGCAGTTGTAATTCATTCGCTTAAACATCAGTTCATGTATACTTCAGTAGAGTGCAAATTTAACATATATGGAACAATTTCTCGACACTTCTATAAACCTCCGTAGTCGTTATGGTCCGTGTATAAGGTCCCTGGCCCTACGTGTCTTAAGGGTTAACAGGATTTGAACTGAGATCAAACTTTATGCTCCGTGGGTTCACGTTCATAAGGTCTTCAGTGCTGGACCGTATGCTCCATAACAGTTTCCGCCACGCTGGCTTCGAACTGGAGATTTTCCGGCCTCATCGCTTCTCACAAGACTGTGGGCCAATAAAATTATCGGTTTCACTTGTTACTGCAAGCAGAGATGGTCACGTGAATTGCTTCTGTATGCTGCCGTATACCGTCATTAAACTCTTGTAGCTGGTATCTTCGCAAGACCGTTGTTAAAGGTCGGCAACATTGTAGCTCCTTCACCACACGCGTGACATGCCCGAAGGCCTAGCAGAATGAAGCGGTCGCGTCTCGCGCGATCAACATATTACATGGCTGGCAAGCGGCTTCGGTACTTTCAAATTGCCGAACAGGGCGTATACGTGCATGTGTTCGAAGCAAGGCATGTTGTTGGGCTAGCCAGTTCATAGATTCAGCAAAATGTTAAACTGCGCGAGGAAGACAGAACGGGAAAAGAAACATGGACGCACACACAAAGCGCAGTGTGTGTGTCCATGTTTCTGCTCACGTCCAATCTTCCTCGCACAGTTTAAAATTTCGCTGAATGTGTTAGAACCGTCGATGAACAATGACGTAGGTTTCGAGCGCACTACTGGTACACTAGTACATTGGAATTGCGGAACTTTAAGTCACAATACTGTCGTCGCTGTTTACGGCCGTTATAGAGAGTCCGCACCTTTTAAGCCTGAATCAGAATTAGTGTCAGAAAACCTTGAGCGAAAAAAATATTTACAGAAAGGCGGGGAGGTCAGCCTGAGTTTTAGATTGCTCTGACCTGCTAGTCTACACTAGGGAAAAGGGATAGGAACCTTTATCCCTAATCTTGGTCATGGGGGAGGACGTTGGAAAGGCTTGACAGGTCGTGGAGGTGAGGTGGATGGAAGAGTCAACGGTTACTCTTCCCTATCTGCGACAGCAATGGCAGACCAGACTGGGGGAATGGGTTGAAGAACCCGCACAATTACGTCGTAGTGTACTACAGCAATGTCAGTGGCCGAGAAAGGTAGGTAGGTCCAACTGGCGAGGTTGAAAGCAGTACACCTCCGTCAACTCCAGTTGACTTCTATGCAAAAAAGAAAAAAGAAATGAAATATCTGTCGCCTGAACGGTGGCGCTTCCCACAAAAAACACGTCAGAGTTTCGATCCCATTACGGAAATTCTGCTATCTACATTGTTTTACGAATCTTTGAATATCACCTGCACTTATTTTTCGTTCAACTGTTAGAACACCATCGTTTTCTGTTGGTCCCCGAAAATTTCGCTACCTATACAGTTTGCAAAAACAAGCTTCGAGCAAAGGTTCGTTAATGCTTGCTTAACTCATTTTTCTTTGTTTGTTTGAAGCCTCCTGGGTGCCGAGTTTTCGGCAGTCACGTACCTGATCTCTCTCGGCGCACTTCTGGGAAAGACGAGCCTGATCCAGAATGCCATTATCGGGATCGTGGAAACCGCGCTTGGCGCCGGCAACGAATACCTAGGTGTAGCGGTGCTCCAGGTTAAGTATACAAACTGTATCGCTTGCTCCTATTGATTTCTCCCCGACAATTTAACCATCCAAGCTCTGCTGCTGGTGTAACTATACACTTCTCGTCGCGTTAATTCCGAGTCGTCGGGTTCACCATTATCTGAAGAAATGATTCTAAGTTGCAGCCGCTCGAAAATTCGATCGGATCAATTACCTCGTTCTTAAATGTTTTTTGCTTCTTGGCGCACAATTTGTACAACTGCGCTTCATAGCACGACTTCATAGTTGGCTAAGCTGAATGTTTTCTCGATTTATGAATCTATGCGTATTTCTTGTGCTATTTCTTAAGGAAGGTTGTTTCTATGACAAAGTTCTGTCAGACGTGCCACTAAATGCTGATTTCGTCCAACTGTCTTGAGTTTGCGCGCAGGCGCGTTCGAGCAGTCGGCCCAGCTGATCCTGAAGACGGGTATTGTTGAAGAACATCAATGGCAACGAGTGTAGCGCGTATTTCGCATTTTTGAACTAAGTTTTTCGTATCGTTTGTCGTGTGTCCAGTATTTTCATGTAGTTTCCTAACGCATTTCGGAAGTTGAGGCAACTTGTTTCGAGGTGTACATTCAGCTAAACAGTAAAACAAGAAATAGGAAGTAACAAGGCATTCGAATGAGAATGTCAAGTAATTTAATGAATGACTCCTCAGCGAGCAGGCTTTCGCCTTCATCCTCTTTAGCGCATGCTAAACCGACTGTCTTTATTGTTAGCCTTGATGGTGGCAGTGGCAGTTGTCGTTTGCCGAGTTAACAAGTGTTTCTCGATCTCAGGCCGTGGATCCTGGCGGCTCCATATTCCTGCACACCTTCGGGGCCTACTTCGGCCTGGCACTAGCATTCGTCCTGCATAGGAAAGACCACGTCGGCCACCGCAGCGAGGGCTCTTCGTACGCTTCTGACGTCTTCGCCATGATTGGTCAGTTGCGCTCCTTACGGGTGGTGCGGTCAAAATCCGCGTTTCTACGTGCCGCGAAGCTAAAAGCAGCTCAGTTGCGAATAAGTAGGCATACCAACGGGCGGCACCCGTTGTGAGAAATTTCATAGAAACCGTGCACCTTTGTGTGGGAGGGAAGTGGAAGGCGAATAAACTTCACAGTGTGCCGCGCCGGTTTTTAATTACTCTGAGTTGCCTGTGTGTGCTTGCACGCAAGTGGATATGTGTGCGTTGAGTTTGTATTGTAAGCAGCCGATTTACACAAGTTGTACGTCTCCCTCTTCTCATTCTTAATTTAATTATCAGTGTAGCTGACGTGTCCTGAAACAGAAAGTGAGGCACCTGCTGCCCCACTTTGCTTATTGCCGTCCCGGCTTTCACGTTTCGTGAATTTTTCTGTGCCTTTAAATAGCACAAACAAAACCAAGATTCATGTTGGGACTCACGTTACTTACAGCGAGAACGATGAATCACGGCGTAACATGAATAACATGATTACACTGGGTGATGCACATTGTTTTCTATGTTCTTCGTGCTGGTCGTGTGCCTTCGTGTTTCATCATTCTCGCGGTAAATAACATGCGCTTCTGCAAGTACACCAATTGCCCCAAGCACACCAGCTGGCCCAAGCCAAGATACTAAGTCATTCTAGCTCTGTCCAGAACACAGCTTGAGGAGCGGAACATATTGCGTTCGAATAGCCTCCGTCGCGGTGCTGCGAAACAGTTACAACACGGCAATTCCGTATCGCCACAATACAACGCCAATACCTTCCTTGTTGTCGATTATGGCCGGTACCGCGAGCGGGGGAAACCCCGCCATAGTAATTCCCCGCCTTAGTGATTCCGGGACTTCAAAGAGTGTCGTTTAGTTTGAAGGGCAGATCTGCAGCGGTCTTGCGTCGTTGGTGGGCACCATCAGCCCACGCGAGGATTCGGTCGCGGTGCCCTCTCGCTTAGTCATTGAATGACGTCACCGTCGCCGCCGCGCGACCTCTCTCCGTTCGCTTCCCGGAATGCGTTGCTTCCTCATATGCGCTCTTCGCAAATGTCGTGTGGCACAACACGCCAGGTTGATGGTTTCGTCTTAACAAAGGGGTCTCATGTTGCTATAATGTAGCGAAATCACGTCTTCCACGGCAATACTGACATTTTTTTTCTTCTTTTTGGCATGCGTGCTGCCAAGAGACAACACTTACCTTCCCCTGCATGCGGTCTAAGCTAGCTGGTAGAGAATTTTTATGAATTCCATTTTCGTGCAGCACACTCGCAGTAGTAGTTCTGCAACAGGTGCCTTCCCAAGCCGTGGCCTTTCCAGGGTGCGGCCACACCGGATTGCTACTGTTCGGGACAGCCCTCTCAAAAGCTTTTTATTTCCCTGCAATGTCAATTTCCACGCACAAGTAACTAGGCGAGTTGGAACATGCTAATTGTCTGTCAGCGCGACACCTGACAAAGACGAAAAAGAGGAGGCGTTAACAGGCGCTCTCTGTTAACTGAAGCGTTAATGCAAACACGGGGCCAATATGTACAACGCGCTTTGCACCAAAGTGAGAAAATCGAAACTAATATCAACACCTTGTGCAACAGCACCATACCCATCACGTGTGATTAAACCTGGTTTTAATGGTTAATTTCATCCTGTGTTATAGTGACGGAAGGCTGACTTAGGCACTCGGACACATGCTCATGGATGTGAAAAGCCTGGGCTATCTTGCACGTCCGCTGCTCTCGGTGCCTTGTAACGATATGGAAAAGCGGTAAACAACCACAAGTGCGACGGTGGCTCGAGAGATAAGAGCTGGCTATGCCTTTCAACGAAATGCCGTGTTCATTGAGGCGCACGTTTATGCCCCGCCTTGTCTGGCCAACGTAGACTTTACCGCAAGAAATTAATTGAAAGCTAGCCAGGGGGTTTCACGTGCCAGAACCACGGTTTGATTAGGAGGCACACCGTAGTGGGGGACTCCGGGAATTTGAACCGCCTGGGATACTTTAACGTGCGCTTAAATCGAAGTAGACGGGTGTTTTCGCATTTCAGCCCCATCGAAATGCGGCCGCCATGGCCGGGATTCGATCCCGCGACCTCGTGCTTAGCAGCCCAACACCATAGCCACTGAGCAACCACGGCGGGTTACGGCAAGAAATTGGAGGTTGGTACACAACGCCAGTATACCACAGGGCATAAACCTGGAATTGTGCTTGATCGAACAGCCAGTGTTCTGACGCGCAGTCCCGTAGTCATTCACTCTGTCAATTTAACACAGGATGATTTTAACTTTTTAATCAGGTTTAATCACACGCGATGGGGTTGGTGCTGTTGTACAAGTTGTTGGTTTTACTTTTGGTATTCTCCCGCATTGGTGCAATCCGCATTGTATATATTGGCCACATCGATGTTTTAAAGCTTCAGTTGATATGACAGCGCCTGTGATCGTATATTAATTCGTTTTTGTCTTTGTCTGTTGCTGCGCTGGCAGATGATTGTTACGAAAAAGAATTCAGTTTCAATTATACCGGCACGTCTCTGTGCCTCGCACATCCAAATGTACTTTGCAATGGAAGCGTTGCTCATTTGTGTTGGCTCTCGTGAAGGACTACGAGAGAAGGAGGGGTTCCGGTTCGGGTTACGCATCACAAGCGTCCTGCGCATATACCTCGGACCAGGGCAAATTGTGTAACTAACAAGCCGTTTTGGAGAACCCAGCTGATTTTTGCTGCACCATCCCGCAATCATGCGGATAGCAAATTAGGCTTTTCTAATGTTCCCGCCGTCTTTACGCTTTCCATAAACGTACTTAAGCTGGAATAATGGAACGATTTTGTCGCAGATCTATTTCAACGCGTTGCTTTACGTCATTCGTCACTTTCGGTTTGGGTGATGTTCTGTGGAGTTTAATCAGTAAATGTTTCAGGAGAACTTACTCTACGAAGCAATGAAGGATCGGAAAACGAAGGTAACAACGAAAACAAAACAGTGGTAAAAAAACCCTGATATGACGTTAGTTGCATTAGCGTAATGCACAGAGGGTTGCGTTGGTTCTGAAAGCACGCTGCTTGCAGGGAAGTGTTGAGCAAAGCTGCAAATCAAAGTATCAAAGCTGCGAATCCTCGGCACAAAAGAAGCCTTTGCACCTACGCAGGCACGCTTTTCTTGTGGCTGTATTGGCCGAGCTTCAACGCCGCCACGGTCCAAGGCGCCGAGAGGCATCGTGCTGTGATCAACACTTACCTCGCCCTGACGGCGTCATGTCTGACTGCGTTCGCCGCCTCGTCGTGTCTCGACGGCCGAGGAAGACTCGACATGGTCGGTGGCGCACGTTTCCTTCGAAGAATTGAATGAGTGGTGTACGTCGAGAAGCATTGAATCACCAGGGCCCTGGGCGCCTGTCGTTCCGTGCAGCGTGTCGTTTTAGTAATGCTCACTATACTATTGCGCTTTAGGTCCACGCTTCAGGAATTAGCTACACGCACGAAATGCTCAGATAACGACACTCATGCCTACTCGTAAGCAGAATTACGCAAGCGTATTAGCGTATTAGGCAGTATTACTATCGTTGCCGTAAATTAACGTGCATTTTCCTCTTGTTTTATCCCATTTTGCTGCCGTAATGTATACGTGGTGTTAAAAATGTTTTGTAGCGTTTCACGGCGTACCTTTTTGTCGATTCCTGTACTTTGCCCTCTTGCTCCTGTACCAATTTTCCTTTCGTTTCATCTGTTTTTCATGGATGAACGCTGTCTTTCAAAGCGAAGCTTTATTTGCGAATCCTCCCAAGACATTGCTGACCGTGGCTACTGTCTCTGTTGCTACTGCCTCGCCAAATAGAACACGTAGGCGCCTGCGCAGGTGCGGCCAAAGACCCGTGTGTGTGAAATCACTTGCACGCGCGAGAGTTTCCATTACGTCAAAGACGCAGGGATGACACGGGCGAATAATAGGCGAGTCAACTTTACCGCTGTCCTTGGCGTCGCACTTCTCTCAGTGCACACCGCCGGTTGATCTCCAATCTTTTTTTTTTCAACAAACATCAAACGTCGCTTTCGCACCTCGTGATGTCACTGCGTGGACGTCTCACAGTGCGCATTCGCATTAATTGCTGTTTGCATTTCTGCATAGCTTGTGAACGGTGTGATGCATAAACATAAAGGTTACACGACATTACCGCTGTGGCCTGAGCGGTACATAAGCATACACACTGCATGAGGTCGCACGTTGCGTAAGATGACGATAAAGACAATTGTACGCATCGCTTCTACCTTTATAACAGCCAATTAACCGCTCCAGGAAGGCTTCGCATCATATATGTTGTAGCATATGCATTGGATCTCCGTAATTTATCTATTTATGCGGCTTTCTTATTTTCGGCGTATGCACCTTACATTGTCATTTATGATATGAGACATAAATTGTAGGAAACCGGAGTACCTTTTGGTGTATGGTGTTACTACATCTGGCTTGCTAGAGTCCCGTTGCGGCACTTTGCCTTCCATTGGAAGATACAGCCTCCTGAAGCACAGCATTGGTTTTCAGACTGTTTCTCCAACATCCACAATCCAATGAAGTGCTGGATGTGATATGTCAAATCTGGGAAAAATTCGCGCTCTTAAGATTCTCATCACGGTTTCTTGTTTTGCTCGGGAAGGTCACTCGGTAAGCGAGTCGTTGGTTTCAGTTAGTTACAGCTTATCACATGTGTAGCGGAAGTACAAATCACGCACGTGATTCATGTCGGTTGGTTGCCTTATTCTAGCCGACCTCCTGCATAGCGCATCAGCGTGTGTTCAACCTGATCTGTTTCGCATCTTGTTGTACGCTTTTCCAACTACAGCGATTTCCTAAGGAAAGTAATTGTTGTGCCTTTTCTAAGGATTTGATACATGATTTAAGCCGTTGGGCGGCTCATGTCATTTCTTCTAGCTACGAATGATGCATTTGTTCATTGTTTTGCAGATTTAATGCGGAAGGGCAAGCGGATTGCCAAAACAGCTGTATGTTTTAGACTAAGAAATTATCACCTCTCTACCTTTTGCTTCTTTAGACTTCGGGAAATTGAGAATTTAAATGTATAAAGTACAGCTAAACAGTGAACACGAATATGAAAGAAAGTTGTGATAGTCAGAAATGAAGCAATGTTAACAAGTGATCTTGAACGCTATGCTTTCAATACGCTGTATTGAAAACATGCGACTTGCATATATGCAAGAGGCTGTACGACAAATCTCGGGACCCTGCTTTTAGATCACACTTATTTACTCTTTATGGCACGAAACGCAGTTGCCAACACCCTACCTTATCGTTTTGTTGGTAGTTGTCTTGATTAACCAATGTTGACCCATTGGCGTACTTAGAATGTGCGTAACAGTAATATGACCCGCCGTGGTTGCTCAGTGGCTATGGTGTTGGGCTGCTGAGCACGAGGTCGCGGGATCGAATCCCGGCCACGGCGGCCGCATTTCGATGGGGGCGAAATGCGAAAACACCCGTGTGCTTAGATTTAGGTGCACGTTAAAGAACCCCAGGTGGTCAAAATTTCCGGAGTCCCCCACTACGGCGTGCCTCATAATCAGAAAGTGGTTTTGGCACGTAAAACCCCAAATATTATTATTAACAGTAATATGAACCCAGTAAACGCTTACCACACCAAGGACTTACGTTTGTGAACTCGTGAAAACAGCTTCTTCGAAGAAGCATTTTCTTCCCAAAAGATAATGATCCATAAGGGTGTCCTTGCAAGTAGGCCGCAGTATAGCGCACGTAGGCGTGACTTCGGGGTCTTCAGGAGTCGGTTTCAGTTACCTACCAGACGACGTGAATGACAATTACGAAAAAAAAAAATTCCGAACACTTTCCATCGATATATTAACATTTAGTAAGTGCCATTCTCTGAGTTTTCTGCTCCTACTAAAACTTTACTTAGCGCACTGCTCAATGAAGTGAACATTGGTGAGTCGTTTAACTGGAGTACGCGTTTTCGCATCAGTAAGAAACCATTCTGTGTTTTTCAACCTACCTACGTACTTTTTGTGCGTTTAGCGCGCGTGAGCAGTGTCTGTCGCAGATTGGCGCAAACTGTGTTTTTTTTTTATCCTCGACAAATTGCAGGTCCACATACAGAACTCAACGCTTTCAGGTGGCGTTGCCATTGGCAGCATTGCCAGCATCCTGGGTGAACCTCACAGCGCCATCATAGTGGGCAGTATAGCCGGAGGAATCTCGGTGTTGGGATACAAGTTCATTACGGTGAGCGAGTTCATAGTTCTTGTAATTTGTGCATCCCGACCGCTGTAGAAACGGCCAACGGTGATTTCGACGCTTGACTATCTAGAGTGCCTTGACGTTCGTCTTCGCCCCACGATGATCGCGTATCCTAAAGTTCGGCTTCCTCGCATAACATGCACGCAAGCGCGGGTGCAAGTGTTGTTTACGAAGCAGCAACATGACGTTGCGGGAGGGCCCATATACTATCGTCACATGATGACGTGGATAGCTCAAGCGTACGCGTGGTAGAAAGCTGCTTCATTAGAAGCGTCACGTGACGGCGTAGATAGCCCGGGCGCGAGAGGAAGTTTCTTTCGCTTATTTGACTCCGTTACATCGGCTTGCCAGGACCGACAGCGCGTCCGTCGGTGCGGGCCGGGGGGCTATCGAATGCGAGGTGTTTTTTGCAAGCAACATCTATCATTATGTTTTGAAGACCCTAATTTTAATAATTCGAGGCAGCGATTGTTCAAACGCCGACATACATACTTGCACTCACATTACAAAGTTCATTAGCACTTGGAGCAAACGGTCAGTGTAAGCGGACATCACAAGTTTTACTTAAACATGTAGCAAACAGCTGATGCAGGTGGCGTTAAAAAAGGAAACCTGATAACGCAATTCAAATCAAAGTAATCAGCTTACCATCAACACGGACATTTCGTTCGCCAGTCAAAGCACATCTCTGCTGAGTGGGACGTGATCGGCTGTAGTTCAAATATACAACTTGGACACTAGGTCGTTATCTCTAAATCACCAATCGATGGCAGCGAGTGATTAAGTAGGGCGCTAACATCGCCTTGTCACGCTTCTAATTAGGCTGGAGTCGGTCGTAATGTTAAATGCCAACGTAGCATAGCCGCATTTCGCATAAGGTACGAAATTCCGCAAGTAGGTTTCCCCGCACATCTTTTTCGATCGAATGAACATTGCGGATCTAAATTTATGAGCGCTGCCGAAAACGAGCATGCGCACGCTGGCGACTTAGAAAAATGTTTCCCCTCCAGATGAGAACGGTGTCGGCTAGGTCGAATGAGCGAAGAAACGGGATTGCGGAACCTAGCGCACGGCCTAATTAACAGGCGTTGTCGAGCTGTGGCTCTCATACTGAATCAAAACGGAACCAGAAGACACTCGGATGGACATCACACAATCAAATTCTTACAAATCAATAGGGTTTTACAATGAAAATAATGCTCAGTGACTGGCATGATTACGAAGAGAGACAATACAGAAGGAGCCTCCAGCAGCACCCCGGCGAATCTCACTGTCAAACATTGCAAGAACGGAAGCGTAGACTATTGGGCCAGTTGGTGCATCATGTAGTGTCGTTTCGTGGAAACACAGGCCGGAAAAAACGAAGTGGAATAGAGCGTCTGTCCTGTCCGCTCCGTTTCCCCTCGCCTGTATTTCCGCTCGACGACACTGCACGTTACAAGAACAGCCTTGCCTCTTCCTCTAAAATGGTGCTTCCTGGGGAACTCTTGCTACGAGACTGAACTAGCCTCGCACGCGGGATAACCATAAATTCAGTCTGTGGCTGCCTCCACATCCATTTCTTACGTATACTGTGAACAATTTTTCGTGGCAGTGACATGTCGTGTGCTTTGGTGTGTTATGTAGATATACAGAGAACTTCTATTGTACAAAATGGGACGAGCGGTCTTCAGGCTGGTCGGGGCCGCTATTCTAGGGCTCCGCTGGCGTGAGCTCTTCGGCACGCCTGGAGTATGGCAGCCTTCCGGGCTGCCTCCTCCGAGCTGGAGAGGACGGTCTCCTATCCCTCTCGCGTTGTGGTTTCGTTAATGTTTTTCTTGAGGTGCCTCGGCGCACTTCCATGAGATGTGGTCCAGCGTAGGCTCGGCCCCGCATCACAGGCATGCATCTGGATATCTTTCTTTATCTAGTTTGTGTAGAAGATGTAGATGCGGGGCAGTTTGAGTCTGCAACATCCTCCAAGTGACTTGTTCCGCTTTGCTTAGTTTCCGATGTGGTGGGGGTTCGAGCACTCCTGCAACGTTCAAGGATTGCCGATCGGCTCCAGTCCACTGGTTCGGGTTCGATACTCCCCTCACTCTCGGGGGGACACTGGCATGTTGCCTGAGCAGTGGCAACCGTGCGGGCGAGTTTATTTTCCCTGAGGCCTGTGCGACCGGGTGTCCAGACGAATTTGATTGCGCCGAGGTCCTCGTATTTAGTTATTATTTTTTCAGCTGCCCTGAAGACCCTACCTTTCGGCAGTTTCTACACGCCTGCGTAGAGTTCATCAGCATGTGGGCTTCCTCACTTGTGTTGGTGTGCCCCGCGATAGCCGTAGCGATGGCTATCTCCTCGGCCTCGTAGTTTTTTTAAGCCCACGCTGTGGTGCTGGTGACTTCTCTGTAACTTTTATCTATCCCTGTGGTTTTAAACCATGGTATACGTGTTCTGTGTACTATGGCGTCAGTGTAGTATGTGTTACTCCTGCCAGTCTATGCTTTCTTGTAGTGCTTGGCCCAAGCTTCTTTGCGTCCCGGGTTTAGGACGGGGTGCATCCCTTTTCAGATTGGAGCGACGGTGATTTTTTTTTCCTCTGGGCGGTTGTGAGGTCTGCCTATCTGTTTTGGAGTTCCGCTCAGTCTCTGAAACACATTCTGCGTAGGGTGTCTCGTCCCGTTGTTGACTGCGTGAGCCTTGACTTTTGCGCATTGAGCTGTGCCTCCATTAGTTCCTATAAGGTACTCGAGAGCCCAAAGCCAAAAGGAGTTCCGTTGAAGTCGTTTGGGGGAGCTGCATAGCCTTTTGTAAGCTCTCCGCAGACATGTTTCTAAGAAGTCTTTCTCCGTCTTTAGCAAGTTGTAGTAGGCAAGACTGTACAGAATTCTACTTTCGACCAGACTTTTGACAAGCCGAATTGTGTAGTTCTCTCTCATGCCCATATTTGTTGATTGACTCTTCTGATCATTCTAGACACCTGTTTGACGGATGTCTGAATACGGTAAAGGTTGAAAGCGCATCTTTAGTTTGACTGAAGCCACATTCCTAGGATGCGGATGGTAGTTTTCTCCTCTATCTTTGTCCCAGTCATGTAGACCTCGAATTTGTGTCGCACGTCCGTCGGGACCAATCCGTTCCTCTTGCCTTTCCATATCCTAAATTAATTCTGTTTTTTTTTGTGTATGGGGCGCATTACATGCCGCGTTTCATTACGTATGCCTCGATGAGCCTTGCGGCTTCCTGCAGTCTCTCTATCCTTTTGTCCCAGTGAGCCTATGGTCGTCCAGACCGTCAAGTCGTCCACAGACATGGCGGACCGTATATGCGGCTTGTTCTGGAGTGCTCTAGTTAGGCCTAGCATGCCTTCGTTGAAGAGGGTTGGAGAGATTACTGCCACTTGGTGATGCTCCACGATGTGTCACTTGTATTAATCTCGATTCTAGGGTGCTGATTTTGATTTCAGCAGTGCAAGGACTCGGGAAGGCCCTAGATTCTTTCCCCGCAGTTTGTGTCGGTGAGGTCGTCCAGAATCCCCTGATGGTTCGCGTTGTCAAAGGCGCCTTTTATGTCAACTGCCATAACATCAGCATCTCCTCTTTCAGTTGGAGGAGGACGTCCTGAGCTGAGAGGTAGGGCATGAAGCCAAAGGTGTGCGGCATCAGGTTTTTGTTTTCAAGATGGCATGCAAGTTTTTTTTTACCACCCTCTCGTATAAATTGCCTAAACGTCTAGGCAATTCACATGACGTCAACGACGTCAATTTATAATCTCACGCCATGTACATGACGTGAGAGATGTGGGCCGCAGGTTTGCTACCTCCAATTTCTTGCCGGGCTTTGGGATTAGATTTACCTGGGCATGATATCATTGTTGTGGGATGGCGCCTCGTGCCCAGTCCTCGTTTATGAATGTTGTAAAGGCCTCGATGGAGTAGTTGCTCATTTTTCTAATCATTGCATTGGCGATTTTGTCCGCTCCCGTTGTCGTATTTCTTGTCATGCACCCGATAGCTGCGTGAATCTCGAATTCACCGATGGGGGCGTCCAACATATGGTTGAATTTCCCTTGATATTCTGTGTTGTAGATAGGGGGTGCTATGTCTCCTCCAAAGCACTTCTCCTCCACCTATGCCAGGAATTCCTCCTCCGTGTCTGTGTATGTATGGAGCAGGCGTTCTCGCGCCTTATTGGTATCGCCCTTAGTTTTGGTCGAGTCTGTGACGGCTCTCAGTATTCGCCACCTTTTTCTCCTACTCAGCGTTCCGCCCATACTGCCTCAGAATCACTTCCGATTACTTTCAGTGAGTTCTAGGGTATATTCCTCTGCCCCGCCCCCCCTTTTTTTGTGTGTGATTTCAGCAATGTGTATTTTGAGTTTCAAATTTAGTTTTTGCCTCTTCCACCGTTTGGTGAACCCCCTCCGGGCTTCCCATAGATGAAGCAGACGGAGATCAACGCCTGGAGCTTCCTCCGTGGTGGCCACATTTTTCTCTAGCGACAATCTCTTTGTGACTGCGGAGGTTACCACACCATTCGTCCAAGGTTCCTATGTCGAGTTCCGCATCTGTTGTGCGTTTACTCGTTGGTTTTGCTGTAAAATCAAAATCTGAACATGATTAGAAGGCACTCGTGCTTGTCACAGGTCATGCTCTATCTGGCAACTTTGTGTTATGTTTATACTATAGTGATGCTTTTTTAAAGCAACTCCGAAAGGTTTGACGTATTTTAGTTTATTTATATTTATATTGCTCTCTTGTTCAGTGCGTCCTTACTAGCTGCATTTGAGGCTAGCGGGCTTTTAGAAGGCAACCTACCATGTTGTTTCGGTTAGTGAACAGCAAAACTATGTGTCGAACCTTCTGGACACGCGTGTACGCCTAGTGTACTCACGTGCAGCGCGGATTTGAAATATCGGAGACGACATGGAACGTGTTCGCGGTTCGGCTCGGCTGATGTGGCCTCTCCTTTTACCTCTGGGTTCGATTACCAGTGCGGCTGGTTCTCTTTTTAAAAGCGAATGTTTTTTTTTCTTTCTTTGCGAGCCTCGCCCGGTTTCGTCACCGTGGCGTCTGGCTGTTCTCTTGCAGAATAGGCCAACCAATTGCAGTGGGATACACGCGCCGCGCGCGCCGCTTCGCTCCTTGCTGCACCACGAGATGGCGCTCGCCTCCGCGCCTCCGTGGCAGAGGCGGCGCCAACCGTGCGGGGGCGGGAAGAATAAAAAAAAGAGAACCTGAAAGCTCGCCTCCGTCCATCGGCGGCAGCGGAGTCGGCATTGCATTAGGCTCTTTACAATGCCTGAATAAAGCTTTCTCTGTCATTCTGTGCGGGCATTCAGTAAACACAAACTCGTGTTTCGACTCTTCATGCACTCACACTAGGCTTCGCTATATGTAGATTCCAGCTCGTTGGATCTGCTGCATTTCTTTTTTTCAATTTCTTTTCTTTTCCATCTCAGTGAAATGCAAGACGAAACGCGTAGGCTGTGACGGTCGCAACTTAAAGCCCTGTGATTCGGTTAAGGGAACGGTATTTATTTAGTACGAATACGTGAGTAAGGCGCAAATAAGTAGTGGCGCATGACAAATAGGCCTATGGTCACCGCGAGTCAGGGCCCATGGTGCTCTGGAATTTGAATAATGCGCGAATGGCTTTTAAGGTTGACCTATAGTCCCCTGTATATTCTTTAATGCCTGTAAATCTTGACATTTCATTGTAGCTTTATTCACGCAGCGAGCCCTTCCGTTCAATATGCAAATGTTCGTTAGGAGAGCTCGCAGCGCGTCCTGTGGAAACTGTATCTGCACTCAGAAACAACGAGCGTTTGCTGACAAACATGTAGCACAGGCAGCGCGAGGTCTCTCTTGCCTTTCTGGAGCACTCGTGGATATTGGAGATTCGTTCAACATGAGTAACGCTGCAGGGCTCATTCTCCGCTACTTCGCAGCCTTTCCTGTCTCGTCGCTGGAGCGTACACGATACATGCGGCGTGCACAACCTGCACGGCATGCCGGGATTACTCGCAGGCGTCAGCAGCATCATACTGGCGGCCACAACGTCCCACGAGTCTCATGGCGACAGGTGAGTATTCGTGTGCGAGAGATAAAATCGGGCAGGTAGCAGGGTAGTAACATTTGTTGCTTGGCGTGAGTTGGTTGAATAATGAATGCATATTAGCGTGAATTGGAAAGCGAGGTCCTAAAAAGAAGGGGACAGAGTGCCCGCTCTGTTCCTTACTATACCGTCCTTCTCGAGTCTTTGTTTTCCACGTGGCGCTAATATGCATTGCAGGGTGACCTCTGTAAGCTTTTTCAGCACTGTGTTTGCGATGCTTTACTAATTTCTTCATCTTATGTGGGGAGGGTGATAAATTGCTGCAGCTGGTAGTTCTTTGTTCTCAAGTTTGGTAACTTGACGTGCTTTCACGGGTCCTTTTCTATGAAGAAACTTTCAGTTGATTTCGACTGGTACATTCATCTATATGCATGGATCTTGTACACAACAAGAAAGGGAACATAGATGTTGTCTCCAATACATATTAATCCACGATAGCGCAGTAATTAATGGCGACTGCCAGTGTCTGACCACTTTTGCATAGGGCCATTTGTTAACACTAGCAGGTCTATTTACTTTTCGCACCTTCTTGTGTAGACGGTGTGTTCAAAAACAGTCCCTACGTTTGGCTCTTATTAAAGGCAACTAAATGTTAATGCGCTTCACTGCAAGCGCGTAGCAGCTTGCAGTTGAAGAGGCTTCGTAGAACCGATTTCAGAACAGAGGGATAGAGAGAAGAAATAAAGGCATGGAGGTTAACCAAGGTGTCGCCCGGTTGGCTACCCTAAACGTGGGGAAGGGTAAAGGGGGAACAGAGAGTTGCCTCGTATTATTACGGATATACTGTGCTGTTGCGCACACGCTCGCATTTCCAGATAGGTGCATAAGTTTGAACACATTCGCTTTTATAGCCTCACAATCTAATCATTCTCACGAGATCAACGAGCAGGGGAACTACAACCAAAGTCGGGCTGCGAGACTAGCTTCATGGTTTCTTGTGCTCATCCCCGATGCGGCGTATCCTGCTCCGATTCTCAGCCAAGACGACGTATTCTTAGGGCGCGTGCCTGAAACCGTGCGTGTCGCCACTCGCATAACACTTTACCACTCTGGGTAAAAAGAAGGAATCTTGTCACGGACAGCTATATAGTTGCTGTGAAAGGATTGCGCAGCATCTGCACCTTTCGCAGCTTATTCTCCATCTATCCGGCGAGAGCGTCCGTGTTCAACGTGACCAACGGTCATGGCTTCAACGTAACCTATGGGCTGGGCCGGTCCGCCGGAGAACAGGCCGCCTACCAGCTCTGGGCTCTGCTCGCCACGTTGGCCATCGCCATCTCTGGCGGCCTGGCCACAGGTGACTCCTTCGTTGATTTGAGAAGCCAAGTTGACGGGAATGCGAAATAGGAGAGTATGGTTTGAGGTTTTTTTAAGCTGATATAATATGGCGGGAATGTACGCCTCTTTTAAGCACCACGTGGTGCGTCAATGCGGCGTGCGTCTGAGCAATAGGCACACACCGTGACCTGTGTGATGCAGCTAAGTGGAGCTCCAAATGCATTCGGTCACACATTCAGGGTGATGTTCTCGCACACACCCTTTATATGGAGTGTTACGAATGTACATGGTGTTAAATAGGTGCAGTGGAGGGTGTAATTACGAAACACACCCTTGTAATGCGTGGGGCGGACATCTCTAATATGGTGCTATTCTCTGTGTCGCAGAACAAGGAGAAGCACAGTGAACTAAAACGCTTCATAAACAATTTGATTGCGGTCACAGTACCGCAGCTTGCACGGCCTGCCATTCTCGTGGTACCCTGGTCTTGGCACAAATCAAAATCAACCTGTTCGTGGTGCCTGTTTACACAAAGGTTAACTAAACGGGCAGCGTAGCTGCTTAATTGGTTTAAACATGAGGCATTATTGAAAGCCATTAACTTATTCTGTTTACCTCACGAGAACTAACACCCGTAACCAAGCCTTGCGTCTCGATGTCGGAGCATCGTTGTCAAAACAGTAACCTGTTCATCAGGGAACGGTGGTCATCGGTCACGCTGATTCAGCACGCCCAACTCAACCTCACGGAATAATACCAAGTATACCACGTGTAACGAATATTGAGTTAAAGTGCTTCAGTTACTAGTTGCACATTTTCTTTGTTTATCTCGCCTCAACTTCATTGTCTCGCAGACAGTGAGGAGCTAAGCAATCTACTTTGTCAGCTCGCCCATGTAGACATTATTCATTCGGCTTGTTCGATCGAGTACTTAAGTATGCGCGAGTGTCCTATGTCGTTCATAATTGTTCATTTACTGTCTTATATTGATTATCTTCAGGGCCGCGATGGTGTCACAGAAGGAAGAGGGCGCAGTACATTAACTGAAATGCGTTAGAAATGCGAGAGGTGAAGGTCAAAATACTCATTAATGAACCTCACAATACGATTCACGTATATTACGGTAACAATGTAACAATATTACTGTAATATTACTGTAACAATGTAGTGGGCTAATGCACCAAATCATTGCTCGCTATGGTACGAATGAGTCAATACATTGGTTGATACGATGACGTGAAACGTGTGCTTTATGATGACTGTCCATATGACGTGAAACGAGCCATCAAATGAATTCGTTTTTTAGTTAAGGGCTATAGAAAAACGGATGGAAGGCTCTCTGTTACGGCCAGTAAAGATTATCAGTTTCCGTCATTAATTATTATTGATATTAACGAAGCTTTTCGAGTGTTACATGCGTGCATAATTTTGCCGACAACATCCTTACAGTTACGACAAAAGGTGGCCGTGGCCTACCTCTCTTATCTTTCGCAGCGCCATACGTAGTATCTTCCTCTCTCTTTCTCTTTTTCTTCTGTGAAAATAAAGCGTTCACGTTATATCATGTGTAGCTTTCGCTGTCATACACAGTCAGGAAAATAATATATTTTCTGCAGAATCATTATGAGTATGACTGTTGGTTAGTGAAGGTACACATATACATGCCTTGGAAGGGAGCGACTCTTAACGTACCCGTAAAAAGACAATCAACGAGCGAACTTTCGTTGAACCCGGGGACGTATTCTGCGACGATCACTTCGGCGATACCGTCGCCTTCGCGTGACGTAGTGCTCAACTAGCCAATCGGCTCATCCGATTTTGGTCAACCAGCCAACCAGCGCGCGCCTGACGGCGATACTATTGCCGAAAGTGATCGTCGCAGAATACGTCTCCCGAAGCATTGCGCTCTGTCCTGTCTCTCTTCCTATCTTTCAATCATGTATTTTGCGCACTACGTGTTTAGTCGAACGAATGTTCGTTGGTGAACGTTTGTAATGCAAACAACATTCTCATTTGTTTCTTAAGTGTCGTTCATACCGCTGTGGCCTCCCTGTGCGTTCGTGCAGGACTCTTGGTTCGGTTGGAATGCTTTCAGCCCGTGGACGTCCAAGACCTGTTTGACGATGGGGTTGCTTGGAGCGTGGCGGGTCCCGAGCTGCCCACGTTCCTGGAAGTGAAGCCACGAAAGGCCTCTCCTCCAAGAAGGCCGCCAGTCCGGTTCAAAAACCGCGTCATGAGCATTGTGCGTGAAACCAAGGCTAGAGCTGTAGGCCTCTCTACCCGCTAAAGGACAAAAATATCGGTCATAGAATGGTAACCTACCTGGTACTACTACTGAACGATGGAAGCAATGTGAATAAAAGAAGTGCGATGATTCTATTTCAGGCATTTACCAACAGGGAATCAAGCTTAGTTCGTACCGCAGTGCTACAGACGTTCGCACTTCCAGAAGGGGTGTGAAGCTCGAAATAGGACACAGACTAAGAATAGACACGTACAAGCTCAGTCGTATATCATCTTGTCTAGACCTCAGACGTTAATACGTCCACATTTCTGTTTAGTGCGCTCGAATACTGCGCTGCAGAGCAAAGAAACAGCAATAATACATCAGGTGATATATAGGTTCAATGTACCGCGTTGACACTGTTTTGCCCTCACCTTCTGCGGCTTCCGCTCTTAGCGAACATTGAATGCGAGGGGAACATTGGCAGCTTATTGCTATCCTCACTGTGAAGCACAAAGACAATCTGTGTGCAACACATTGAGGAAACTCGATGATCGTCCTCTGATTGGACAAACAGTACTAGAGCACCGTCCCCACCAATCATCGGCTCAGAAGGCCGTGAAGGCACTTTTGCGCTTTCTGAGAACGTCTGGTTTGCAGGAGCGGCTTTGACTCGATGACTGTCTGTGCACGTCTGCACGAGCACTACGCGCAGATGCACTAGCGTTGCCGCTGTGCGGCCGTGTGCAAATTCCTAGGATACGCCCGTCTGAGAGGAGCGGAATGTAAGGTGGCTCTGCTAAAGGCTCTCTGTTGTCCCTCAAATCGGCCAGCGACGCACATGCCGTGCGTCCCAGCTGAGGATAGCCAAGCTGCTCGACGAAGCAATAGATTAACAAAAAAAAAAAGCTGCATAAGATACAATTATCATACCCGAGGTGTTAGGTTGTCAGAGGTGTGACGACCGAACACCGGACGTCTTGAGATCGTATCTTGCGCCGTGTTTCCTAAATCATTCGTTTTTTTTTCCCAGTTGCACAGCTTGGCTAACGTGAGCGTGGGACAACCTATGCAGGGCGTTTTCATTTTTTTTAGCTGCACCAAAATTTTTAACGATTGCCTATGAGAAATTGCTGAATTCAAACCCTCGATCTAAATTACTCGATGAGGTGGCCATTACTTCTACGAGAAATCAAAATGTTCAATTGAATAAGTAACGTAATCACGCTAATTAACATTTAATTAATTACTTTACGCCGCACATTTCAATCTACGAATTGCAGCCGCTGACTCCACAAGGCATATCTACTTGGAAGGAATTCTCTGGACAGCACCAGTTCCGATATATTAATTTTCAATATGTCCATCGAAATGCATTGGTGTTCCAGTTATTTTTGTGCTTCAATGCATAAAGCAACAGTTTCTTAAAAAAAGTAGCTGCAACGCTGATGCATTTCGCAGGACACCTTGAAAAGTGATACCTTGGAACTGGTGCTGTTCAGAGAATTCGTTCCAAGTGGATACGCCATGCGAACTCGCCTACTGTAATTCGTAGGTTTAAATATGCGGCCTAAAATAATTAATGAGGAAGTTAATTAGCGTAATTGCGTTAAATATTCAATTGAACATTTTCATTTCTCGTAGAAGTTATGGCCGCCGCGTCGAGTAATTAAGATCAAGAATGAGAGTTGCGCTATTTCTCACAGATAACCTTCAAAAATTCGGTGCACCTAAAAATGAAGCACCCTGTGCATCGATTTCCTGGAATCGCGGCGCACCCATTCAGTGCTTGAAGCAGAAGTGTGGAAGTCTGTTCCAACAAAGTACGGTCACGAGTGACGCTTAGTACAGTGGAAGCTTAAGTCGCTGATTGTTTCGAAGCCGATGCAGCAATACGTACAACTAGAGTGCTTCAAATGACTGTGGCTATAACCGTCCTTGCAACTGCCGCGTTCACTGCGCGCCGTTACCCGCCGTGGTTGCTCAGTGGCTATGGTGTTGGGCTGCTGAGCACGAGGTCGCGGGATCGAATCCCGGCCACGGCGGCCGCATTTCGATGGGGGCGAAATGCGAAAACACCCGTGTGCTTAGATTTAGGTGCACGTTAAAGAACCCCAGGTGGTCGAAATTTCCGGAGTGCTCCACTACGGCGTGCCTCATAATCAGAAAGTGGTTTTGGAACGTAAAACCCCATAATAATTTTAACTGCGCGCCGTTGCAGTGCGCGTAACGGTGACGCCGTTGCGGAAGCAGTTCACAATTGAAGAAGCGATTCACCGATGCGAGAACTATATGTGCTCAACTCAGCGCCGAGTGTTGCAGCGCCTCCCAGTGCTAAAATTATCGGTTGCGATATGCGGCTTTGCGAACGCGATATATGTCTTCGGAATAATACACACATATATAAAGAAAGCGGTTGCAGTTATTAACTATAGGTTACTAACAAGTTGTCACACGTGTTATTAACGTGTTAGTAAGTGCGATTGCTAACGCTAGCGTTAGTAATAGTTACTAAATACACCAATAATCTTGCAACTCCTACTGCTACATTTAGAGCCAAACAAATTATATTTGATATCTTACAAAGCTCGCTCTTTCTACGTTTCTAAACTTTCTGAGAGCTTAAGGGCTGTAGGCGCTGCACAGAGGTCACGGCCTCAATGTACATGTTTTGGGCCATGTAATTCATACGTGGTGTCGAAACATTTATGTGTTATCCTACAAGCACGAAAGATGAACATTTATATGTTATCCTGAAAGCACAAAAGATAGCAAAGAGGAACTCGACGTGGTGTGGACGATCCGCAAGGACCACGTGAGTGCGTCACTTGTGCCGCGTTCATTTCGTTCGGCATTCGACGGTCGCCGAACACGTGTGATGCTTGTGACACACAGATATGTTTGGGATGCATTCTGAGCGGCTGCATAGTGATTAGAAGGCGATGGAACTGCAGATAGCATAAGTGGGCGCATTCAGACAACAGCGCTACGGCGCGCACAGTGGAAGGCTATGCTGCCACCGCAGTCCCAGCAGCCGCTACAGGATCTCTGAAATCGGTGAGTGAAGTTTCGTGTTTAGAAGGACAGAAAGCTGAGCTAGTTGGTAAGAATTCATTATGCAAAAAGAGAAGGCGTGCAGACAGGACACAAGAGTAGAGAAGTGGAGTTCGTGTTGTTCACTTCTCTACTCTTGTGTCCTGTCTGCACGCCTCACTTCTTTTTTGCATAATGAAGTTTCGTGATTGAACAGTGGCCCACTACTATCATTGTCGGGCGCTTGAAATACCTGTTCTAGATGCACTATTACGAATATACGCCCCGCGAAAGGAAAAGCTTTAACATTTTCTAAGTTTATCCGTGTTATGGGATGTTTTAACCCGTATCTTGATGGCAGCTCACGAACACTCTGTCACTGCGATTTGTTCTGTTTTGTGGGCTCATTTGCACACGGGAGACAATTGGGGTGGTGTGAGGAGTAGGGCACCAGGCGATTAACGTTCGTTTAGTACGATACCCCTGACCCCGAAATTATGTCTGAGAGCGTCATAACATTTCAAAAGTCCACGGCTTTGTTGTGAAAATGACGAGAGTATTTAACGTGTATACCTAAATGCGAATCACGTTTTCTTTCCTAAACGACCTGCGCGGCGGCTGTATGAGCACGCACTTTTCTATCAAAGAGGCCCTCCCGCGTGATGAATGTACGCGGGCTTGTCTACCCTTAGCAACAAATCAAATGTACTTGAACTGCTATGTCCAAAGCTTGGAAGGAATGTTTGCAACGGCTTTCACATACTGACGTCGGACGAAGCGCACCAGGTATTTTGAAAGAATTTAGCGCTAACCCTTTGCAGGGTGTCATGAACTCCTAATTTTGCGCGGTGTCTTGTTATTGCCGCTGCTTTAAGTGCGCCCTGGCGTAGCTCCCGACTCGCGCACCTTTGGCAGTGTTCGTGTATATGTTTCGCAAAATGAGTCGCTGCGAATGATAGTGGAAAGCCCGCTAATAGAGTACTTATAATGGCGAAGATTAGCGTAATGAATATGTTGTGCATTTGAAAACAATTTATGTCTTTTCGAACATTTTTCCTCGCATTGCATATTTTTCACTGTTTCATCACTCAGAACGAAAACCAAGTAGTACGGTAGAATATAGTGCCTGTATGTGCTCATTAGCGTTAATGTTTTCAGTGTGCTTGTATAGGACATATGCAACGACTGAACGCGTAATTTAAACATTGAATGGTCGCTGCAGCTATATTAACTGTACTCCTAGGGTATCACAGGTAGTTTAGTGCACTTATATGCTCTGCGGTAGAGCTGATATTCTTGCTGTTCTGTTTTATGCAGACTTCATGTCTTGAGTCTGCATACATTACCAAGGATATTGAAAGCATCAATATTGAGGCGTATAATCAGGGTAAGAATATATAGAAAACAAATATTTATGCACAATGTGCTATCAAATACAATCAACGTATAATTTAAGGACAACTACAATAATGCAATATTTATTTTTACGTAGTTAATAATCTACGTCTGCGTGTCAATTGTTGCATATGTAATTTGCATGCTGTACCAATAGCTTTCATAACCGTACTATGCATATGTATGTACCCGCCCTGGTGGCTTAGCGGCTATGGCGTTTCGCTGCCAAGCACGAGGTCGCGTGATCGAATCCCGGCTGTGGCGGCCACATTCCGATGGGGGTGAAATGAAAATACGCCCGTGTCCCGTGAATTGTGGGCACGCTAAAATCCCCAGGTGGTCAAAATTCATCCGGAGTCCCCCACTACGGCGTTCCTCATAGTCTTACCGCGGTTTTGGCACAGAAACCCCAGAATTCAATTCAATACATATGTATGTAAATAGCTGTAAAATACCCATAGCAGGACCTTAAACTCTAGAGCAACAGCTTTACCTAAGACGAAAAATTGTAATGCTTCCTTTATAGGGACAGTGCAGGAGGCACCACAAGTAAGCAGCCCTCAAGAGGCTGCTTACTAACTATATATACTACTATACTACTATACTATACTATATCGTACTTACTACTAGTATCGTACTATACTACTATACTTACTATATCGTACTAACGTTAATAAGAGATCAGTTTTTTGAAATAATATTTTCAAAACACTGATCTCTTATTAACGCTAGTACGATTTTGTTACAGATCGCCTAACAGCAGATCATCTACTTATGTTCCTTGCCTGAAATTATTTATTTATATACGCATCTACAACTTCTACTAAAATTCACATTTCTTGGCATTGCTAACCATATTTTTGTGCTTTCTTTGTTTTCGATCAAGTGTCGTCACAAATCTTGCATGCCCAATTTATCTTTTTTTTTGCACATTGTCAAAAATGAACAGATCGTATTTTGCTTATTCATCGTATTTGCACAACAGTATTATGTGTTTAACTTCACCTACAAATGTTGTTTAAGACTGCAGTGCTCAACCGCTGCAGACAGTCAATGTGTAATCCAACTTGTACGTGTTATCTGTGGTGGTATACGTGCTTGACGAAGCTACCATGCATGATTGTAGAGTTCGCTATAAAGGAAATCGTACATTAACGGTTCATAAATTGCCTGAGCGTAGCAGCTCTACACAAATTATGCCTCACGGTGCATATTGAAACCGATTCGTGCATGGCAAAATGAACCAACAGCGTTACGAAGCAAACAAGAAGGGCAAATGACTAACACGGTTTATGAACGAGCAGCATGCTGTACTATTTTGTGACCGTTCATACCGCCTAATAAATGTCGCCTCTTGTTATAATCAGTTCTTTTTCAACTGAAGTGCAAGTTCATTTTGCACTATAAAACAGACATATTTTCTAAATGATCTTGGATAGATTGTGTTTGTCTTATTACAACAAGTCGCCTAAGGAGTAAGTGGCATGCAAGCTACCTTAAGCGGTATCTCACCACAATCAATTGTTGCAGAAGGTAATAAAGAGCTAATATATGTTTGTGCGGACAGACTCGACGCATGATGCCCATAAAGAGGCAGAACGCTAAGCCATGATATAATAAAACATGCATGTGAAAATTAGTGTAAAGAAAATTGAATTCATTATGACACAGCCACGGCCGTGACATGGCACTCTCGAAGTTCAATACGCCACAGTGAATCAAAGTTCTTCGGCTTGTGTTTCATATCGACGTTTCACTTTATCATAACATGGTTTTTTGCTGCTTAGTAAAACCTATGCTTACTCGTTCTGCCTGCGCATGCGAAAGATCATACTTTTCATATGAATCTGCGTGTTACGGTTCATCTTGTCAGGTACATGTCAGCTTGGCGCAGAGATATAACTTTTTTTTTTATGTGACCACAGTGCGTTGCTCCGGGGTTGTGGGAAGTAAGATTGTATGCTTTTACTGCGTAAGTTTCTAGGGCTACTGTGGTAGAGGTTGTGTTCGAATCTTGCCGTCGGGCAATTTTAATACTGTTTATTTAACTATTTATAACGCAGTACTTTCTTAAAAATGGTCGCACTGCAAAGTCACGAAGCCATTTAAAGCCAGAAGGTCGAAGCTTAGGCAAATCCATGTCCTACCCATCATTCCCATGCTGACTGAACTGCCCTGCTTGCAGATCCCATTGACACTAGCGCCACCGTTCCCTCTAGTACCTGTATGAAGGTGTATGCATGCAGAACGGGAGGAATAAAACCTACCCCACGCTCTGACGTGACGATCACGTGCTAGGCCGACACGTTTGGCTTCAATCACGTTGTGTGATGCTCTCTCCTAATTCTGCCCTTCCCCTATGCTTGTTTAAGCCACTGTCGGTCATTGCAAGTCCGCATATTCCTTTGAATCACTGTCTTCTTTGGATGCCTGGGAATATGCATACCGTAATCGCTCCAAACAAACAAACAAACAAACAAAGAGAGAGAGAGAGAGAACATAATGATTCATAGCTGTTACCTGGTGCTGGTAGAAGAAGCAATTTTCAAAGGTTTGTCAAGATCTTACTTTTATTTTAATGCTAGGCAATGAAGCGACGGTATTAATGCCTCCCAAAAGGCTTCTTTTGCTTGCGCTCGTGTCGGTCTAGAAAAAAGAAGGAAAGGTAGAAATAATTTTAAAAATAACCAACGATAATAACTTTATTTCTCAGACCCTAGCCTTTAGGACTTGCTTCATCTGCCGCCAGCTTTGTTTTCAACTTTAGATTTTCGCACGATCGTATCAAAAGGGCGAACTCGAGCTAATTAATATCGCTAATTTTGGATGTGCGCCGGGAATTTTTCCTTCATTATTTCGCTTCTTTGACGAGGAGTTGCTAGAATATAGACAGACCAGACTTGAATTTCGCTGCTGCTCCTGCGGCTGCGGCAACATATTAAGGCTTCTAGCTGGCAGACCAAATTCTTTCCTTGGCAAGTTACTGAATAGCAAGGCTTTCATCTTGAGCTGAAATAGGAGGCCGTGTCTTCCAAGATGGAGGATAATTTGCTTTTTTTTTTAGAGATACCGACGAGTGCCACGCATGCCACTTTGCCGGCTAATTAATAACTCAACAGCCGGAGTTACCTGTCAGTCAATCAGGAATAGAACATCATTTTAGTATTTCTTAAAGTGAAAGATTGCAGTTTTTTTTGTCTTCAAGTATACGACACGCAATTGATCCTGTCTGAAGCTTTGCGTCTTAAATTTCTACAGACCGTGAAAACAAGAAATTACACGTGTCATTCTAAAGGTGACGGGAAGAAAGTAATTATCATAAATAGACGCTATAAAAAATAATGTATGGAAACAGCTAGCGACGCGCGTTGACTTTGGCGATTTCTTTTCATCACACAGCCGTGATGAAAGTCGTCGCACTTGTTTGTGAAAGCCGAACCACGGATAATTGAACACTGGACCTAATTAGATTGCGAAAAAATAATCCGACCATGAAAGGAAAGATAGGCCTTGTAGAAAGATGAGCTATAATTGTTCGAAGAAGCGAATTGCCTTCGCAATCACTTGCGGTGCAAGCTTACCGGCTACGCTGTGCGCTTCTCTCTGTGCCCAGCAACCGAAAACTAAAATTTGCTGGTGGTATTATGAGAAGGCAGTTCTAGCTGTATCATTAGTACCGTTGCAAAATAATGGTGGCAGTGTTGAACGCGGGAGACGCGTAGAATGAAGTAAAGGCAAGCGTGGAAGTAGGGGAAAAAATACATGGCCACAAACGTACCGAACGGTGTGCCGTTCAAACATAGCAGGGCGAAGCACCAGCTGGCATAGCTTTAAGAGTTCTTGAGTAATAAAGTAATAAAAAATTATTAAAGTAATGAAAAATTCATTCAACCGACTGGAGCACGGAGCTACAAAGGAAGCTCAGTCGGGTTTCTCAGAAAGAAAGTTAACGACATATTGTAAGCCGAAGGCACGCTCACAAAGAAGACACACGCCACTGGAGCTGTGACGTGTCTGTGTGTTTTCGCGCAACAATATGTCGTTAAGTAAACGCCAACCAGCCCAACAACAAGTTCTCCTTTAGAACGAAAGCTTCACAGTTGGAGGAAATATTTGTCCTGGCCCTTTGAAGCTTCGTGCTACGGTCGAGTGCAGGACAATTTATACTTTCACGAATCTTCTTCCACATCGCGGGCTTCCACGTAACTAATTTGCCAACGTTCCTTAACGTGCACGGTGCACGAGTGTTTTTGCATTCAGCCGCAATCGAAAAGCAGCTGCCGTGGGCAGGAATAGAATGCGTGACTTCGTGCTCTGCTTCTGCACGCTACAACCACCATGCCATCACGGCAGGTAATAATTAACGGAACGCTAACATGCCGAATCACAGCTGGATGTGGTGGCAAGTGGAATCTAATTCCCGCGGACGTGTACAACGATGCACGTACGCCCCTTTTTCACAAGAAATTGACGCTGCCCAGTTTAATCATATTCAAAGTACTGCGGCCACACGTTTTCTGCTATACACCATTGTCCAGGCTGCAGAGTATTCTGTCACCGTTAAAATTCAACAGAAAGAAAATTCGGCACGCGCGATATTATTATTTTCTGGGTCGTCTTATTTTATTACGACAACAATTATATGGACACTCCAGGAGCTTTTCTGCCGTCGCTGTGATGTTCCGTATGAGTCCATGAAAGCTGGTGAGTGTGAGCCGGTGAACGCGGTTCGATCTCGCGTGCGTGAGCCAAGAAGGTGGCTCTCCTGCAGAGCCAGAGGCAGGGGGGGGGGGTGGCTTTAGGGGGGTCAGGCGAAGGAGGAGGGGCGTTCTTCTCCAGCTCAACCCTCGAGGACTAGCGAGCCCTCGTGGAAAGAGCTAGGGCGGCGGCCTTAGCCAACGCAATGCCGCAATAAGAATCCGACCACCCTTCTCCTAACTTACCTCCCCTTTTCCTTTAAATAAAACGTTTTCTTCGTCATCATCTCCGGCGGCGGCTAGGGGGCCTCGATGTCCTCTTTGCCCGCCGCTCCGTACAGAGTGGACGCAACCGCGGCGTCTAATATGGCGTTAACCACGCGAATCGCGGACGCCGTAGTAGACGTCTTTGTCGGACGCCGTAGGGACGCGTTGCCGGTGCTCGTGTGTCTTGAAAGCGATCTGCGACGTGGCCAAAGTGCGCGCCCGCGCGGGCCTTGTATTCAAAGTGTACTGCGATGCTTGCAGAGTGCGGGTAGTGCCGGTAGCTCCGTATGCGTTGTGATTTCGGCGTTTCGCTCGCGTTGAAGCGACAGATGCATGGAGGTCAATTAGCTCGCCGCTGCTGCCGTGATTCTAACTCCAGAGTTTTCACAGCGAGCTACCGCGCTCATTGAGCGAGATGTGTTCATGTTCGTCTGTGCGCGCGTGACACCGTGGTAGCTAATTTTGTCAAAACGCATTGACGGGCTAGTAGGTTTGAATCCACGATAGAATGTGTGAGTGCGACTGAACACGGACGTAGTAAGAAAAAGACCAACAAGTCTCTGTGTGTCTGTTTCTTTCTACGTCTTCGTTGAGCCACGCTTACATATTCTATCATTGTTAATTTAGTTAGTAAACGAATGTTTGCAAGTTTATACGACCGATAAAACGACTACCCTTACTTCGTACAGCCATCTACTAATGTGCTATCGCAATCGCTGTTTCGCCTTTCGGGCGAAACTGCGATTTCTTTTTTAAGCGACGAGAACGAAAACGTTTCTTTCCTTCTTTTGGACCTTGCTGCGGAGAGACATTGCCTGCGTGGAATCCGTTGTCATGCGTGTCCGAGACGTGACGGGCGCATCTTTTTCTCGTGGTGACGTCATCGGGACGCTACGTCCCGTCAACAGCCTTCGAGAGCTATGGACGTGGCGGCGTAATCGGTGCCATACACGGGGAACTGTCCGCACTCGTGCGACACAGTGATGCCGGGTCTTGCGTGCCAGCTCTGCGGGGGCGGCTGTGCATGGTGAGGCGCCGTAGACTCCTTGTCAACTGGTCCGTCGTGGAACCTCGCCTTGACGACGGGATCGGGCGGCGAGTTGCCCACCAGCTCGGGGTCGCAGACAAATTTGTACACGTACCGTTCACCTGCGGTATTGAAAGACGTAGTGCATATTTCTCATCCTGGCCGGCATATTGGTCCAGTCCATTGCAAAGCCGTGTGGCTTAGCAATGGACTGGAACGTTATAATAGCTAAGCTACGTGGACGCGGAACGAAGACACAAATGCTGCATTTTCACGTATGCCATTTCTGTGTCCGCGTCGCTTAAGCGCTATGATTTCAGTTCCAGACCAACAAGGCAAAAATGCGTTCCCCTTAGCTATAGACCTCATCTACTTTGCACCGTCCCCGAGATAGATTCCTATTCCTACCTACTACGACCGATGAGTCGCCAGTCAGTTCCGGCAGACTTACGGTATTTATATTATGTATCATCACACGTAAAAACATTTGAGGTTGTGCACGAACTTTCCAAATATTTAATCATTTTTTTGCGTGCTTGAACGCCGGTCGTCCTTAGCGTCTCTATTCTGGGCACAGAAACACGCTGTACTCACCGGCCACCTTTTGCATGATGCCCTTCTCGTAGTAGTACCTGAGTGAGCGACTCAGTTTATCGTAGTTCATGGCAGGTCGGTTCTTCTGGACACCCCATCGGCGAGCGACCTGTCGTCAAGAATAACAACAGCACCGACAAAACAACATTGTTGAAACTCCTCCAGTGCAGCTGTACTAGCATCTGATTATACCAGGAGGCTTCTTTTAGGGGAGGGGAGGTTCAGTGCTATACAGAATATTCCAAAATTGCTTCTGGTAGATAACATAATTCTAGTCCTTGAAGTGAATAGCTCGTAGAGGCGGACTATAAAAACCTTACGATCATCCGCATCGGTTCAAACAACCACCAGCGCTAAAGCAGAACAAATAGCCGTAGGCATCGCCATGGCAGACTCCACATTTACCTATGTCCTCACGGACTCGCGTGGCGCAATTCGGGCCTACGAAAGTGGCAACGTATGTAAAGAAATAGCGCATATAGTACTAGCGAGCTCAAAAGAGAACACACGATGCCTCTCCTGGCTCCCCGCTCACATGGGGAAAGACATTCACCCTCGAAAACCAAACCTCAATGAAACGGCCCATGACCGTGCGCGAGAACTTGCCCGTCGCGATGGTCCCACGGCCTCCGAGGGGCTGGACATTCAGTTTAATGACCCGCTACTCACTTACCAAGAAATCACCTCGCACTATTGAAAAGGCAGAACCAAATTCCCGCTCCCGCACGCCAAACTCGAACGCGCGCAGGCGGCCGCGTTTCCGCCACGAGGCCTACTAAGTCACTATAACTCAGACATCCCGGCAAATTGCCCAGACTGCCCAGAACTCTATTGCTCACTTTCGCACATGCTATGGCAATGTACCGCGTTACCAAAGAGCCCTGTCTACAGTGAGCCGGAATGGGAAGAAGCCCTCAAAAGCCCGGACCTCAAACTCCAGCTGAAGGCCGTACATAGGGCCCAAGAACTGACGGAGCGTCACCACGTTCCCGTCCTGACTTGGGCGTCGCCTACGGTTTCGGCCCGAGGAGCTCCCCGCGTGGGATCTCCAATGGTTTAAAACTCCTCAGGACCTCAATAAAATTCTTGACTGACTGTCAACTCTCTGTTGTGTGTATGGAAATCGCCGTCATCATAACCATCACGCGGACACGCTTCTTGGCTGATCGCCCGTTGAGGGTATGTGCCAAAGTATGGAAATCATAATCATCAACACTCGGCAATCATCTCAAAGAGGCTAGTTAGCGTTGGCAGGAGAGAAGTGTACTTGCGGTTGTGGCCTAATGGATACAGCATCGGCATGCTGTGCTGGTAGTCCCAGTTTCGAATCCCGCCGCCAGGACGCGCTTTGTGCGCGCTCTTGAGGTGTATTTGAATCCACTCGACGAGAACCCCATTAGCCACCGACAGACCGCCCGACCGACCGAGGCGGAACCATGGCATATGGTAGGCTAAGAAAGCTTCGCTTTAAAATTGGGGTTTCTTGATTGATTGTTGTTCAGTAGAAAGAAAAAGAAAACTGAAGTCGGGGTACTTGGCCGTCCCGACAAGATCAGTTTGGAAGACATCTTATTTCAAAATTAGAAAACGCTTATTTCATTTCACTTTATATTTTAAAAAAAATCGTTTTCTCATTGCCCGATTCATGGTCGACCCCCCGAGTGGGTTGTGCCATTTCACTGAGAAAAAAGAACAAGTTCGGGACTCGGGACCTTTATTTAAAGGTTGGAAGTGTCCCGCTCAATTCGGGACGATTGGCTACCCGAATTACGCGTCTCTGGAGGCATTCTAACCTTCCAAGTGCTGGCCGAGCATTGGCCATCGATAGCCGGACGAAAATGGCGGCGCGAATTCGCCTCGAGTGCCCTGATGCTATCGCAATAAAACGACACTTTAGGATCAATGAACGTTTATTAGGCACGACCTGCCACCAAAGTCCAGATAAGCTGGGGGCTTGGTTGAGGACCGCCTCCGACAAAACAACGCCTCACTCCCTGGCGACACACTAGTTCGGTTGCTCGACCTGCCTGCCGGGGTCGCAGCCAGTCGAAGATGTCGCCCTGATCGTCGATTGCAGAACCTCGCTTGCCGGCGAACGCAACGCGCCGGAGCCCCAATGTTGCACCTCTCGGCTACTCTGCAGCGTCGAGAAGAGCGAGACACCACGGCCGGCTGTGGTGCGCTTTGTAAAAACTCTCCAACGTACAGCCCTGTCCGTCGATGGAGGATGCGTACGCGCCTCGTTGGACCGGGCAGCTTGTTGGACTATGCGCAGACCGTGGCGTCGAGAGTAGCAGGCAGACGGGAGTCTCGCAGCCGACGCATATGCTGGAGGCGTCGCGGACCGCCGGCCCTCCATGTTGGCCATTGTCCAGCGTGTCGCGTCCCGATAGCGTCTCGTGGGCTTGGCATGTCGATGCTGCGGCTGCCACCGACATTGTCGTTTTTGGCGGTGTCTGTCTCGGCCCATGGTGGCGGTTGCAATCTTGCGATGGCCTTGTCTACCACTCGCCCTTGTGTTGCCGATGCTTTCCTCGGCTTCTTGCGCCGATGCTGTGGTCGCAGGTCACCTCGGTGCGTTTACACGTGGTGTTCGACGGACATGGTAGAGATTGCGAAGCTCTTTGGAACGCTAACGAGGCCGAAAACCTAGCGAGGCCGAACACCTAGCGAGGTCGAATACCTAGCGAGGCACGCGCCGTTCTTCTTCGTCTTTTGCTTTGTACGCGGATGAACATGGCTGCCTCCCGTGACCTGCTTTGGCAGGAAATAGAGAAAGTAAAGTGTTGAGCGGACAGTGGACAAATGCGACCTTACGCCGCCATAGTAACAGACAACAACAACAAAAAAGATATTGTTCTTAAGTATCGCGCAAAAGTGGCATTAGCTATAGGGCTTGCCGGTTGATAAGTACGTAATACTGTCAAGGTATTTCGCCCAGGCTTTTTCGTCTTCCACCTTTATAGCTGTCACGTGTACTCTGTTGGACACAGTTTTAAAGTATGAATACGGAGAAAGGCCTTCGTTCTTCCCGTCGTGAATGCCACTAATGTCTCAGGGTCCTCAGATTAAGTGCTAAAGAAAGACTGATCGAAGTGGAGAAGAAAGTCGCAGAAGATTGAATAAAGTTGAAAAAAAATTGCTTATTAGCCCTTTGAGGGAGATGCTGGTTGAAAGGCAGAATATATTAATGTTAATAAAATTGAGAATAATTATTTACCCAGTAGTTCGGCGTTGACAACGCGTACCTCGCATTGCACTTACGTAAACTTGACGTAATTGTTGCGGTGCTGTGCTGCTGGCGCCTTGGATCACAGATACCGAGGAAAGATGGTGCAACTGCGGTGAAATTCACTGCGGGAATGCAACTTGGCACTCTCATCGCGTGCCACCGTGACTCGTGAATGTGACATGACCTGGCAGCGTATATTAAGTTGGAATAAGGGGCGGGAGCAGGTGGAGAGGAGGGTTTTCGGCTACGGTCGGTTTTTTTTACGGGCAAAGTGGGTGCCGAACGGGGCACTAAAGTGTTTTTTAGCACATAGCGGGTATACCTTTTTTATTGCTACCGCATTCTAATACACTCTCACAAAAATACACTAATTCGTATTTTTTCGTAATTCGGTAATTCGTTATCTCACTCTGTTCAAGAAGTGGTAATACTTATACCGGGTGTATAAACGAACACTTTCAAATATTTTTTAAATTTCCTCTGGCGGATAGCACAATTCTAGTCCATGAGCTGGTCTACTTGAAGAGGCGAACATCACGTGCACAAAGAATTGAAATACATAACCAACTAATTAACGAGAAGTCAATAATTAAGCTTCTAACTAAATAAATTATGGCACATATTGCAATTTACAAGTTCTAGCCGCAAGGCGGATCCACTTGCAACCAATTCTCAGTATGACACCAGTTTCGAGGTATTATTTCCGGAACTTTGCGGAGAAATGCATTGGCGTTCCAGTTAGTTTGGTGCTTCAATGGATAAAACGACGTTTTGTTGAGAAAGTAAACGGAACAACAGTGCATCTTTACCGCATGTTTGACGGCGCATGTCTTGCAAATGGTGTCAACCGCACAATTATTTTCAAGTGGATATGCCTTGCAGTGTCACCGCTAGAATTTGTAAATCGCAATATGTGGTATAATCAGTCATAATGGCAAAGCCTTCAGCGCAATTCAAAAAAGACAGGGACGTAACAGAGACACAGGACAGGACACGTCCCTGTCTTTTTTGAATTACGCTAAAGGCTTTGCCATTATGAGTAAACTGTACCAACTAGCCCAAGAATGAGCCTTGCGATATGAAGTAATTAGTTGAAAACTTAATTAGTGAATTTTCGTTAATTAGTCGATTATGCACTTCATTTTTAATTTGCAAGTAACGTCCGCCTCTCCGAGTAGACTAGTTCATGGATTAGATTTGTGCTACCTGCCACAGGCAATCTTTTTTTTTAATTATTAGTGTTTGCTGAAATATCCTCTTTATATTTTGCATTGACGCCATCATGGCCGCCACCTTGGGGTACTAGCACGTCGAGGGACTGTATAAACAAGAAACGGGAGAGGACGGCAGCGCCAGAAGCGCGTATCGTGTCGAGCGACAGATGTACCAGGGATAATCCAGTCAATAAATGTAACCGTAAAAAAAAGCGATAACAAAACAAACAATGTACGCTTGATAACATGGTGCAATGACGCCATCATGGCCGTCAAGTTTGGGTACTGTCACGGTGAGATCATAGCTGCGTCCGTGACGTCATATGGAAAAATATCCATCGGTAGAGTGATTCACATAGCGCTTACGCACCTGTCGACCAATGACATGATTATGGTAGCGTCAATAATCAGCCGCATCACTTCACCCTTGCGCACTATTCCTGTGTAGTCAGAGCCGCTCGCCTTCACAATCTCGACCTGCCCTTTCTCTGCCTCTTGCACTCTATACAGTGTGCACCTTTAACCTCTTATTGAGCAGTTTTTCATATCTGTGTCTTACGCCCTACCTTCGTCCATGTCCTTGGCGCTGCTTTACCATCCTTATGACGCCGAGCCAACGAGCTTAAGCATGCATACTGGTCACTATGGGAAATTCTGTTAAGACGAAGATTTACCTTGGCACAAATTCTGATTTTTCTGTTCAAGTACACCTAAAATTAAAAAAAAAAAGATGCTCGCTCTAGACAACCGCTGAACCGCATTGAACGAAGCTTGGTGCAGTTAAGAGAGACAGATGAATTCTACCGACTGCAGCATGCGAAAATTCGATTTAGGGCTTAGCCGATTTTAAAGAAATTGTTGACGAAAGCTTAAAAAAAATTTGAGGCACAATGTTTAGAAATGCACAACTCTGTGCACCAAAAACAGATAGCGCAATTCAGTAAACCGTCATATTTGGACTTCGGATGGTCTAACAAATGCATTTTACAGCGGACAAATGTTGTGCGTGAGCTTACATAAAATCATTATAATGTCTACAGGCTTTAGGCAAAACTCTTTATAGAAAGTTTGTGGCAGAACCCATCTGACGATGACTGTAGACGGTAATGCGTGAGCATTGAATCAATATGGTGGCACAACGTATTGACATCGTCGAAACGAGGTATGTGTGAGACGTTTACTGCAGCGGGTCTCCTCTTTCGCGTTTCCCTAAGAGGATGAGCAAAACGAGAACAAGGTGAAAGCAGTAGCCAACGTTTCGACAAGGGGACTTGTCTTCTTCAAGGCCTCGAAGAAAAGAAGTCCACTTGTCGAAACGTTGGCTCTTGCTTTCACCTTGTTCTCGTTTTGCTCATCGTTTTGAATTTCCGTCTCCCGACTTCCCCCCGTTTTCCCTGCGTTTCCCTAATAACATTCGGCGCCACCTAGCGCCGCCACCTCGAAGCCTGGGCGCTGCCTCCGAAATGCACGGCGCCTGAGAAACGCGTAACGCAGCAACCGTGCTCCTCCCTCGCGTTTCTTTCTGAACACGTTGCGCCATCTTGTGGCCCTGCCACGAAGTCCGCGCGGGGCCTCCGAGGCGAGAAGCGTGGCGGGCCGGTCCCTGCGAACGCTGATAATTGTTCCCTCATTTTCCGCACACTACGTGGCACGTACTCATTTACCCAAGTGGGCGAGACGTTTGTTGACGAATGGCACATGTCTAGTGCGTTTCTCGCGCTGCACCCGCCGCGGTTGCTCAGTGGCTATGGTGTTAGGCTGCTGAGCACGAGGTCGCGGGATCAAATCCCGGCCACGGCGGCCGCATTTCGATGGGGGCGAAATGCGAAAACACCCGTGTACTTAGATTTAGGTGCACGTTAAAGAACCCCAGGCGGTCGAAATTTCCGGAGTCCTCCACTACGGCGTGCCTCATAATCAGAAAGTGGTTTTGGCACGTAAAACCCCATAATTTAATTTAATTTTTTTTCTCGCGCTGCCTGCCAATGCGTCGGGATGCTGTCCTTGAGGAACCCTTGTAACGTTGGTTCGATTCCGCTCAACATCGGAGGGATCGAAGGGACCTTATTCGTCACTGCAGAGCGGTACGTTCCCAGTGGCCCGTACCAAGTGAGCCAAGTTCGCATCAAAGGTGTTCATTGAAGACCAGCACAAATCGAAGGACACATAGCCAGTGGTCCAAGACGGCGTCAAAGATTTTCTTCGGGCTGCGGTGCTTACCCAATGCCGCGTCTACAGTGGTCCATGTCGGCGTGAAAGAGGTTCGTTGAAGAGCGGCACGTACGAACACACTGGCACATACTCAGTGACCCAAGTTGAACCGATGGTTGATCTCAAAGTCGGTTGCATCAGCACACATTCTTAAGAACTTTGGTCAACGCCCACACATTTTGCAGCGTAAGCACTTTAGACACAGCCACACACAAACAGCAGCAAAACTGAGCAGAGAGCAAAACTGAACAGAGAGAAGAGCAGAGACTGGCAGGTATCACATTGTCTTTAGATCGCATTGACTTTTTCAGTAATCGCGCTGTTGCCAATTTTGCATGTTTCAGGAACTCTGCCACAAGAAGTGGTGCAAGTAACATCGCCATGTTTTCCCCACGCATTTTTGCAATTTTGCGCACCCTATCTTACAACACCTTTAAAGCTTTTTACCAAACAGAATTTCTTTCTGTCAAGAAATGATGCTGCGTTGGTAAAGTCGTAAAACTAGCCGAAATACGTAAACTTTACGAAAATATCGGGAACGTTGTCAGGTATGAATATATCAATATTATCCGCTTTAGATGTGTCGATAGATACAGCTTACACAATTGTGATGTCGTTTTTCATTGCTGAGTAACATAGTGGTAACTGATAGCTGAGCTTCCTAAAATCTTGCACTTCTCAAAGTTTTTGTAGAAGATACTGCCTGCCGAAATCAGAAATCTGCTTACTACAGTCATTAGATTTTACCTTTTATGCTCTAAATGCAACAAACCTCATCCACTTAGGTGCAGGGGTGACGAGCAAAATGACTTCTCTTTTCCCAACTGCTCCTATTGTAAAACTTCCTCTTAAAGGGACAGCAGAAAGACGTACTAAGTTAGTGTAGTCAGATAAAGTATCATTTCAAACCTTTATTCTTGTTGATTTCGTGGTATTAGCTTGATTACTAGAGGAAAAGAAGTAAGCTCAAAGTTCCGTTTTTAAAATTTGCCCATGAAATACCAGCGTCAGTCACCAGTGAATCAGGGAGAGTTACATCATATATTTCAAAGTATTATTTAATATGTTCGCCCTTTTTAGCCAACTAGAGTTTTGAAACTAGGATAGATTCAGTCTTTTGGTCACTTAGAATTCAATTCACAGCGACCTCCGGTGGGAATTTAAAGGCGGTACTAATAGCAATTGGTTGTTTATTTAAATCAATAGTCAGATAAATAAAGGAAGAGGAAGGCAAGGAAAATTGCTACTGACACCTACGGCGGTCAGAATCGGACGGGCGAGGGAGGGAAGGTAGTAAAAGCACGGGGAGAGAGGATAGAGTAAATTAGAACTGTTAACCCATGTATATACAACATAGCGACTAGGTAAACTATTCGTCGTTCGCTTGTGGAGGGACTGTCGCCTCGCGTATTTGATTTTTTCCTTACCAAGCCTCTTATGGGAAGTAGGAGTGTTTTTTTTTTTCATAATGTTACGCGAGCGAAGAAATCGCTTAACTGAAGGCCACTAACAAGATACGTTTGCAAGGAGAAATGCAGCGCTGATCAATGTCGCCGACTGATCGAGCAAAAGGGCCGGTTCCTCATCGTTGTCACCGGGTCGACCGTGCTCACCAGGAGACGCACGTAAAATGCACGTATCAAAATTGTCGAAGGGTAATTTACTAATACGGCTCAAATAATTCTTAAAGCTTTCCTAGCTGGCGATCACTCGAACATCACGGAGCAGCGTAGTAGTTTAAACGAGAGCGCTACGGAACATCCTCTGCACTATACTGGCATGAATGTTGCAGGACATTCAGACACGCCAAGCGATTTGACGTGCTCGAAGCCGGGAGCAAGAACGCCCATAGCCCGCACCGCCAGGTAACGCTTTAAACATTCGCGTTGCACACTCGTAACCATCGTGTGAAAATTATTGCGATAACAATTATGTCGACACTCGAGCAGTATGCTTGCCGTCGCCGTTACCGTGATGTTTAGTATATATTTATGCATATGTGTGCCGAATGTTTCTTTATGCCGTATACGCAAAGTAGACGCCATACTGTTCAACCACCGAGGTTGCTAAGACTAGTGTTACGTTCGCAGCTAAATTATCCCCCAGAGCTTGCATTCACAAAATGCTCTTACACTAGAATTGTTGATGAAGTCGAGGACCTGACGAAATCTCGTCTGGTTGGGAAGAATCATGGCGAAAGCCATGAAAGAATTGTTCGTAACAGAAAATTCCTGCCAATGCACTGATTCTGGACATATCATTAACGAAAGGTACCAGCCGGTGGCATAAAAGCACGCACGAACTGAAAGCTTTGTGAATTTGGCCCCATATTCTTTTTTCTGAATAACACAGCGCAAACAACAGTCATGAAGCATTTCATTCACAGCGCATGCCTTTCATGCTAAGTCTTGCCAGACTATTAATTAGTGCGAAACAATGTCAGCGTTCACAATCTGACAGTGATGTAATTTCACTCTCGTCGCTGTTCACGGGCATGCGCAGTGGCGCCTGGGCGATTCCATTACAGATCCTACACGGCGTGTTAAGACTTCATTTAAGGTTCCCGGAAACTTCGGCGCACCCACGTATAGCTATAACACCGTCCAAGTAGTCGAAGTGCAGCGCTAAACCTTGCTACCGCATTCAGGCGAAACTGCAAATTGTTTTCAAGCGATGGTTTTCAACCTCAATATGACATTACATTCCTCTGGTTTCTATAAGTAAAACTTTTTCATTTACCTTGACTGTGAAAATGCTAGTTTAACGAATGTGAAGGAATCGTCAAAAAGTTCATCCTTAGTTCTTTACGTAATGGTCGCCCTTAATATTAGTTGGATATATCGATGAAATTAGCAGACCAACCAGAGCAAGCACGAAGGCTTTTCAAGGTAGCGTATGTTTACAGAGCTCTGGAAATTTGGCTCCATTTACAACCGAGAAAGTGCACATGCACGCATTAGGGTCTCGATGTCCCGTTTTTTTTTGCGTCTTTATTGTCCTTTTCATGACTGTTTGCCTAAAATGGGACGGCACTGTGCGAAAAATTACGGCCGCTCAATCCGAGTCCATTCTGATCGAGCGGCCCTGAAAGTTGGAAGCGTAGAGGTTCGACCAATTTACCCCGCAATGGTTTGCGAGTGTGCTTAACGAGCTTCCCGTACCTCCTCGGGATCGGTGAGCTTGAACTCGAGTCCCCGACCAGTCCAAGCGATGCACGGCGCATTTCCCGGGTTCCTTAGCAGCGCCGCGAGAAACTGCCACAGCTGGAGCGAGCCCCGGCCAGCGGACGAGCAACTCATCGCCTGGTGGTGGTGCTCCTCGGTGAAGCTGACCGGTCCGAGGGCAGCCGTCAGCGCCTGGGGCTGCGTCAGAGGTTCGGCCAGGGCGCTGGGGCACGCCGGGGACACGGGAGGCGAAGGAGGCGGCTCGAACTTCACCGGTGACTGGTGGCCTACGAGGCGGTGGCCGTTGACGTTTGTAGCCTCGCGAACTGTAATTGGCCCATGCACTTTGACCTTTGCCTACGTAACACCCATACAGAACCTGCCCCTTGTTTCAATGAAGTATAATGAAGGCGACTCCTTTAGTCCATCAAGGACACCGCGGGCGCCTCGTATCCCCCTTAAAGATATATAGGAAAAAAATGAGGGATTCACTGAATATTTGTAAAACTGGTAATTTATCCTGAAATGTGATGATATTGCCACGCATTACGCTTAACGTGATGGCAGTTCTCGCTGAACTTGAACTCGATGTGACGTATACAGTTCTCTCGGAACATTGGGGAACATTCATCAAGGGAACATTCATCAAGCACTCAAAAGCGCAAAACGCTTTTGAGTGCTTGATGAAGGTTTCCTTTCCTTTTGTTTAACAAAGCCTGCAGTTGACGCACACGCATTTAACATCGCATTTGCGTTATCTGTGCGGTTCCCTGGCGTGCAAGAACAACGCAAGAGTAACTCTAGCACTGTTGACACTGCATTTACTATCAGTCAATGGCAATCACTGACAACCCATAACAGCGAAATGCGCTAGAAATTCACGCGTGCGGGCCCCCTTACCATAAACGAAAATAAACGCAAACAATTGATAAAGGATGCCTTATCTTTTTCTATAAGCCTGTCTGTTAACGTTCGAAATGGCATCAGGAAGTTCTACATGTTTTGCGGTGACCGAAGGGAGGCTAAGAAGCTTATTAGTCTCTTCTTGATGACACACGCTTCACCAATCGGGCTGGTCGACGTGCCCTGATATAGCGCTCATATTGATTGAAGGCTGACATCCGCACATTGATCCGCACTCTAATTATGCTGATAGTTATCACTCTGATACATCGAGAAAATAAGTGGCTTAGACAGCGAATTGGTGAAGACTGTGTTTCCTTTACCAAGCAACGTTCACGGGTACAGAAGGCATACCGATTCTGAAACATTAAGTCAGTTTTCTGGCAGACGCCTATGCATACATGTTGGTGAAAGCTCGGAGCTATCGAACAGGTATCGTAAGAGTATAGGCCTACGGTGTATACACACACACACACACATATATATATATATATATATATATATATATATATATATATATATATATATATATATATATATATATATATATATATAATTTAGGTCTATTGAAAGACGAATAATGGTAAACGAGTGATCATATGCCTATGGACACATTAGTTTCTAAGAGTTGACATGGAATTGACCGCCAAATTCGAAGTTTATCGTACAGCCATTGTAGCCCAATATATGAGCGTGCTGCTAACGTGGGCTACCTTGAAAAATAATTTGTGCTTCCTCTAGTTAGTCTGCCCATTTCGTCTACATATCTATCTATAATTAAAGAAAAGTAACATGAAAATATGACATTGAAAATTTTTAAAGTTCCTTTATAGCCTTTTGGGCTAACATCGCCGAACGCAAGGTAAATATGTAACTGAAACTGTGCATTGGAATGTTTGCTACTAATGAATACCGAACGGAGGCGTAGTGACGCCGAGGTTGGCACTGAATTTCCGTCGAGGCAAAATTGCGGCAGCTATGACGCACTCGTTGAAATCTGCCATAAACCGGACTTCGTTGAAATGTTTCAGCCAAATTCTGTGCAAGCATATCGAAATGTGATGCTTATTTTATTCCCAACTTTATGCTGACCCATGGGTGCGACAACGTGATGGGCGCGACGAAGAAGGTTTCGCTGTTGCTGTGCTAAATATGAATGCTCTATGGGAGTGCGTGCGCAAGGCCGCCTAGAGCAGGAAGCTATGAGTGTGCTTTTATTATGCGAAGCATACTAGCCGCACAACTGCGCTCTTCCTTTGCGCGTAGCTACCATATGACGTCATAACAGCTGCAAAAGCGGAGGCTCAACTCGTGCGCTCGCTTGCGGCCGCGTAGCTACATAGCCGGGTCTCATCTCGTGCGCTCGCCTGCATGAGCTGTTTCTTCGTATAGCCGAACCAAATATAGCCAAGCAACAGCAGTTCACCAGGCTAAACAGTGGTTCAACAACTAAAATAAAGGCTAGTATGTTTCGCATCCTGGGCTTAACCTTAGCTAAGCCACAACCATTTGTTTTAAACGCGTAAGCACTTATATGCCTACCAAACGAGGAAACCCGTCCGTCCGTCCCGTAAGACGAATCTCTATAAATAAATTATACTACGAAACAAAACAAATTCGTAAGAAAAGCGTTGGCAGTGGTGGTTTCCGAACCTACTACCTCACGCTCAGAAGCCGAGTGGCTTAACCCACTAGGTTAAACACCCACTTTTTTTCTTTCTTGCATGCAATTAAACAACCACTTTTACTTCCTTTAATACGTGGGAGCAGAAACTTTAGCCAAACAAGAAAAACAAAGCGCTAGAAAAATTTAAGGTGACTGAAAATACATCCAAAAGTCAGGCAAGCACGTGCAAGCGTCCAATAAAGGGATCCAGTCCGGCACTGTTTCCCGTGCAGCGCACACACTACGAATGTAGGCAGCAGCTTCCCGAAAAAACAACCCACTACTTCGAGGTGGTTCAGCGTATCTGTCACACATTGTACTGTGCCAAAGGCTATGTAGGCCAAGCATCATGAACATGTCATACGGTGGGTCACAGGGACCTTTAAAGTGTATGAAACGAACTGTGTATGGTGCGATATCTAAATCTTTTTAAAGTGTTTTTTGGAGAATGTCCCAGAAGAAGACGGCATCCTTACAATCTACAAAACAGTGGTCAATCGTTTCAGTATACGTGGACAAAAACGGCAGTTTGTCGACCATGGCTCGAAACAGCCCCTTTTTTCTAACCAAGTCATGACAGGAAGAGTTGCTGAATGTAACTTGAAGAAAAAAATATTTAATGCTTGGAGAAATGATAATTCGATGGACACACTTAAGTACAGCTAGGTAATAACATTACAAATAAGACGCATGATAATGGGGAATAGGAAACAATGTGTCTATGTACGCAGCAGAGATTTATTTGTGGTGGGCAATGAAAATATAATCCATACTAAAGCGAGCCTTTAGAAAGCGAAAGCCTTGAACAGCCTCCTTCAAGAAGCTCCAAAGAGTCGTTGGTGCATCTCTGACAAATGACGACACAACTATTTGTCGAACATAATTGATTAATCGTAGTTGTAACATCTCTCTTAGAAATGGACCGTTCGCATCACGAAAGATAAGCAGGAGACAAGTTGCCTAACAAAAGGTGAACTAGGAAATACCCCCACTCTCAAGAGGAAAAAAACAAGGTTATCAGAAGGTTATCACGCCGCATGGTTCCAACACGTGAGCTCCATACATAGGTAGCAAACATACGATGAAAATACGTACATAAGTTGAACTGATAGGAACACATTGCAAGCTTCAGCTCGGCTAAATAGGGGCAGCTGCCGCCCCCCTGCAAGTTGTTAACTTTACGTTGCACTTCTGCAACTTCCGCTGATCAGTGAAGATTACTGTTGTGGTATTGAGAGAAGGGTACAACTAAGTACTTGAACTCTTGCTTCCAGTGAATACCTGCGAAGTCAATGGGCATCGTAAACTATCTACCTCAGGGCTTCCGTAAGACAGGGTTGTCTATTGTCCCCTCTTATTCGCTTTGTACTTGAAACCGCTATGCGCCCGAGTTCTGAAGGATCATACATTTCACAGGTTCAAATTATTATCCAATGAGGTCCGGGGACTTGCTTATGCATATCACATAGCCATATTCTGTACTGACAAGGAAAGTGTAGAGAATGGCCTTGCCATAACGCAAGAGTTTTGCCCAGCATCTGGTGCAGCAGTAAGCTTCGAGAAGAGTTCAGGGTTTTGGATGGGTCTACGGTACTAGAACACCCACGCTTGCAGAAGGTGAATATATCTGAACCAAATGAATGTGTTGCACCAGCGGTACAAAACAAATGTCAAAAAAGAAGAGTTTCTATGAAGGCTTTGTTGAAATATTTGGTGATGGTGGAGCAAAAACCATCTCTAGGCCCACATGTAGAGCCGACTTGGAGCATTGTACACATAAGTCAAATTCCCATTTTGCGAAAATTTAATGCCAAATGTGCCACATCCCCGATGCGTTTCAGTGGTCGCGGGATGTGCCTTCCATTGGGGCGTTCCTTCACCGACCGAAATGCCACGGATCTCTGAGGGATCATGAGCTTCGCATCGCGCAACACAGACAGATCAGCAGTTATTGAGTTGATGAGGATGATAGGCAGCAATGAGGGTTTATATAGGTCTCGTCAAGGTTGATTGTGGTTCGACGCGGATGGATGAAGTGTTAAAGAGCCATAAGTGCTTATAATGGTCAGAGCAGTTTGGTTAGGTTGATAAGGACCGATAAAAGTTCTTCCGGGGTACCACGAATAATTACACCTATCAAAGACTAATCTGGCGACGCCCAGGGGACTGTCGGATCAAGTTCGATAAGGTTGATAAGGACCGATAAGGGTTAATGAAGGTCGGATCATGTTCGAGAAGTTTGAAAAGGACATATAAGGGATGATAAGAATTGAAAGGAATAATATTGGTACCAACCGATAAGGGTTTATAAAGATAGGATCGAGTCCGATAAGGGTGATAACAACCGATAAGGGTTGATAAGGGTCGGATCTAGTCCGATAAGTTTATAACAACCGAGAAAGGTGGTCGATAAGTGTTTATGCTGTTCGGATCAAGTTTCATAGCATTGGTAATGACAATGGGCTGCGTGGAGATTGCGCAAGTGGCACAATGCTCACGCTTACTTAGACAACTCCCAGAGAAGTTTATGCGTGCTGTTTGTTTTCTGATGGCAATTACACGGATGCTAAAGCAGCGTTCGCGCTGTCTCTAATGGCGCCGCCGTCGCCGTGTTGTCCTGCTATTGGCGGCGCATGCGCCATCCGCGCGTGTGTGATTTGAGCACTGTTTCTCAAACTTTTCCCGTGTGTGACCCCTTTTAGTCGTACCAAACCTTCCGTGACCCCTGGTCATCTCCCCTCTCCCCACCTTTAAAAGCTTCTGAGAAAATTAGTATTTTTCAATGACAAAAGTACATTCCCATTTCAATTCGTTGAAAACACGTTAATCACAGCAGAGAGAACTACTAAAAATACTTGTTAATGTTTCTTTAACAAGGATTGATTGGATCATGTGTTTTAAAGAGAAAGATGTACGTATTCTATTTCTCGATACAACCATATCTGCTGAAGCCAATTCTACAGTTTCGGTGACACAAATCTAGGACGCCGTGTTCGGTCACCTTTTCATTGTAGCGACCGAAGGTTTAGATCGCCACATGTCTTGCCATATCGCCGTCCATCTTCTGGTCAAAACTCGTATTAAACTCTGTATAATAAACACAATTTCGGCGGGGGGGGGGGTGATTTTCATCGTTTCAACTCTCCGCTCAACTGGTCCATGCAGTGGCAGATCTGGGACGGCGTTCTGCCTTGCGCTGCTGGCACGTGCCTTGTGGGTACGCGTACGCGTACCCACAAGGTACGCGTACGCGTATATATATGGGTACGCGTACGCATACCCATATACCCATATATACGGGTACCCATATATATATATATATATATATATATATATATATATATATATATATATATATATATATATATATATATATATATATATATGGGTACCCATATATATATATACCCATATATATATGGGTACCCATCAGTGGCGTAGCCAGAAATTTCGTTCGGGGGGGGCTCACTTTGCCGCTCGGCCTCCTCCTTACAGAAATAGTCGAGGGCTCTCTCTCTCTGTCTCTCTCTCTCTCTCTCTCTCTCTCTCTCTCTATATATATATATATATATATATATATATATATATATATATATATATATATATATATATATATAGGTTGTTAACAACCTTGTTGACATTTGCCTACATGTGCAACGACCACGGGAAAATCTCAATGACGCTGTCCTTTGTTAGAATGTATTGCGCAGGAGCAGCTGTCACCGCTCGTGTATTGCGAGCAATTGCTCCGAAATTTTAGTCGCAACAGAGAGCACATGTAAAAAAGCAGGAGTTCTGCAAAATATACGAGGGCGAGTCAAATGAAAGTGAGCCAATGCGAATATATGATAAACGAGGCACTTTATTTTAAAGTAGTCACCATGAGCATTTAGACACTTGTCCTACTAACGAGTCGCGTAATTCCCGTCTCATAAAACTCCTTGGGTTGCTGCCTCAAAAATCTGTAAATGACTACACGTCATCTTTTGACACGAATCTGGTTCCCTTGAGCAGTTTTTTCAAATTTTACCAAATGTGGAAGACGCAAGGAAACAGGTCTGGGCTGCATGAGGAATGTTGCAACGTTTCCCACTTGAACTTTGCCAGTTTCGTATTCACCAAATCAGCGACGTAGGAACGGGCAATGTTGTGAAGCAACATGTTCCCAATGCTAAATTTTCCACGTCGTTTGTTCTTGATTGCGACACGCAGCCGATCCGACCTTTCACAATATCTGAAACGATTTACAGTCTCTCCAGGTTTAGAAAATTCGATCAATAATGGCCCCTAACGATCTAAAAAGAAGTCAACACTTTTCCGGCAGAAATGACGGCCTTTGTTTTCCTTGGGAGTGGTGAATTCAAATGCTTCCACTGTAAGCTTTGCCATAGTGTTTCAGGCTAGTAGTAGCGGCACCATGAGTCATCCTCGGTCACAATTGCAGACAAAATGTCGTCACCCTCATCTGGGGTTCTTTGACGTGCACCTAAATCTAAGTACGCGGGTGCTTTCGCATTTCGCCTCCATCGAAATGCAGCCGCCGTGACCGGGATTCGATCCCACGACCTCGTGCTCAGCAGCCCAACACCATAGCCAGTGAGCAACCACGGCCTTTTCAATTGTGTTGGGGATGATTGCACGGTGGCTTTGGCCCGGCCATGGATCGTCTTTGTAACTTTCATGTCCTTCTTTGAACAGTTTGCTACAATGCTTCACAGTGGCCAGTGAAACGCAATGTTCAACGCATACGGCAGCCATATGGCGAATAATTTCTCTTTGGGAAACATCTTCATTTGTCAAAAACCTCACGACACCAAGCTGTTCAACTTTTGGAGTGTCCATTATGTCACGTAACCCTGTTCAACCCAGTGTATGAGAACATTAAAGAACATTTAACCTCACCTCTGCATGTCACTTGTAAATGAGATGTGTATGTTCTACGCGCATGCCTCGAAAATAATGAACCGAACCATTTTTGCGCGGGGCGGGTTGTCTCACTTTCATTTGACTCGCCTTTGTACATTAGAAATGCGAAGATACAATGGAATATACATATGTGAAGATACAGCGTGATACAGGGCAAAAATTGGCACTGGAAACAAAGTTCACTGCGCATATACAGAAAACCTCGCAACAAGATGTTTAAATATACGTATATACATAATATATATAAGTCTCCAATAAATCTACGTACCTAAGAAAAAGTCACTATATATTATGCGTCAAACAAGGCAAATAAACAGTTTGCGCAACCACATATTCACAGATCCCAGCACCCCCCCCCCCCCCTCCCTCCACTCCCAAAATGTATCGCGTGCGACAGAAGGCGGCGCGCTTCCTCGCCGCTTTTCTCCCTTGCGCACACAAGCGAACGCGTTGCAGTCCGTCGAGTCACCGCAATGCTGGCGGCGAGCGACTATGCATTGTTTCTTTTTCTAGTCTGTAGCCAGAAAGCGTCCAAAACTCTGCCAGGTGAAAAGGCAGTCGGCCAGAAAAAAACAAACGCGCATCTAAGTGCGCCGCGTGGTTGTCGATGCAGCACGAGAAAAACGCATGCGCTCTGGCTGTATTGGCAGCCCGCGGGTTGCGAGAACAAAAAAAGATGAGAAAGAGGCTTAATGTATCCTCGCGAATAAAGGTCTAGGTAGAAAAATAAATAAGAACTTAGTTACAATGGTGGCTTTAGTGTCTTGACATGGATGCTTTGGCTCAGGTGAAAAAAAAAATCATATTCTTTTCTGTGACCTGATGGCACAAATGAACCACCCCAACGCTTTGTCTCATCGGACCTCGCTGCGTGCTTTGTCAACTTGTCTGATAGTATGTTGATTTGGCTTGTCTCGTTGTATGGCCCGATGTACGACTTTAGAAAGGACGATGCACCTTTGGCGTCAAATGTTTACAGCAGCAATAAACCCACAAAATTCCGGAATGGAAAATCTAAAGCACGACTTTGGAAATGTCAATGCACCTTTCGCATCAAAATGTTATGAGAACTTTATACCCACAAAGTTTCAGAATTGAAATCCAAGCGCCTGGTAGATTCCGCAGCCTCCACGAGATGCCGAGACGAGCCCGCTCGCCATCAAAACGCCCTTGAAATTTTGTGCTCGGTGGGGCTCCTTGCGTTACATTGTATTGTATTGTATTGTATTGTATTGTATTGTATTGTACCGGGTTTTATGGCGCATAAGCTACTTAGGCTATTATGCGCCAAACACATGGTGTAACGTATTTCAAAAATTGGGTATCCTTAGCGAGGTCCTTGTCCAGACAAGGCCTCTGAGGAGCCCAACAAACCAAATGAAGACCTCAGCCTTCTTCTCAGAACTGAGAAAATGGGTGAGGTGCATCATAAGATGCGCGAAAAAACCGGGTAATAATTTTTAGAATTAGTAGTACTGTGATACATTATATTTCATTTAGGATTGCTGCGTCTTTCAAAAAACTAAAAAAACAGATGAAGTTTCTACTAGTGGGTTATCTCCTAAAAGTAGACTGGGATGGAAGGGAATGCGTTCATTGTAAAATACAGTAAAATGTTTTTTCCTTAGCCGTTCGAGTTGTGTGCACGAGAATAAAATGTGATTTACAGTGAGTTCATCTCCACATTTCGCACATAAGGGTTTGTCTTGTTTTGTCAGTAGAAAGTTATGTGTTAGGTGTTTGTGTCCGATGCGCAGGCGGCATAAAATTACTTCTATAAAACGTTCCTGATGCCTGCATGATCTCCATTCTCCTGTATGTGACTCCCGATGCATGGGCGTTTCCAGGAAATCCATCCCAATTTCGCTATGTTCGCGCTAAAATGTCTTTTCGAGCATGAATTCAGGACATGCTAGACAAAATCGAGCATGATTTCCGGCGCCGGGAGTTGTTTTGGTCGGCGGCGCATGACAGCACGAAAAAATTTCGGGGGGGGGCTCAAGCCCCATAAGCCCCCCCCCCCCCCCCCTGGCTACGCCCCTGGTACCCATGTACCCGTATATATATATATGGGTACGCGTACGCGTATATATATATATATATATTAGGCAAAGCCAACTTTGTCTAATATTTCACTGGGCGCTGACTAAATACGACGATTTCCCATCGGTCTCATCTCCGGCAACATCGAGGTGCGACGCCCCCAACGGAATCTGGCGACGCTCCTCCTCATGGCAGCGTTCTGAGACGCATGGCAGCGGGGAGGGCGCTGTTCCATCTGATCAGCGGAAGTTGTCTTGCGTGCTGCGTTGCACGAACGTTTCACGCTCGCGTATAGCTAGAACGCACACCGTCCGAGGAGTTCTAGCTCAACGTAAAACCTCGTTATCGCTGTCAATGCCCTTCAGGCGAGGTAAGTCCGCAGATAACAGAGCCGGCAACTCGCACATCTGCAGGAGTAGTGCCGATGGTTATGCGTGTGTGCCAACTCGATATATGTGTGTTTTCCTACGTTGAGTAATGTCGGGCAATGGCGTACTTGGCGTGAATCGGAACTCTGCAGGAAACCTTGAGAAAAAAAAAGAAAAGAAAAGAAACACGCACATTTGCGGTAAAAGTGAGGACTCGGTAATCCTTTGCCAAGCTCCTAACTTATTCATAAACGTGAAAGCATTGCCACATAAGACACTTTACGTCGTGCCCATTTTCACTAAATATGAGCTCGATGTGACGTAGAGCTCTCGTGGGACATCAGAAAATGACAGGTGATGGCCGTATTATAATTTCGAGCATTTCATGAATGTTTCGTTCACAAAACGTGTAATTTTTGCACACGCATTTACCTATGCATGCTCGTTACCTGTACTGTTCCCCCCATTTTCGACACATTTGATCTTGGTTGCATATATAGTTCTCCAAGAAATCCGAGCTATCTATTGCGCCGTTCATAAAACGGGCATATAACGCGCCGAACGCTTGCATACGTAATCTATTACAAGAGCTGCAATCGCTGCACACGCTTCGAACTTTGCCATAAAGTGTCTCTCATTTTCAGTGAATACAAACGTAGTGCGTCGTTTAATTCACCGAGGACAACGGGGGAAACTACTAGGTGCTTCGTGGAACGTACGGATTTAGACAGAAAATAGGTATTTAGTAAATATTTGGAAATCTAGCTGACAATCAAGTCAGGAACGTAAAATGTTCGCCACAATTACATTTAACGTGTCGCCATTTTCACCAAGCGTAACCTCGATGTTACATAGAGTCCTAGCGGGACATTGGGAAACAAGGCTGAGAACGGTCGTGTGTGTAACGCTTTCGAGCGCTCATTTGAGAATTTTTTTTCCGAAGGTAACAGTTAACCGACGTTGTCCTCAGCTCGTCAGTCTACTGCCGTTCTCGACAGCGCTTCCCTTTTCTTGGAACCCATTCTGTAACCCTAACGGTCCACCGGTTATGTAACATACGCATTACATGACCTGCCTAGCTCCATTTTTTTCTCTTAATGTCAATTAGAATAACGGCTATACCAGTTTGCTACCTGATCTAAACCGCTCTCTTTGTGTCTCAACGTTATGCCTGGGATTCTTCGATCCATCGCTCTCTGCGCGGTCCGGAACTTGTTCTTAAGCTTCTTTGTCAGTCTCGAAGTTTCTGCCCCATATCTCCGCACCGGTGAAATGCATTTATTGTACACCTTCGTTTTCAATTATAATGGTAAGCTTCCAGTCAGGAGCTGACAATGTCTACCGTATGCGCGCCAACCAACCAATTTTTATTCTTCTGTAAATTTCCTTCTCATGATCAGGGTTCCCTGTGAATAATTGACCTAGGTAAACGTACTCCTTCAGACTCTACAGGCTGACTCGCGATCCTGAACTCTTGTTCCCTTGCCCGTCTATTCATCATTATCTTTGTCTTCTGCATATTAATCTTCAACCCCACTCTCACACTCTTTCTGTTGCTGCCCTTAATCATTTGTTGTAACTCGTCTCCGGTGTTCCTGAACAGGACAATGTCATTGCAAAGCAAAGGTTGCTGAGATATTCGCCGTTGATACTTACTCCTAAGCTTTCCCAGTTTAATAGCTTGAATACGTCTTCCAAGCTTGCAGTGAATAGAATTGGAGAAATTGTGCCTCCTTGCTTGACCTCTTTCTTTATAGATATCTTCCTACTTTTCTTGCGGAGAATTAAAGTAGCTGTGGAATCTCTGTAGATGTTTTACAAGATATTTACGTAAGTGGCCTGTACTCTTTGATTAGATAATGCCTCTATGACTGCTGGTATCTCTACTGAATCAAATACATTTTCGTAATCTATGAAAGCCATATAGAGACGCTGATTGTACTCCGCGAATTTCTCGATTACCTGATTAATGACATGGATGTGATCCATTATAGAGTATCCCTTCATGAAGCTGCAGTCTATTCCCTTGGTTGACTAAAGTCCAGTGTTGTCCTTATTCTATTGGAAATTATCTTCGTCAGTATTTTATATAATACTGGGAGTAAGATAAAGGGCCTATAATTTATCATTTCTTTAACGTCTGCCTTTCTGTGAATTAGTATAATGTTTGCATTCTTCCCGTTCTATCAGACCCTTGAAGTCGATAGACACTTCGTATAAAAAGCCGCCAGTTTTTAAAGCATTATGTAGCCTCCATTTTTTATTAAATCGACTGTTATTTCATCTTCCCCGGACGCTCTTTCCCGTTCCATGTTTTGCGAGGCCCTCCTAAGCTCATCGCTAATTATAGAAGCAATCTCTGCAACCTGTTTATTACTGCTTCGAATGGAAGGATCGTGGCTTCTCTGGGTATTGTATAGGTCAGTATGGAATTCTTCCGCTGTTTTTACTATACCCTCAAGACTCCTGATGATATTACCCGGCTTATCTTTCAATGTATACATCTTGCTTTGTCCTATTCCAAGTATACTTCTGACTGACTTCATGCTGCGTCTATGTTTTACAGCTTCCTCAGTCTTTGTCACGTTATAATTTCGAATATCCGTTATTTTCTCCTTGTTCAGTTTTTACATTTCCGCGAATTCTATCTCATCTCTTGAGTTGGAACACTTTCGTTCTTGGTCGTTTCTGTATTAGGGCATTTGTTACTTGGAAGAGCTTGCCTCACTCTCTCTCTTTTCCTCTTTCTATTCCTTCATCGCCTCCCCCGCCCCAGTGTAGGGTAGCCAACCGGGTACTCGTCTGGTTGAACTCCCTGCCTTTCTTGTCCTTGCTCTTTGTCTCTCTCTCTCGCCTACTCGTTACCTTGGTGCCTTACCTCCCACTTCAATTGCTGCCTCTGAAGCCAGCCTAATTAGGTTTCATTCATTACCTCTATGTCATCTTCATCTATTCAAATGAACTTGCTTTTCCTCTTACGCATTTTTTTTTTTTGATCTCGAGAAATTCTTCGGCAGCGGACGCTCGATAAGAAGTTCAAGACCGTACTGGCGATAACGGTGGAAGAGATGCTGTGGTCTACTTGTGTATGGTATGTATGGCTTCCAAGGACGTTGACACAATCGCGCATCGTAAAAAAAATGCTTCGCAGAGAGAAGATCACTCAGGGTTTGAAATTCGAATCTGGAAAAAGCGCGTTAGTTGTTTTATCAGTGGGCCAGTAACAAAGCAGTTGGCAGCACTAAAGAATCACTCGACAACTCGAAGCACGTGCACGGAGAAAAGTAGCAGCTTGTAGCTATACAAAACAGACTTGCACACGTTACAGGAAAAAAGCAACCTATGGCAATTACAATTACTTATTTTAAAAATGTGATTGATCACGGTTACCAATTACTGCCACACCAAAATATTTGAGCAATTGCTAAAAAATTATCGCTTACTTTAACGTCACCTTTCTTCCGACATCTATTAACATTGCACACATTAAAGGGACACCAAATCGAATAAATAAATCAGTTTACACTAATGAAGCATTGCTCGAGAACCCTGCAGGCAGTCATTTAAAAAAAACAGTTTGATTATTAGATGAGAAAATGAAGGTCTGAGTATCAGTATTTGAATTTCGCGCCGAAACCCCGGCGCCGGTACGTCAGCGTTACGTCAGGAACTCCAAAGTATGTTTTCGCATTTGGGCCGCGTTGGCTTAATAAAGGTTCCCGAAACTTGCCATGTTTAATATTTGGTTCCTTTAGAACACAATGTAGTCAATCTGTACCGCTATATATAATTAGTAGGCTCTAGAAGATGTCATCCAAATCCAAGACGTCACAGCCCCCAGGTGCGGGAACTCAAGTAGGCGTCGCCACCCGTATTTCGTTCTTGCGCTTTTTCTAGCATACCAAACGTCTTATCGTTGTAAGAGTGGTGTTTTTGGTGTTGTAGAACGGTAATTTACTGATGCAGAAGAAATAATTTTTCACTTTATTGTCCCTTTAAGTAAATAAATTGAGTTGGCCTCTGCAGCCTCGCACATTGTTTGTCCTTACAAGCATTGCTTTTGAATATGTTATTCAATAACCTCCCCTCGTTTTTTTTTCTTTTTTTGTGAAGACATCTGCAGCGACACTAAAAACTGGCTCGATCTGCGCGCTGCGTAGATGGGCAGCGTAGTGACGCACGAACATATTGCCTAAAGACTGGTTAATGCCGCGATGCTTGCGTCAGGGGTGACCGTAGTAACCACGAAGGGGTAGCCACATGTCAGGGGTAACCACAGTAACCACGAAGACGAGAGGAACACATACGACAGGAAAGGGCGCTGAACTTCCAACTGGCATTTATTCCTAACGATAATCTAATAAATAAGCTTGCATAGACCGTGCACTGGTCTGGCGTTGAATCGATCAATAATCAGGCTCACAAATTAACTGCGCTCGCCTCCGCCCATTCCCAGGATGGCTGTCAGTCCGCTGTCACGACTCCAAGAACCGATCTGGATTCGCGAGCACAGAGCACGCACTCCGATTCCCTTGATTTAGGGCGACACCGGGAGGAGTGGTTACATTCGTCTCACAAGTAGCCGCGGAAGTGTAGCACAAATCTACTCCAATACACTTATGCGTATCGCATATAAACACAAGTTTGCTGCAGTGAATTCACACACGACGACATCAGAATGCCAAAGTAAAGATAACAGGAGATCTGAGCCACTGCGCTACGCGAGGTAAGTAATCCTAAATGTATAGCTAGCTATGTATCGTACTCTGTGCATACACATCTCATCGCCATTCCGTCTATACGGGCATCAGACATCGTCTTCGTCGTCGTGAAATCACCGCATAGATGTATCACACAGGTGATCGAATCCGCCTGATTTAAAGATTGCGTGTCGGCATAGCTTTTGAGTGATGTGATACTTAAACATAAATGAATGAGATTAAACTCGTGACTTTTGACATAGATAAACATAAAATTGAATAAGGTCGCACATTGCTTAGGATGCATAAACAAGCGCATGCATCGCCGTTAGTTGCGTAGGATTGAATACACACCGCTTGGCTACAACTTCGCTTTATGTGGATGTCAATGTTTACGCAGAATATGCATAGTTTTTATTCGTTTAGATATATCGTTGTCATGATCCGGGTCTGCTGTCTAAGGACGTGTTTGTCCTAACGTATGTTCAATAGTCTAGCAAGAAAGGAGAACAAATGTTCGGATTTTCTGTCCAACCATTTGAAGAAGTGGCTACTACGTTTATCTTTGGTCACTCTCAGGCTATATGCTTATTATCTTTACACATATCATTTAAATGAAAACGAGCAGCTGGCCGCCGCCACAATTGAGGTGACAAATACACCTGAATTGATCTTCACTTCAATTTCTGCGTGCACATTTTTTGAATACCGATAGCGATTTTGACGCGTTCGTCTAAGTGATTTCACGACGTGGACGCAGCGCAAAACACGGATGTATGGGAACATAGGTTCGCGGTTAGCGCCATGAGGTGCAGTCAAAGGCGCTGACAACAACTGAATTTTATGTGTCAAAGAACGTACGTATCAAAACATTGAAGGTTCAGGTGATAACCCTCCCACGTTATATGTTGCTATATACGTATACAATACATATGTATTCCCACGCGTCGGTGCTTTGCACTGAATTCACGTCGTGCACATTTCCTGACATCGCAAGAAAGCAGTGTGGTCGCTAACAATTCCACCTTGACTGACTGAAAAATATATTGCTTTCTTCCGAACTGTCATGCGGCCATTGAGTAAAACGTGGCATTAACGTTCGTCCTGGTATAGCCGCACGCTTACGGCCGCACTTTCATGATCATACTAGTTCGGAAATTGTGCTTTCTTTTTCTATAGGTTTCGAGGAAACACTGCTCAACTATAAAAAAAAAATGTACTAAGAACTGTCATGTGATGTCCAGACCGCCACGCTAATGCATTTGAAAATGCGCCGCCACTTATCGACCTGCCAAATCATTCCACTCCGTCGTCCTAATAACAGTTCATGGTCACTGAACCGTTGGGAAGCGCTACGCTCTCCAACTAAATTACTGAGCCAATACGTTGAACCGCTTTGTTCCAGGTACATAAAAAATATTGCACATGCCTGTCTGTGTGGGCGGTCGATACCTATATAGGCTTAACTACGACGTAACTCTGACAACCAAGGTTAATTTGACCTTTTTTTTTCCACAATAAAAAGCGACAGAGTTCCGGCTCAAAACAATGTATACGATTAATTTTTCGACTTTGTTCTGTCTGCTTTCTTTGGTTGGGTTGTAAATAAGTTGCTGTGACGATACTTAGCTATAGAATACTTCGATTGCTTCATTTCTCGGTTTTATTCAGCAAATAAAAAAAGCGTAATAAAGAAGTAAGAAAGAAGTAAAATAAATATAATCAGCTTTCACAAGTTAGATCTCAGTGTGTAAAGAACGAACTACTCTGTTTTCCTGGAGTCCAGTTTTGTAGATTATAACGCCGAAAGCTCCGATATTAAAACAAAAATAATGCGCCGGTAGGAGCAATATATAATTTTTCTAAGCAGGAACACACACACACACACAGAGAGAGATAGAGAGAGAGAGAGAGAGAGAGAGAGAGAGGGAGAGGAAAGGAGATTAACCAACGCCGTGCCCGCCGGTTGGCTACCCTAGGCTTGGAGAGGGAGCAACGTACATGAGAAAAAGGAAAGATGCAAAGAAATGATAAAGAGGCTGTCAGTGTGAGCACCGTGCGAAGTTTTCTATTGCTTCTTGCATTTGCGACTTCCATGCACTTTATTCCCTTTCACGAGAAATAAATCTTCCACTGCATCACAGAAGATGAATCCAATGTTCTTGCACTAGAAATCACACTTCGTCCGGCGTGCCTGTTCTGGGACACAAAAAACACTGTTTCAAATGCCGAGGCTGGCTTCCCACCGAAAAAAAAAAAGTATATGCGCCTCAAGGAAAGGCTACCACTGGCGTGCAAACAATTTCGAAAGACACGCTCGGAATTTTTAGAAGAGAGCGGCGCAGCTGAATTTCGGATACCCGCGACGCGCGTGGCCACATCACATACATGCGGACCCGCTGTCTCTTTGGAACCCCTCCTGCTTGACTTTGTCCCCGTTCCAAGTTTAAATGCAAGGAAGACGTGACGAGAGTTGATCCCCGCGATTCGAAGCCGGCGTACACATTTTAAGGACACCGCGACGGTGGCGGCGAACTTTCGGTCTTCTGGTTCTGGCGACTTCTGCTTCTTTCTTTGCCGTATACTTTCACTTCGGCCACTTCGCCCCAGTTGACCACCAGAGGGAACATTCCAGTCCACGTTCTTCTCGCCACTAATTGATTTTTCAACAGCGTGCCGCGGTTCCACGTAGAGCACGATTCCGCGAACGCCACCGTGGGCGTGGGGCATATTCTGTCGACGCCCAGGTCCAATAACGCCGAATCCGAAAGACACGCCGCGCTTGTCAGCGAACGCGATTTCAAAAAAAAAAAAAGAGAGTGTTGCGGGCTGTTTGTATCCTGTCTTCTTGACGCTCTCGTAGATAAGAATGCGCTGGAAAGGCAGGACATGTAGAATGATGACGATTTCTTTCGTGTGTGCTAAAAATAAATAAATAAACGCAGCTATGCTTGTTAAGTTTCCAGTGCGCGGTTCACTCGAGAGCCGAGTTCAGCTACCCAGTGAGAAAAAGAAAAGACAAAGAGAGAGAGAGAGAGAGAAACAGAAATAAGAAAACGACAGTTCTTTCTTCTCTCCCTTTGGTTTCAATGGCAGCAGAAGAAGCGCATTCGTTTCTTCTCCCAAGATTTCGCGCGCATGCCTTGGCGCGAAATAGAGTTACATGTTCTTAGTCTTCAGAGTATGTAGTTATGATGTACATTACTGCATAGGTATGCGTGGTGCCATGGTGCGGACTTCGATGCCGAACGTAGAGCGTGTTTCGCACTTTCGTGGGGGAGATGCGTTGCTATATCGTTGCTCCGTTGCTATGTCGTTGCTATGTCGGGGACTGCATTGTGCAGTGGTGTGGGGATTCGTGGACGCTTCTAGGTCTGCAATTATTTTATTACTTCCGTCTTTGTCTCTCTCTTTTAGCTTTCCTTCTTTCTTATATTAATAGTTTTCTTGATTGTTTTATTGTTACATTAGGAAACAACACGAAAAGGGATAAGCAATGTATTCTTCAGTTAAATCTCGCAATAATACACCCGATCGCTTCCTTGAATCAATCTTTCTTTTAACAGCGGCTCGCCTAAGAAAAGAAAATTAACGTCCCCTCCTCCCCCTTCCTCTCCTTTCGAACTGCTTTCTCTCATGCGTTCATATACCAACTCGTTCAGGTCTCGTCACTTTGGTTCCGTGGACGAAAGGACTCGGTGTTTCGCAAAGGAGTGGTACAGCGGAAGAATAGTTGGCGATCAAATTCGCTGCAGCAAAATCATGACATCTGCCACTGGTAACGTCTAATCGAACACGTTTGTTACCACGGGCGTGGCGCTCTTTGGCCATACTTGGCCCTTGCGCCATTAAACATCAAACATTCATTCCTTCGAACACGTCTGGGCGCCCGCATTCCAAGCTCGCACACTGGCGTGGTACACTTTTGCCGCGTGCATGCCTCCGTTTCGACTTTTGGATTCCTGACGGACAGCACCGCCTCTACCACCTACGGGAGGGTGAGTTTACACGCTGGTTTAAATGAGAAATCAACGACATCGCAGTGTGAGCGTAGAAGAGGCATAGCATACAGACTACTCGCGTGCGTCCGTTGGAGCAATGGTTATATATACTGTGCCGGGCTTTTCTGTTCCTTTACATCGGGGACAACATATAAGACAGAGAAGGCTGGGAAGCCGCTGCGAACACGGCGCTCATCTCGTTGCCACTGAATCCGCGTCATAAACGAATTCGGCCTAACGAGCAAAAAAGAAGGAAATCAAGGCAGCACCACAGCAGGCCGTGCGCGACGGCGAGAGCTAAGCAGCCATTAATGAATTCCCAAAGTGCAGGCCTGTCTTCCACCCATCACGTTCGACCCAACGTGCGGTGTCCGCGAGTGAGCAATACGCGGGGCAGACGGCGACGTTTGTGTATCGGCTCACTTTGAGCTCGGGCCTTGAATCTTGACCCCTGACCAGCAAGCAAGCAGGCCCCTCATGTAAAATGCATGCTCAACCCTGACGAGCTAATCAGCTTTCACAGAGAGGTAAGCCGGAGGCCTCGTCTAGAGACCTGTTGCCCCGGCAAATCTCGTAAAGGAGATCATCACCCCACTCAGTGATTCCAGGAGTAAACCGTGCCCGCCTGGGGACCGAGAGGGCCCAAACGGCAAGAAACGGCGGTCTTCTCCAGCCCCAACCCCCGTGCCCTCCCGCTCGTATACAGCGCCTTATACCGAGGGCGTGAGCCGGGAAAATGAGACGACCCTGCCGTCCGGCAAGAAATCGCCCACATCGACGCGTTGGGGAGAAGAAGAAAACGAAGAGGGGGGGGGGGGGTACTCCGATGAAACCTCTTCATCGCCTGTTGCTTGCCGCGTGTTCCTCTTTCAGCGCAGTGAACGCATCAAGTCCGCGTGTCGAGGGCTGGGAGCAAAAAACGCTGAGCGATGAAGTGTAGCCTGTACCGGCCACGTGGATGGGCTGGAAACTCATCGCAATCGAAAAGCTCAATGTCAAGCGGCGAACCCTGCGAAGACAAATTATATTGCCACCCTCCCCCGTCACGACATTTTTGTTTCTCTCGTAGAGAACAACCTTGGCGAAGCCGTATTATACAGCAGAGTGCTTTGATTGCTGAAGCAGCTGCGTTTGGTAAGTTCTGCCGTCGAGTACGCACCTAATGTCCACGGTTGTAATGCAGTCCACTATCTGGACAGCGCTCGATACTTCCATTCGCTCAGAGAGCGGCGCCGTCAAGGCAAGCAAGCGTGTGTTAAATCGCTGTTTGGGCAGTCCTGTCCCAACCCTCGTGCTCCTCTTGCACTGTTCGTGTTTTCCTCCAGTGTCATGTATGCAACTTAAGAAACCAACTGTGCTCATGAGTGCACGACTTTGAGCAGTGCAACTGACATAAGTGTGATGTAATCGAGTGGTCTAATTTGAGCATCGCGTTGTCTGTTGTTTACGCTGCTTACTAAAACGCTACCTCTGTAGCGCCATAGCTTCGCCCCGCATAATCAGGGGAACTGATAAATCCGGCGAAATATTCTACCTGTTATTCTTCGGAAGCCCCTTCGATAAGTTTCCGAAAGAATCTTTTCTGTAAGGGTTCATGCTCGAGGGTATTGCATAAAGAAACATTACGGAAGAAATCTACACTCATCGCGCATTCTCCTGCACGTATCACGCCACATATGGAATTCGGGAAGTACGCACGTCATTCTTCGGCATTCGTGGCGTGTCAGAAAGCTGGGCTCCGTATTCGCAAAATACTCTTTACGCTATAGAATTGTCAGTAATGCAAATTCGAGCCAATCTTGGTGCTGAGCCTATTATTCGCGAAGATGGCCATCCAATGGCAAAGAGCACTTATACAAACGAAAATCTTTGCAGATACGGCCCCTATCTTTTCTAGGCGCTCCTTGCTGGGTTACGCTAAACTAAGGAAACTGTGAGTGCCATGCAGATCCTTCGCTCGCGAATCCCGGCTCTTACAGCAGTACCGGTGGATAGTCCGCCCTTTCGCTAATTGGAAGAAGCAAGCGCCATTCATTTGCTAGACGGGTCACCAATCGCTTCAACGCACGCCAGCCAGTGCACGAGCTATTAGAGTTGCACCGCCTGAGTGCCTATTTCCGGGTCACTAAAATGTGCCACCGCGTGTCCATCAGTACAGTCTCTTCGCAGGAAAGCGAGCACATTATGGCAGATCACGTTGTATGCGCGAGATCATTGGGAGAACACTATATGTGGCTCACGTTCAGTTCACTCTCTAACAGGGATGTGAACAAAAGGCGCCAGACTTTGACGTGTCTGCAGTAGTTCAGGCAACACCATGTTGTTCACATGCGTTACGACATCCTCTCCTCGTGCTGTCAGCGAACGCCTTCTTTTCAACACGCAAGCGCTGGCAGTACGCGCTGAAGCTCTATGTGCCGCACAAATGTGGTTGTACTATATACGCCATGCGCAAAACGCCGCCAACGACGCCTGTCACCAACGCTGCGAAGCGTAGGCGGGCTCGGGCGAACACTGTTCCCATCAGCGCCTATGCGCGTACTGTCACGTTTGCGTTCTTGATCGTAATTGAACACTTTTGTAAGCCTTCAGCGATTACCATTTGTTGGGCGTGTTGGTAAACTGACTTGGAAAGCATACTGTGGTGTCGTCTCCCCACTGTCCTTGTTCGCTGGCGCTAAATATGCTTTGCTTCAGCGATGTATTGAAATAACTGTTGCGTAGTTGGGTGCTTTAACACGTACGAAAATCTCGCCAGGTACACACTTAGTTTCCGGCGCTGCTTCCCAAGAAAGAGCGACGGCGGCTGTAGATCTCGACTGTTCGACGGAGAAGATAAGCAATCGCGCTTTGTTTACTGTAGTTTTTAGAGCGATTACTGTGTTTTTATTTTATGCTTGATGCCACTGCGCCTTTAGTGAACGCCCCCGCGTTTAAACTTAGATTAGATTATTAGATTATGGGGTTCTAATTGCCAAAACCATGATCTGACTATGAGGTACGCCTCAGTGCGGGACTCCGGAAATTTTGACCAGCTGGGGTTCTTTAACGTGCACCTGAATTTAAGTACACGGGTGTTTTCGCATTTCGCCCCCATCGACATGTGGACGCCAAGGCCGGGGTTCGATCCCGCGACCTCGTGCTCAGCAGCCCAGCAACATAGGCACCAAGCAACCACGGCGGGTCGTTTAAACGTGGTCGGCTTGTCTACAGTCGAGAATATACAATAAACATTAGGTTGTTGTTACTGATGAGGCGCAAAAAAAAAAGAACATGTGAAAAGCTAAGCTAGAGAGTGCGGAGCGAAGCTGTGAAGCGCTCATTGTGTTTAGATGCTTTGAGCAAAGGGCTCCGTGTTAAAAGGCAGGTGACGGCGCCTTCATAAAAGCGTCATGCAATCCCCCATGCGTTGCACGGAATTGGCTGTTGCTCTACCTATCGATGGAACTGAAATTCGACCAGTGGCGTAGAACGTTCGGTGTACGCTCACCTCAACTATCTGCATGTTGACTTTACAACCTGGCGTCTGTGAGCATTAAAGGTTTTTGACAGTGCATACAACCTCGTTTTCAATGCCTCTTAGTATCACTTCGCGGTAGTGGAAAGCACCTGAACTCCGAAGGCCTGATGTCTGCAACTAATGCATACTCACTTCAACCCAGCTCTGTCATGCGATGTGGTCAATTCTCAATCTTTATTTCGCATTCATTCATTTACAAAAAAATATATATAAAAATAATGAACGCTGGGAGAAGAACTAAAAGCTGCTTTTTTGCAGCTTGACGAGGTTCTTGCCCATATTCATGACAACGGGGACATAATAAAATAAAGTTTGTACCCTTTAGTGTGTGCAATGTACGATCAATGACAATGTAGAAGTGAAAATGTGTAAAGGTGTAATGTACAATCAGTGTTACAAATCAGTGTGTTTAGTGAGTACAAATGTCATATATGAATATACAGTATATAACAGATATACGTAATTATCTTCAATTGCTGAAGGGTTAAAATTTATTATATTACATCCTATTAACGTACGCAAACGCAGACAGCAAATAAAGGCGTGTATAAATGTCTTGCAGCTTACATCCTATAAGTGAAAATGTTATCAAAACGTAGACCACCCCTAGCCAAAGGAACGATTTAAAAATAATTACTCAATTTGAATTAGGAAGTTTCAGATTGTTCTCTTAGTAATGTCAGTTATCTCGACACCATTTTCGTGTAGTTTATTTAATAAGGATGGGACGCGATTGAAACACTCATGTTTCATATTTTTTTGCTTTCTTTTCTTGCCAGTGCTGCTAGCGAGTGCTTGTTCTTTTTTTCTTCTTTTGCATGAAATGGGTCAATATATGTTCATGTTGTTTCACTGGAGTTGTCTGTACTGATTTTATTGTAGCACATGGTTTACAAGAAATATTTAATGCCATGTTTTGTATTTGCTTTTAAACTAGTAATAGTGTGTCAACGTACGGTTCTAACTAATTAAAAAGCGCTGCATTGGCCATTCAAACCCTGGGTACTACAGCAGGCAATACAACATGCGGTTTAATTCTGCATTTGGGTGCGAGGGTGATAGTAGTAAAAATGATGGTGGCGCTAAAATATAACATAAAATATAAAATCAGTATGCTTTTGACTGACCAGGGAGGCGAATTTTCGGCTATGGCGTCGTCTGACATCTCAGTCGCGTGTTCCCGTGAAATCATAGAAACGCTCTGCTTGTTCAACGATGGAACATGTGAAATCCATGCTGTGCAGCCAGTGGTAAGACGCAAGCATGAAAACAATCAGGCCTTAATTATTGCCGGAGTCCTGTATGTGCTATTTTTCTCAAGCCCATCGTGCTGCTTTGCAAGCTTTACCGTCGCTGGTTTCTCACGTGCCTGTACGAACCATACGGAGGCGCGACGGCGCTCCCTCAACCTACAAGAAAAATACACGGCATGTAAACGAAGCAAGTGTGTGCATAAAGAACTTTGGTCCATGGGCCAACAAACGAAGCCATTAGCGGCCGGGGCGTTATAATGAAATCGGCATACTGGCGATGAACTCCACTTTGTATATGCAAGCTTGTTGATGCACATCTGCGGCAAACACCTGGCGCGTAAGGAGACAATGTCGTTCCAGACAACCGTAAGTCGGACACATGCCCACTGTTTACAGTGCGATTTCCTTGCGCACACTGACACCGCAGAAGTAACTATCTGGGACGCACACAAGCGGCAAATTGCGCGCACACGCTTCAGTCATGCCTGCAGTGGAAGCAGGCGTCTCCGGCACGAGGCCTGCCTGCGGTTCAAACGGCCGCCGTTACGCGGATTTCTGTGGAGCCCCATTAGGCGCTACGCGTGGCGTATATAGCGCTAAATGCAGAAAGAGCACAGCCGAACTAAAACACCCGTGCTGGACTGCAAGGACCCGTTTCGGGCGTAAGTTGTACGTTTACCGATTGTGTGTTCAGGGCTACAAGTTGTTCGAGAGTTTCCCCCAGCGAAAAGGATAGGCGTAGCATAAAAAACCCGCGTCTGTAATCAGTAGAAAGCACTTAATAAAAAAGAAAAAAGAAACACGGGACTTCCTGAGCGCAATCTACGACTTCTTCAAGTAGCGCGTATGTGTACTTTTTGTTTAATTTATTTCACAAGGAGTGTGACGCAGGCGACCTGTTTGTGCAGCGAAGACGACACAGCTATCAATGTTTGTTCAGCGGAAGTGTTTTTGAGAGGCGACTCAGAGGCTATAAGGCGACGTTATGACTTCGCGGTTGTGTCTGCAGTGTCGAGCGAATCTCTTGTTCTGCTTGACACCGCCTTCAACAAATTTACTCCGTGCCGTGAGCTAGGCTCAGCGCACGCGACGTTTCACTTTTATAATGTGTCAGAACCTTTAACAGAGCTATAAAAAAAAAAAAGTGCGGTGGGCGAGGGTAGGATTTGAAAGGATGCCTGCTGTAAGGCTTTTCTCTCTTTCTTTCTTTCTTTCTTTCTTTCTTTCTTTCTTTCTTTCTTTCTTTCTTTCTTTTTCCTTTTGCTGCGCAACAGGCATACATAGTGTGTCCACGTCAGCGCCACGGAAAAACGTGGCATCGAGGCATCCTGGGCATACACTACACACAGTCCGCCCTCACGCGGCAGCCATGGATTCTGGCTGCCCCTGCTGCGCGTATAACCTTCCTCTGTATCTGGCGTGCGATCCCAGTTTTATGGGTTTTATGGCTGTTTCCCACCCTTCCCGTCTACTCACTTTTGAGTCCCGACATTCTAAAAGCGTGCAATTAAAACAAAAAAACGAAGCATTGCAAGGGGCTGCTTTGTTTGCGCGCTGGGTGGAGACGTCAGATACTTCATTTATTTTGTTCTCTCGTTGTCGAGGGCCGCGCCGCCGGTGATGTACGTAATTTATGGCGGTTCTTGCTTAGCACATGCTCTTAAGAAGGAAAGTAAGGCGTCTGCTTATCTGCGCCGCGTACGAAAGACACCGTACTTCGAATGGAACTAATCCTTTTGCGTCGCCGGTGTCAGCAGCAACGCTGGTCTAGGATGAGAGCCCTTCCTTTCGCTTATTTGCTGTATCCGCCACATGTAATCGCACTACATCGTGGTCATTCGTCCTTTTCTCGCTTTCTTTTTCTTTCTTCTTTACCTTCAGGCTCGCAAAGCACGCAGAAGTATGCTTCTTGTATTGGCTGATCTTTGCGAACTGATGTTTGTAAGCTCGAGGATGGATTAATAGGGGTGCGCTAATAGTGGTTTTTGAGACGCAATCAAATACGAATCGAATAGTTCCAGAAGCGAATAGAATATCGAATACTTTCGAATAGTTTTCGGATTACTGAATCGCCGTTATCACAATAATTATAAAGCGATGTTCAAATTCCAGTATTCTTTGAACCAAACAAGTCGTGTGGTAATGCATGTAATTAGAACATTTCTGTCATTACATAGTATAATGAAGCGTTGTTTATTAAAAGCACAAATGGAGCATTAGGAGCAGGCAAGTAGTTTCTTTGCATGCACGGGACTCTTCAGAGAGTACGAAGGATCGCTGTGCAGCCTGTAAACTATATGGCTATACCTGAGTCACGTAGCCTGCTACACTACGCAAGTTCTCACGTTTTATTTGCATATACTATGCCCGCGGGGGTGAAACTTATCCTACTCTTGTTCCAATTTTGTGTTTATTTGGGCTCAGTTTGCGTTTTGGAATGCTCTAAAAATACTGGAAAAGTATGCGAGAAATACTCGCATTTACGAATAGTCACTATCCTATTCTTTATTCGAAAGTTTCGAATATTCGGACACCCTTATTGATTAATGAAATGAGTTCCATGAAAACCCGAAAACAGTGTGCAAGTGCACGGAGTTATGAAATAACATATTGGAAGGGGGGGGGGGGGGGGCAGGTTCCACATGAAGTGAGGACAAAGGAAACTCATTCCTTTTGCGTTGGTACCCTTTTATATGCCTAACGAGTGGATGCCTTTGTCGATAAGGCCAATGTGGAAAGCTCAGAGACGTGTCACGCGGAAGCAGTTTGAATTTAAGGATGGTGTGCAGATCGTCAGACAGCTTCATTACACAAATAAAAAAAAGTTGGCAAGGATTACCGAGTATGCTTAAACTATTGCAAGCTAATAATTAACGGATTGACGCCGTGTGCTTTGCGCTACGAAGGAGAAGGTTGACATGTCACCCTTGGTGCTAGCCCTAGGAAAGCCGAGGCTTTAAACCCGCTTGAGTCTATTCGAGTGCTTGAAGTTAAACACCCAAGTATTAAGAACGAGATTGAAGAATTTACGTCTCTTTCGTGGCGATTGCTGAGCCGAGAAATATTGCGCGTCTGGAGTTTTTATTGGATGACACTATATATGATGCCGAGGTTTCTATCACGAGAATTCACTGTTTCTCCCCTTGTAGCAAAAATTCTGGCGCCAACAAAATCACGTTGGGCATTGAAATATCATTTTACTTCTGTAAACTAGTAAAGACCTTTTTTTTGTTTCAGTGTACCTTTTACGCAATACTTCTATTGACACAGCCTCCAACAAATTTGCTCCGTGCCGTGAGCCAGGCTGAGCGCGCACGACGTTCCATTCTTATAATTTATCAGAACCTTTAACCGAGCAATAAAATAAAAAAAGGTGTGTGGGGGGGGAGGGGGGAGGGCAGGATTTGAAAGAACGCCTTCTGTAAAGCTTTTCTTTCCATTCTTTCTTGTTTCTTTCGCTGCGCGACAGGCATACATAACGATACACACATACTTTTACGATGGTGTCTCGAATGGCGTAAGCCGCACGCACCGGCCGACTATACGAGAGTGTCGCGCCAACGTACCTCCAGAGACAGAGACAGTCGCATCTGCAATGCGTCGTACCTGCGGCTAAACCGCTTATCAAGGACGACGGTTAACGCAAACTTGCGAACTATCCTCGACAAAAGCTCTGTGTTATGTGCGGGACCGAGAAGGAAAACAATAAAGAAGAACAAAAACACTCTGTGTTATGTGTGTGACACAGAGAGACGAAAAAAAGATAAACAAAGAAATTACCGACGCGCCATTGGCCACGTCGCTAATTTGACGTTTTTTAAACCGCACCATAAACACTTTCTGGCCGCGATACAAAAGCCGGTACCAGGTGTGAAAGACATCGCCGTCGGCTCCCGATTGGTGGCTGTGTGCGAGGGGAAGACGTGACAAATCCAGTCGGTCAGAACAACGGGGGATCGTACGAAGGCGGCAGACCGACAAAACCACCCGCATATGGATAATAAAGCAAGACAAAAAAAAAAAGAAAGGAAAAGTGTCGAGAGAAGCGCTCGGTTTTGCCGCCATTAAAACGGCCTCTTAGCGGGGAGCCCTTTTCAAGTGCGAGCCTGCCGCTTCGCGAGATAGGCACTCACTCGACGGGCTTGAGGAGGGGTGGGAGAGCGCAATAGGGATCGAAGGGTCGGTAGGGAGAGGCAGAACGGGGATTACAGCGTTACGACACACGCCGCACCTCTCGGCGCGTCGTTCACAGTGGGGTATATGCGTGGGTGCAGTGTTAACGAGAGAGAGAGAGAGAGAGAGAGACGGCGGGCAAGATATGAAGGCTCTTCCCTGCTGACGGGGCCGAGCGTGTCGCACGGGCGTGGGTGTCATGCAGCGCGGGACCACAATGGGGCGAATGAAACGTGGCGGCGGGGTGTCGAAAGTCGAGCAGAGAGTTCGGAAGACAGGCGCGGAGGGACAATGTAAGGGCTCCTTCTACCTCGGCTCGGCATGTGTCGAGGTTTTCTTTCTTTATTATTCCTCCGCTTTTCTCCTTTTCGGGCAGAAAGCTGTGGTGCACTGGCACTCTTTTATAATGAGCCGTGGACCCCGCCTTGTTAAGGCTTGCGTTGTACTTGTGGCCTCGGGGTCCAGAGGTTTTGCGGCAGCGAACTTGTCGCCGGCTGTATGGGCGAGAATTGCCGCAAGAGCGGCGAAGCCGAACGAGCGTTTCGTGTGGGCGTGTGCGTGAAGGAATGGTCCTTGAGGACATACGTAATGGCTTGTCATGGTGCTTCGCGCTGTGTGCCGTAGGCTAAGAGCACCGTGAGCGTTTTTATTCTCCGCAGAGAGGAAAAACCAAAGCTATAGCAACAGCAGTGGCATTGTTCTTATCCTTCATCTGTTCTTTGTTGTTGTAGAGAAAGGTTTCAGATATGCTCAGAATGTGTTTTTTATCAGGATGTTCATCTCGAAAACTGTGCACCACTTCGAAAGTAAATACATATAGGCTAAAAGTTACTTGATGTAAATATTCTTTAATATTATTAGTTGAACATTACCTTCAGTTACATTTTTTTCTTTCGCCACGTTGGTTAGGTATGTCGAGCAGATTTCGATTTGTAGCCGTTGTTGGAATTTACAACTCGTGCCCTTCGGTTTTAACTTTACACAGAGATGGCCAGAACAAGGTCACTCATCTCGATGTGATCTAGGAAAGGTCGTAACATTGACCCCTCCTTGTACAGACATTTCACTAAGGAATGCTAGAAGCAGTTTCATATGATTAGTTCTTGATTATTAAAGCGAAAGCTTTATTGGCCGCAAACTTGCGATTTCGCCGTGGCAGCGCTCCGAGGAGGCACATGACGTCACAACGCGTGCCTCGCCGCGCATATTTCTCTCTCTCTCTCTCTCGCTCCCTAGTCACTACTGCGCATGCGCCACTAGTAGCACCGAGCCACAGGTATTCCGCCGCTGCGCAGCGCCGCGCCTTTCCGCCGCCGCCATTTGGTATGACGTCACACCGCGTTCCTCGTCGTTGCGCTCGCCTCCGCTCGCTTCGCCAGCTGCGTCGCATGCCTGATAACATGTCGGAGGATAGAAAAGGAGAGCTCGCGTGCGCCGCAACCACAGTTGAGGCGGCAGTATGGACGGCGACAATTCTGATAAGCAGGAGGAGGCCTGGAATCGACATCGGAACGAGATGAAGAGGAAACGAATCGCCCAGGAAACAAACGAACGGCGCGCCGAACGGCTGGCTAAACACCGCAACATAGCTAGACAACCAGACTAACCTGGATTTTCAATCAAGATTAACCAAGGTTAACCATGCTATGCCTTAGCTTTCGCTACGTATATCCTGGCATAGCCGAGCTAAGCCACTGACATTTTTTTCGTTCTTTCATTCGCGTAAATAAGGTCTTAAAAAATACTGATGGATATATTGGGAAGCACCTTAAAGTGCTCTCCAATATCCTCGATCCCAAATTAGTTCGTTGCAGTCGTTCGCAATCTCGTTGTTACGCTAGCGCTACGACGGTACACAAATTGTGTCGATGGAGATTGAAGCCTCCATTGGAAGGTTTTTCGCATGTTGTTGTTGCATTGGAAGCAGGGAATGGCTGCAAGCGTTTTTCAGCCGGCAGACAGCACCCGCCAAAAGGAAATTCCCAAGAATTGATCATGGCTGTAAGGTGGAACCTTCTTTTGCACGTACTAACCAATGGCAGTTTTCATTCCATCACCTAGCCATTTCGTGATGGAGTCATCTTCCTAGAAATAAAGCTGAAATAACTGACCACGATACATTCAAAAATGCACTTCACGAAATGTTGCGAAATTGAGAAATCGAACAAATTCATATTAGTGTACCTTCATTTTCCGAAGAAGATCGATATCTTCTAGCCGACATTCACGACTTATGAGGCACTTATTTCAGGTCTTCAGGTTTGTGAGGCACTGAATGCAGGTGGATTAAGAAAGAAGAGCGAAAAAAAGAAATAAAAAAGAAAGAGAGAGAGAAAGAGAAAAACAAACAAACGAAGGAACAAGCGTGCTAATTTGGATTAGTTGGTTGAACATCCACATACCCAACAAACAGCGCTGACAACAGGACTACGAGAAGCCTTATGCAGACGTGTAAATAGTGACGGTGAAGTGAAAGCCGCCTGCGAAATATAACGCAAGAACCGCTTTGTGCCCTGCAAGACGAATGTCAGTTACTGATGAGATCCCCTTGACTTGCGGCAAAGCTTATGTAGGGAAAACTAGAAGTTATCCTAACGACAGGTTGCGCGAATATTCTAACTCGCTAAAAGGAGGAAAAGGTAGCAGTTCGGCCTTACATGGTAACACGTATAGGTGCTCACCTGTCTTTGATAGGACCTGCGAACAGCGATCAGCGATCGAATATCGCGAACAGCGAGCAAGAGAGATTTGAAAAGCGTGTATCGTTCAAAAAAGAGGCTCCGCTTGCGTTCGCATGACATGTATTTTACTGCATGAAAAAGAGAATCTGTATTCCCATAACTATTTTAAAACATATTGTCGCCCACTATGTTTTAAAACATATTGTCGCCCACACCTCCCTGCCTTCTTCTTTTCTCTTTCCTCCTCCCTCCTCCTCCTCGTCGCCCACAATGATCATGATCTATCTATCTATCTATCTATCTATCTATCTATCTATCTATCTATCTATCTATCTATCTATCTATCTATCTATCTATCTATCTATCTATCTATCTATCTATCTATCTATCTATCTATCTATCTATCTATCTATCTATCTATCTATCTATCTATCTATCTATCTATCTATCTATCTATCTATCTATCTATCTATCTATCTATCTATCTATCTATCTATCTATCTATCTATCTATCTATCTATCTATCTATCTATCTATCTATCTATCTATCTATCTATCTATCTATCTATCTATCTATCTATCTATCTATCTATCTATCTGATCATTTTGTTGTCCACCTGGGTCACTGGGTATTTAGTGGTGGAATGGGTAGGGCATCGGGCTGTTGTGCTGAAGTAGCGGGGTTTGAAATCAACCATCGGACCAACTTGGGTCCCTGAGTATGTGGAAGATGAAGTAGTTTAATGACTGGAAAATGTAGAGAGGTCGGCCGCAAAATGGAGCATCTGGCCTGCTACTCTACGTAAGGGAAGGGGAAGAAGGGAAGAAAAAGGGTCACAATGGGGGATCACAACGAAAAGGCTCACAACGAGGTGAAGGACACATTGCATAACTGGTATCACAAGCGTGAGCCCAGGCCCGTGTCGCCTAAGAAACGTGAAAGAGCATGCTTTGTCTCTATCGTCTGCCAACTCTATGGCCATGCGCCTCGCAAGAGGTCCTCCGACAGCGGTCTATTGTGTAAATGTATGTGGAAGTTTGCACATACGTACCACTCTTCAACGAACCCCTAATTTATTTATTTATTTTATTTATTTACATATACTGCCATCTTGCATAGCAAGATATTGCAGGAGTGAGTGCATACATATGTCAATCAGTTGAAGAATACATTTGAGTGGCAAAAAGAAAACAAACAATCGAAAAAAAAACAATATCAGGAATAGCTAGTTGATTAATGAACATGATTAGGTAATAGGTTGGCAAATACATCACTTGGTAACTCGCGCAAGGACCCCTCGAGGCCATTCCAAATCACAATTGTATGCGGAAAAAAGGAAAACCTAAAACAATCAATCGTTGCATTCAAAGGAACAATGTTAAGATGATGACTTCTTCTGGTGGGCCGAGAAGAAGGGTTAGTGAAAACAATAGGCGCATTGACATAAGTTTTCCCATGAGCAATTTTATGTAGCAGAACAACACGGTCACAAGTACGTCTATGGGCCAGTGGCTTTAGTAGTAGCTTGCTAGCATGCGATGTCGGTGAGAAATGGCGGTCATAACGATTATATATAAACCTTATGGCCTTTTTCTGAATAGACTCAAGCATGTCTATGTCTTTGGAATGATGTGGCGACCACACTACCGACGCGTATTCAAGTAGAGGCCTTATTAGTGATCTGTATGCCGTTAATTTACATTCTTTAGTTGCATCTCGTAAGGTTCTTTTAAGATAACCCAGTTTTCTCAACGCCTTGTTGGTACGCCGGCATGGGATTGGGTCGGTACCACTGTTGGAGGAAACTCTTTGGCTTCGGCTCGGGGTAGTGCGTATGTGCTACGCGGTCTGTGCTAGTCTCCAATGAACCTCTTTGATGCGAACCTGGGTTACTCGGCGTATGCCAGCAGGTGTGCACTGCTCTTCAATGAATGTCCTTGATGCCAATTTGGCTAACTAGGCTTGTGCCACTGGAAATGTGCCGCTCTACAATGGCGAACAAGATCCCTTAAATTTCTCCGATGCTGAGCGGAATCGAACCTACGTCACAGTGGTTCCTCAAGGACAGCAATCCCAAGCGTTAGCAGGCTTTGCCAAAAATGCACTGGATATGTGCTGCTTTTCAATCAACGCCTTTCACGTCAACGCCTTAGCGAGCTGCGCCATGAATGCAATAGGTATGTGCATCCCTTCAGAGAATTTCTCGCCAACGTGAGTTACTGAGCGATGGGGCGATTCTCGACGTTCGCAGGCACCGAAGCGCCACGCTTCTCGTCTCGGAGGCCACTCGTGCACTTCTTGGCAGTGCCACTAGACGGCGCAGCGTGTCCAAAAAGAAGACGCGTTTCTCAAAAAGATGACGCGTTTCTCAGCGCTCGCGAACACTAGCGCGCCATGCATTTTCGGAGACCATGCGCAGACTTCGTGGCGGCGACGCAAGATGGCGCCTAAGGTCCTTAGCGAAGCGCGGCAGACGAGTCCCACTGCAGTACACTCCTCATACATACCTGGTTTCGACGGGTGCAATACGATGTGTCCCTATGTTGATTCAGTGCTAACGCGTTGCTGTCGACAGTCATCGTGAGGTGGGTTCTGCCGCAATTATTTCTTGTCCTGTTGGTTGCTGTTTGTCCACATGCGTTCTTTTTGTTACCCCTGCATCCCTTTGTTTTAGTTTGCTTTTTCTTGTTGTTTAGAAGTGCCTTCAATTTGCCTGCGTTATAGATGGGGTTAGGGATAGTTGTCCGTCCGGCCGTAGCTCTTACCTCAGTCTGCTTTAATTGTGTGTGTGCGCGTGCGTGCGTTTGTTACGTTGATGTTGGCTTTCTTTTTGCTTCCCGCCTTTTTCTTGTATACACATACACACGCACAAAGAAGTGGTACACATGGCCGCATTCCTTACCGTCTCTCGACTTCTCATTGATGCTACAGCGGACGTGGCTACCACAGCCTGAGAACCTGTAGCATAGTTCGATCCTCTCCGGACCTTGCAGATTCATCAAGTCGTAGTCGCTTCGCGAGCTTGAGTGGTGCTTCAACCTGTGAGCCAGATCGTTGCTGGCCAAAAAAGGAAAAGTACACGAGATTATGGTAGGTGCAGCAAACACTGGCGTGAAAGCTCATAATGGCAGAAACAGTGTTTTAGGATAAAAAAAATCTAATTTTCTGTGTTTGCCAAACATGTGGAATAATGTGAAATCTAAAAAAATTCTGTAATATGGAAATCCAACTTTTGCAGAATTCTTGTAGACAACGTAACAAATTCGCTTAAGATATAAATTGACATATGGAATTTGTTCGCCTTGGATGGTCCAATGGATGCCGTTTACAGAACCGTGATATCTGTTCTTGACGCAGAGCTATTAATTTGTAAACTTCGTACTTCTATATTTTTCAAACTTTCGAATTTCTGAAATATCTTGTTTAAATAATTCAGGCCCTAAATCAAAATTCCGCTTCCAACAGTAACTAGAATTTGACTTTCACTCTCAAATGCAACAAATTCAATTAAAATTGGTCCAGGGGTTATCTCAGAAAAACGTTTTTTCATTTTACTTGTATTTGAATAGGCCGCGTCGGACTTGATCCGAGCTAAAGCTTCCTCTTAAGATGGGCTATTCAAAGAAGCGGATATTAGTTGCTGGAGAAATTGAAACACATCATTGACTAAGTGACGTAAATTTGCTAGTTAACTTCTTTATTACTTTGCGGCACATATAACAATTTAGGAATTAGTGCCATGGTGAGTTTGCAAGGCAAATCCACTTGGAACGAATTGTAATAATAGAAAGAGTTTCGATATATGTGCCCTAATACATTCTGTAATAATGCATTACGCTTCACTTACAAATAAGCCGTTGTTTTGTGCATTTAATCGCTAAAGTAACTGGAATTCTCATTTACTTCGTCGCACACTTTGGCAATAATTATCTCCACTCTGCCATCCTGAAAATATATTCTAAGTTGGTATGCCCTGCCATCTCACCGGCTACAAGTCATAAATTGCAATGTGTGCTGTGAAGTAATTAACCAGGAAGTTAATTAGTTATTTAATTAATAATATCTGTTCTGATTTCTTGGGCAAGTAATGCTCGCCTCTTTGAATGATCGCTCTCCAACACTATAATTATGCTATCTGCCACAGGCCATTTTTAAAATTCTATAAAGTATAAAAATAATTACCCGATATCATTAAATTATTGTGCTTTGTGCCTGTTCCCTGGCGTAGATTCCTTTCACTGCTAGCATTTACTTTTATATTGCATTCCTATATACCCTTGATTCGTTTTACTGAACCGAAAACGTGTAAAGCAAGTGAACAGGCTCACGAATACGTTTAATGAGATTAGCATTCTTTGGGAATATCACCCATGTTGCGGTATGTATACGTGTTTACATAACATTCAGATGGACGGCTTAATTTCGAAGCTTTGAGTGAAATGTTAACACCCATCTATAGCTTCTTAGTTGCGTGTTTCTCAGCGAATAATATGTGCATTAGCTCCTGACCACCAGGGGAACTTACAGACGGCCAATACCACTCGCGCGGTGACGCTGTGCAACATTGCAGTTGTTTTTAGTCAGTTATGTGCACAATTATGAAAAAACATGTGCATACTTGAGGTCGTGACGTCTTTCCATGCAGACCTCGCCGCGATGACTTAGCGACTAGTCTGTTTCGCTGGGTCAAATCGCGGCCGCGACGGCCGCATTTCGATGGGGGCAAAATGCAAAAATCCCCGTGACCCGTACATTGTGGGCCCGTCAAAAATTCCCTGGCGGTCAAAATTAATCTGGAGTACCCCACTACGTCGTGCCTCATAATCAAATAGTGGTTTTGGCACGTAAAACCACAGAATTCATATATTCATTCGTTCAGTGCAGCTGGCGCTCCTGTAAATCTAGAGCCAGGCCAGGATAATATAACGACTCTATTGCAAATTCGTTTGCATTTTGCGCTTCGTCAGTAGTCCAACAGCGCTCCGCCTACGCTATAACCACAATTGGCCGCTTGTGAGAGATTGGTGATAGGAAAGAGACCCACCCCACGCACTGAGCGAATGAAATAGGTAGAAAATACCTGCCGAAATTACTGTCGTCATGTGTGATATTATTTCTGTGCTCACACGCCCAACAATTGCACAGAAACAGAGAGCAGAAAGAATGAGGAGATGCAGACGAAGAAGAAATAGCAGGGAATAAGGGAACAAAGCCGGAATACCAGGGAAACAACTGAAGGGAATAAGCCGGGTTCAAGACGATCTTGTTGTAGGCCATCTATCTGGAAGAACAACACGTGGCGTGGTACACAAGTTACACGCTGTCACCTCTTCTGTGAGAATGCTTTGCCAACTCCAGTTTCAGAAAAAGGATACTTTCTAAACTAGCACCCAACAAGCGTCCCGGTAGCTGGAAGGAGTGGACCACTCACCCCACGAAATTGCGAAAAACTATATGGTGGCCACTTTTGGCGCAGCACATCAAGAACGTACTGGGCCAGGAGGCATGAGCCTACCTGCAGGCCAACACTGGACCCGTAAATTATTTGAGATTAATAAATGTTATTTATCTCACGCTTTCAGTGTGATAACACATCGTTTGCATCGTTTGCTCATTTAGTCTCAATAAAATTGGAAGCACAGTTGATGAGACAACACTTTATCAGTGTGCTTACGAAGTCACCGACCTCTTCGTCTTGCGCCCAATTTTCCCTCATTCGGATTTGACGGTTCTCTTTCCAACGCCTTTGCAACGCATCCATGTATATTAACAAGCAATAGAACCTTGACAAATGGTAACCGTGGTTCTCTTGGCCATGGTGGGAACGTAAAGCGCCCTACAGGACTACAAGTGCCACGGGAAACGTGGTCAAGTTTGTGGTAGCCAGTGACGTGTTATGCCCTCTCATCTACGGCGCCAAGATTGGGAAGAGCAGCTGCTCGTGAAGTAACTGTATCGTAGAACGCAATAGCTACTAAAGAAAAGGAAATCAGCGCCATACTTTGGTTTGGGCATTGTAACTGTTTGATTCAAAGTGTTACACCTGAAATAGTCGTTGCAGAAGTGGAGTACTAGCCCCCAGCGTTCCCAGGCTCAGTAAGTATCTCGGATTGAATGAGCGAACACAATGCAAATAATCTTCGGTGGTCTCGGAAAAGTAACACAGAACTAATATAGCAGAGTGTTGGTGTAGGCCAGTTGGTGACTGATGATTTTGGGAAGTAAGCGCAAGCAAAACACGAGACTTGAAGAAAGGAACAAGAAGAAGCTTCGTGTTTCATGTTGTCCCTTTCTTCAAGTCTCGTGTTTTGCTTGCGCTAACTTCCCAAAATCAGAACGTATAATTTCACATATACGGCTATTGATCAACATTGTCAGTCTGTCTGAGTTCATTACGGGACATACACTCCAGCCCAGAGACCTAGAGCTATAGCCTCATCCATCTTTTTTTTTATGAGCTATAAAAGAACAATCATAATGTCAATGTAAGCACCGCATCAGCAGCCCTTGAGTGTGTCTTCCTTCCTTTGTACTCATTCTTTAGCGGGAACTTTATGCCTGTTCCACAAACTGTTCCCACTTTCCTTTTTAATCACGAGTAGAGTATAACTTTGCTCTGCTTGGTCCGTCCTCATTTACTCATTTATTTTGTGCTCTTTGTTACTTATCCTGAAGTCTATCATTTTCTCAATGTAAGTCGTAGCGCGGCCCACAGACTATTCTAAAATTTTTCGTTGACGTTCAAATTTCGACGACACAGGGAGTACCGTCAGAGCTGAGAGACTGTACGTTTTTCTTTACAAAGATAAAATACAAATAAGTGTTGACAGCAGGACGGCCTTTACTCACAGGTCGTACGGAGATCCGTGTAGCGGGGTCGCCGCGAAGTGCTTGAAGTCGTGCTCGGCGGCACATTCTTTGACCATCCCCGCGGAAGTGTAGTCGGGTGGTGGCCTGGCGATCATCAACGCGCGTGCTTCAGGACCCCTCAAATTTTCGGCTGGCCCCACCAGGGAATCGAGCGCCACAGTGTGCTGCTGCCCCCTCGGTCCGCCACCGGAATTGGGCTCAGCGCTGATGGCCTCAGGACTCGCCAGTGGTGCGCCGGCGTCGTAGAGAGGGTATCGGAACGGGCTACTCTGCTGAACGGGCTTGCACGGACGAGGAGAGCCTACTGCGACGAGAGCGGAGTAACGCTCTGATCAAAACAAACATTTATTTGGAACACGTGCCATACATCAGTGTGTCCGTTCCAGGACTCGCATATTTTTCTCGACGGATACTTAATTGCACCCCTCGCTTAGCTTATTAACAAACCAGCTGTGCTTGCTACAGAGAATTCAAACTTGTAGCATCGAAATGTTTGCAAGTGGTAGTCGGGAAAACGGCGGCATGGCTGAAGCTACGGGCTCGCATCAGGTTGTCCACTTTCCAGTTCATGATTATATCGCGCTCAGTGTTACATTGACGAACGTGAATGACAGGACGCGGACGTACATTGCGTTACGTACATCCGCGTCCTGTCCTTCACGTTCGTCAGTGTAACACTAAGCGCAATATAATCATGAACGTCCACCAATTAGCCCCGTTCACTGCTTTACTACTTTTCCGTTATTTAGCGACTGCTTCTTACTCATATAACGTACTGCGACACCGGTCAGTCTCGCAAATGTTTAAAATAATTTGGCAATTGTTTTCCACCTGCACGCGATAGTGTTTGGGGAAATCCGTTCTCGCCACTATCTCATTTCGTCGTCTCAGAAGGCAGTGAAGGCAATTTTGTGCTTTCTGAGAACGTCTGATTTGCACGAGTGGCTTTGACTTGAGTACTGTTCGTGCACGCCTCTACACACTCTCTCACTCCCTTCTCTCTCTTCCCATTCTTCCCATTCTATATATATATATATATATATATATATATATATATATATATATATATATATATATATATATTTCTCTCTTGTTAGTACGATATTTACCCCTGGCACAAATGTGGCAGAGTGTGCTTGGTTACAATACTCTGCTTGGCGGCACCAGAAATCTTGTACGCGCTTTGTTCGTGCTTGTCTCCCTTTCTTTCTATCTCCCCGTTCCACTCTGTTTCTCTTTTTATCCCCCTTAATCCTTCCCCCATGCGCAGGGTAGCCAACCGGAACTACCTCTGGTTAACCTCCCTGCCTTTCTCTGCATTATTTTCTCTCTCTCTTTCTCTCTCTTGGGTACTATCACTCTGTTGCTGTATCCACGGTACAGCTTCCAAGTTTATATTACCGCGTTAGCAGAACTTTCGCCTAACTTTTTTGCAACGTCAGTAAGCGTCACTATAATACGCAAGTTTCTGCGCAAGCATGGTAGCTGCTCAACTCGTCACTCTGTAATTTATAGGAAACAAGCGCACCCCTTGATTTACGGCTACTGTGCCCATGGAGTAATTTTTCGTAATCAGTGGCGTCTCAGGTATGTCTGAATCTAAGATGAAATGCTTTAAACTGTCTTTTGAAACAGTGCATCTGTTTGATTTACCAGGAGAACGCACAAATCTTCCCTAATAATAAACGTGTTAGGTTCGCTCAACGTTTTACGAGTTCGGTTCTGAACGGCGTGCTGTTGGCGTTTCTAGCTGGGAAGCGATGTAACCACTGTCAATGCCGCCAGTTTAAGTGCCGACGGTGATAAGGTGTTACGAGAAGGTGTTAGAGCAATATCCCGGTAACTTTCTGCAGAACCCGCAGCAGCAATTAAGTGGCTATGGCGTTGCGATGCTGAGCTCGAGGTCGAGGGTTTGATTCGGCACGTGGAGTTCGCATTTCGATAGGGACGAAATACAAGAGCGTTGGCGTACCTGTATATTTACGTTCACTTTAAGGAACCCTGGGTGATCAAAAGTAAACCAGGATTCCCAACTACGGCGTGCCTCGTAATCATATCATGGATTTGACACCTAGTACCCCAGAATTTAATTCTAATTTGCCCTAATTGCTGCAGAATATGTCTGCACGTTAATCATAGCTCACGTCTGCTCAACAAAAGTGTATTGGAAAGCTGTACGTAGGAAGACAGCAAAAATACTCATACTTTCCACCGAAATGCAGAGTGGTTACTAAATGTAGTAATAATGTAAATGCAGAAATGTAATATTAACGAAATAAGTAATAACGAAAGTAACGACGAAAAATTGCGGTACTACTGGGGTGAGGAAATGGTATGATTGATACCGAGTATGTTATTTCTGGACCTAGCTGCAGTCCTTAATGCGCACTAACGTGCTTGAGATCAGCCACTGAATTCCGCATTGAGCCACTCACGACCATATTCCCGCTGACATGATTACAGGAGCATTAATAAAAATATGAAATGTTTGTCCTGTCTGCAGCTATTTAAGGACAGAACACATGCTGAGGGACAAAATGTTTCATGCCATATTTTGCAATTGGCTATATTTAAGAGGGTAGAGGCAGCAGGATTATTATTACATTACTTTTTTGCGACCTATGGTGATTGGCGGCGTGGGTCAATACTGATTGCTGACCGACGTAAAACACAGAAACAGTTTGCGAAAGTTGTCTACAGATTTAATTAATTGGCACGACGCTGAGTAGAAAGTCTGCAGATATGCAACTCGACGTAAATATGGCATGATTTTCTATATCGAGGTGTACACCTAACTGAAAGTTTTCTCATTTAGCTGCTGTGTCGTTCATTGTGTCTTGGATTTAACAATTACAACAGTTCGGAGCTTCGGTCCACTCTTCATACTTGGTACATTTGTAAGACCTTGTAGTAAGTCAGCTATAAATTTTTACAATATAAGCAAACGTCACTATTAGCACACGCGATCCCGGTGCGTGGAAGAAAACAAAAAAGTATTTTTTTCTATAGTTTCATGGCCGATTTTTCTTTAAAAAATAATTAATTTACATACACCTCACACGCTTTGATGTAAATGTTGTCACCATGAACATATCTACTTTCCGCTTCGTCACCTTGCTAGATTCGATGACCTTCACATGGCGTTAACGTGAAACGCATGCAAGTTGTGATTAGTCACTACGTAGGTGAATAGAGCTTCGTTTAACGTCAAAATCACTGATCCACATAAGCAAACAAACGCGATCGCCTGTGGCGGGGAAGTCCATAAAGACATTTTCATGAAGCTGTTGCGCAGGAACCATGGTATTGCCGAACCTTATAAATGAAGCGTGTTGCATGCTTCGACGTAACTGCTTGTCTTTTTTTTAAATTCGTCTGCTTCACGATTATGTCGACTGGAACTCGTTCTTGTAGCGAAACTATGGCTTGATTCCGAGAATGACCGATACCTAAGTTGCCAAAAAGTCTGAAGTACAACAAAAACTGATCCAAAGATGTTAGCATAAAAAAATATCGAAAGCTGCCGTCTGACCTGGCCACAAGCTGAAATCAACAAGTGAACCAGCGAAGAGCCGCAGTCTCACCACCTTTGCCGTACTGCCTCTTATTACTAGACTTTCTTATGACTAGACTATGACTTAGACTTTCTTTGCGATATAACCCTTCACTCCTAGTATGAGGTAACTCACCTGAAGGACTGATGTGACACGACGTGAAACCCCCCGGTTGGCAGAAGTGGGACTTTATCTGCACGTTTCAAAACAACAAGTTAAATGATGGGTTCAGAGGCGTTGTTTCCGCAGTTTGACTAGCTTTCTATGATAAAGCTGTGACGTGAAGCTCGTCATGGCAGTAATTATGCAACTAGAAGAAACTTTAACCAGTCAAACTATTCGCATGCTGGCTTCTCAAAGTAACACTGCAAATACGTAGTGAATAGAACCAGATGTCATACATTTACAACGTCAGAAAGGTTGCCCTCACAATAATAAAATTGGTGACACGCGTGACTAAAGTAACATGAAGGCAATTTATAAAGGACGGAATGGGACGTCCGTTTACTGGTTTCAAAATTCCAGTCACAAGCCTAGTTTCATCACAACTTACAGCTTCGTTTGTTGCAATTTTAACGATTCCTAATTTATACTGATTTCCAATGTTGCTGTGCAATAAGCACTATTATTCCTAGCTTTTGTCATAGCGGATTATTGTGCGACCATTCGTGACCAAGACATAATTTTGTTTCTTGAAAAAGTGTAAGGAGACCTACGAGACGTTTTGTAAGCTGCTTAAATGGCTAATCAGCGCAGGACTGATTATGTGATACAGGGCTTCTTGCATGAAAACCACAAATCGCTTGCACAAACCCCAAACCACAAATTTAGCAGGACGCTGACCTCGCTTCTTGAGTCATGCGTTTTCTCGTCGCTATGCCCCGTGTTGTAGACGCATTATAACGTAAGCAACAAAACTTATGCCAGGTAGCAAAATAAGTAATGACTGCCCTTCAAGAAGGCCGGGCTTTTTAAGCGATAGAAGTATTCCAAAAGCCTAAAGAAAGAACGAAAACATGAATTCCCTTCTGTACCTTCACTGACCAACGATAATTTAGCTGTTACCTTCTTTTAAAGCTGTGACTGTTTCTATCTAAGTATCCATAGTAAAACTGAGTTTCCCGACGTACTACGAGTATTTCTAGTTGAATTCTGTTGAGCCAAAAATGTAGGGTTGCGCAGTGGTTACGGTCACAAGCGAGGCTAAGTGTTCTATGTTCGGACACGGAGGCCACATTCCCATGAACAAGAACTCCAAAAATGCTTGTGTACGGACATCTTATCGGAACTTAGGCAATCACAAGGTGGTCAAAACTAATTCGGAGTTCTCAGCAATGGCGTCCTTCGTGGACCTCGCAGGACTTCATAAAACCAGTCAATCAATCAATGAGCAATCAATCGGTCAACCTAACGAGGTTGTCCTACTTAGAGGAACACAAGTATCTCGACACGCAACCTTGCTTACCTCTAGAGCGTCTCGGGAAGAAGCCTTGCTCTGGACGCCGTACGATTCCCACATTATCTTTAGATTTTTTTACTGATTCTCTTAATTGGTCGGCTTCTAACGTTTAGCAAACTCTTCTGCACCAAATTACGCTCATAGACTTTAAGGACTAACGCTGAGGGATTCGTGATAAACTCATATCTGTCAAGCTGTCACAGTTCACGGTTGCTGGCTTCGGGAACAAATTAACAATCTCCCCAGACTCGAGGGGCCCGAACGGCCAGATTTCAGATGATGGCCCTTCCGAGACACGAGATGACACACGCTGCGATCGCGGCATCCGGCCACGCGCGTCGTCAAAAAAACGCGTCGCTATTGGTGAACCGAGCGAACAGACGGGCCAATCGCGACGCAGCGTGGGACGGCGGAAGCTCTCGGGAGACCGGCCTTCGTTTCGACTTCTGCGTTGATGTTGTTGCGCGGTTGATGGCTCGCCGTGTTTCCTGCGCACTTGTTGTCGTTATTCTTCCGACGTGTTTCGGTTGCTGGTTTCCTTTGCGGAGGCGAGACACCGGTAGTGTGCAAGAGTGCTGGATTTCACCTGGGCCCACGTTGTTAGCGCGTTTAGGAATGGTAAACCTTAGTTTTCTGCCATCTCACCATCAGTCACGTCACGAAATTACTTTTTATGTGGAAAGACCGGCACAAACACTTAGGGATGCTTTAAATGAATGAATGAATGAATGAATAGCAAGAACTATCCTCTTGTGGATGGGTTCATACAAAAATCCTGCATGAAGTTGAGACCTGTCCTCACAGGTGTCTTTCTCACCACTGCCGGGCTACTGAGTAGTTTAACCAGATTGTGTGTAATTCGATTTGCTAATTAAATTGTGAGAAGCTCATTCTGAGCAAAAAATAATTTAGTGTCAAAAAAGAAAGAGTGATGCAAAAGGAGGTGACTGCTTGGGCAGGATACAGTACAAGCTATATTCGGATCCCGTTTTTCTTTAACAAACTGCGGGAAATGATGATATGAGCACTCTGAGTTCTCGCCCTCCCTTGTCACAGGAGGGCGAGAACACAATGATTGATTGCGAATTGAACACATTGATTGATTGACTGGTTTTATGAAGTCCTGTGAGGCCCATGAAGGACGCCATTGCTGAGAACTCCGAATTAGTTTCGACCACCTTGTGATTGCCTGACACAAACTAATTTAGTGTCAAAAAAGAAAGAGTGATGCAAAAGGAGGTGACTGCTTGGGCAGGATACAGTACAAGCTATATTCGGATCCCGTTTTTCTTTAACAAACTGCGGGAAATGATGATATGAGCACTCTGAGTTCTCGCCCTCCCTTGTCACAGAAGATGTAGCTGGCAATGGTAAACGAGTTGAAACACGCCAGATATGAGGAGCAGAACTGCATCCGGGTTCCTGGACCTTGAATACGGGTAAGTGGCGAACGCAAGCCAAGGTGATGGGAATGTCTCCAACAGACAATAGTTAGTGCCGACAGGCTTCAGCTCCAAGAATTTTACGAATTTATTCACGTCTGCGTTGAAGTGGACATGGCTGCAGCTATGCCACTGCACTTAACAAGGTGCAAATAATTGCACGTGATGTGAACAAAACACCTGCAGTCTGTTATCGCTCACACAAATTTAAGATTTTTTTAATTCTTGCAGAAACTTAGGTCGCACAGTTGGGCGTTATTGTAAGAGAGTCAAAACAGCAATAATACAAAAAAAATTATGGGAACATCAGGCACATTCATACTTGCACGTTCAACTAAAGCTTAAATATTCAAAGGACGAGGAAAACACGTTTCCGCGAATGTCCACGACACTGACAATGAGTAAAAAGAAGTTAATTCTGTCGATTAGTTGGCCGAGTATTCGTGCATTCTCCACGTTGAAAACAACTTGTTCTTAGTACATTTCTAACAGCAAAGAAATATTTAGCGCAATACCTCTACTATATGTAAATAAGTTGGGTCATGTGTTGTGACTAATTTATTCTTCAAGGTGTGCCCAATATTGTTAAATGTGTATTTTAAGCCACTGTAAGCGCTACAATTCAATCGTTTTCATCTGGCCCTTTAAACTCGCGCATACGTGTAGCGATCACAGTTCCAGTTTACACCAAAAAATACTTAGTGCCCTTCCACTCTGTGAAGAAGGATTACCTCGCAGAGCTGTGTATGTGGGCCCCTTAATGGTAAACTGCACCTCCGGTGCGGGTTAGCCCGGCATTGCGTTATCTTCGGTATCGGCCCACCTATGGGGAATGCTTAACGCCTGCTTCACCTCCGCCACGGGTCGGCCCGGCATTGCACTGTCTCCGGGATCGGGCCACGTATGGGGAGGGTTTCTTTTTTTTTAAATTTTTTTGCTTATCATGCTCATGACACGAAAACTTCCTTGGATGGTGGAGGTATGCAGCTTCGCTGTAAAACTTCACTCCCATACTACAACCTCGCTCAGTAAGGACTGTCACCGCAAGTGCATACCAGAGCGCGAAGGATACAAATGAAAGAGTACAAGTTTTTCTTGCTTCAGGGCCTTGAAAAAGCTGTCTTTAATTGCTCAATGAAGGAAGTTGCATTGAATGGTCAAACAAACGTGTTAGTCTTCGCATATTCTTGAAAGCTGGCTTCTCCTCAATAAATACGTCTATGAGGGAAAGCATCTTTTCAGACTGAACGACCCCTACAAGGAACGAGCTCGGTCGTTGGCGGGACTCGTCTCTTCCGAAGGCAAATATATATATATATATATATATATATATATATATATATATATATATATATATATATATATATATATATATATATATATATATATATATATATATATATATATATATATATATATCACGAATGTGATAACCGTTGGAGATAGTCTAGCACCAGCTTAACAACAGCGAACAGCACGAGCTCTTTCGCACAGTAACCGTACAGGTTGTCATCGAGCTGCGGCCAAAAGCACCAGGTGGGTCTGCTTCATTACATTAAACCCGCGTGTGAAGCAGAGTCATCCTGGCGATTAAGGGAGCAGATGAGCATGAGAAGGTCATAATAATGTTGTAGGCAGCTAACGTGCACTGTCTCGCGACCCCGACAACGTAGGTGCCGGGATGGTGTGACGGGCTCGTCGATATAGTTCACAAGTCAGGCGGTGATGATACGGTACGAAACGCGATACAGTGCAAGTAGTTTAGAAGAAAGGCCAGGGGTGTGAGGCGGTATCCAAAGCCAAACAAGGGAAATGCGGCAGGGAAGGTAGGCGTGGCCTGATGACTGTCACGTCGTCTTTTCTTTGAATTCTGGGATTTTGCGCGCCAAAACCACGCTTTGATTATGAGGCACGCCATAGTCGAGGACTCCGGATTAATTTCGACCACCAGGGGATCGTTAACGTGACTCCAGTGTACGGGAAACGGGTGTTCTTGCATTTCGCCCCCATCGAAATGCGACCGCGCGCGGTGGCCTGGATTTGATCCCGCGATTTGAGCAGCGCAACACCATCGCGGCTAAGCCATCGCGGAGGGTGTTATGTCTTCTGACGTCCCCCATCCTCCTTGGTCAGCGAACGAGCCAGCTGGAGACAATCCCCAGCGTATCGGATCGTCGTCGTCGTTGTCGAGCAGGCACCGAAAAAAACCAGCTTGGGTGAATTGGTATGTGGCACTGGCTACGTGCTGTTCCTCAATGCACCTTTGACGCACATCTTTCGGCGTTGGCAATGCGGTATGTCGCTACATTGATTCTACGCTTATTGCACTAACGTTGACATTGATCATGAGATGGGTTCTGGCGAAATTTAATGCGAGTAGTATTCTCAGGACACTTCACGCACTTTCCAGGGTCTCACTGTCTGTCTATCTGTGTCTCTAAACGTTTTCGCGCCAACTTGGCTCACTGGGTAGTCCATGGTTTATTGGTTGGAGAATCGGGCTGCTGGTCTGAGGAAGCCGCGTTCAAAACCAAGCGTCGGGCCACTTGGGTAATGAGTATTACTCAATAGGTATCTGCCGCTCATCGATTAACTCGTTTCACGCTATCTTATTTTACTGCGTATGTGCCACTGTTTAAGTGCGGCTCCTCAATGAAACTCTATTACAGTAACTTTGGTCAATGGGTGTGTTAAACTAGGTATGTTTCATACTACAATGAACTTGTTTGATGTTAACTTCGATCACTGAGTACGTAAAACTGGGCATGTGCCTCTCTTCAATGAACCTCTTTAACACCAATTTCTGTCCATGGGTAGGTGTGACTGGGTATGTGTCACAATATATGTGCTGCTTTTCAATACATCAGTTTCGCGCAAACTTGTGTCGCTACGTTAGTGTCACTGAATACATATGCTTCATCACTGAATACATATGCTTCAAGTTCAATGGCAAAAAAAATAATTTGAATTTCTGCGGTACTGGGTATATTCAAACTCACGTCATATATGTTCACACAGTCTTGTCTGGTCATACATTTGTACATGTGCCTCGTGGGAACTTCGCTATGGCTACTCAAGGCGGCGCAGCATGTCCAAGGGGAAGCGCGAGAGAGGAGTTCGGCTGCATACACACCTCATGCATGACAACAATGCTAATCGCATTGACGTCGGCATTCATCGCGAGGTGGGTTCTGCTGGATTTCTGACGTCGCACCATCCTCGGTATCAGCCCACGAAAACGACCGGATACTCGTTACGGGAAACTGGCTTGAACTTGTCAGGCAATAAAAGCCGACTAAGGCTCTCGATCTTGCCCTTCTTACATTCCGCGCCTGTCGTGTGTGTTTCTTTCCTCGTCCGTTGTCGTTTGCGCGGTTACATGATGTATTCCAATACCTTCTTAAGCACCGTCGGAAGAGTAGGCAAATACAAAAAAAAAAATAGAAAAAGGCTATTTGATTTCTGAATCAAACTTTAGGTGGCCGGATAAGCTGAGGCTGGCGAGGCCGTCACGAACAATGAAAGTAATTGTCAAGAGGCGTGAGTAGGTCGTGGTTGGCGATGGTCCCAGTATGCGCGACAAGCGTGGTCACAGCGTTTCTTGTTCGATTCGAAGGCGATTCCGCTTGCACTTCCTGTGGCGGCGCCTTACCTATAAGTGGGTGCGCTAAACTCTTTGCTGTTGATGCAGGGCTTTCTCACGACGAATCAATTACGTCTTGTCGCGAAACACCGCTAAGCCAGGTGTCTCTCTGCAGCTTATAAATGAGAAATTGAAACTGAAACTGCAAGGTTTTTCTGGCTCCCGCGTGATCAGAGCCGACCGCAAACGGTGCATTTGAAAGTCGAGCAAGGTGTACCGTTTTTGTGCGTTTGTACGTTTGTGTTTGTGATTAGGCGGGGGGATGTGAACGAACGTTTCAATCGTCTCAAGCCGCGAGTTCCCGCGAGCCATTGAAAACCAAATAATTGTTCACACTTTCCATGTCTGCGTATTTAAACGCTTTGCATTAATGCTCAGGCTTCGGCTAAATAGTACACATGTTTGTAGAGCTCCGTACCAGAGATATGTATCTGTGTCATTGTTTATTTGCGATATTGTGTGCATTAAAATTAAGCGTTTTGAATCGCGTTCTTACATTTGTGTACGACAATGTACGTTTCGCAAGCTGCTACGAACGGAGAGTGCGTTCTGCCGGAATCCACGCCAATCCTAGACAGTGACAATGGCAAGCCGCCTGTGTTTTCCCATAAACTAGGCCTTCTGTCATCGATATCGAGAACCAGTCGCAAGAAGACGGCCAAGATGGCTCTTGAATTTTCATGCCGAGGAGAGCTGAAGGGTATAGAAAGTCTATGTATGCAGTACCATGGACTTCCCTCGAACGGCTGACCGTTCATCCTGGAGTAGGTATATTAGGTCGGGTTCCGCCATGTCGAGCGATATGTATAGTCTCGATGTGCATATACGTCGAGAAAAACCTCTTATGCGGCAATAACATCGGCATGAAGTGGCACACTTAAAACACAAGTATAGCCGATAGTTTCACTGTAACACTTATCTAAATCCCCCTTATCCAGTTTAGGAAGATGGTAGTTTGTGGGCTAGCAATTAAGTTTGTCTTCCCCTTCTCTCTTTTCTTTAAAGCGAAGTTTTTTCTGTATTTCTCCCCTGGGTTAGACGAGGGTCGGCTTGTCGCCTTGGTGGTTCAGTGGGGGGTTTCAGGCATAGAGTTTCCTACTAAAATTATTAGAGGGCACTATGGCGCTGCGATAGTTCCCCTGCCACATATCTTTGTGCTTGTGGCTTCACACGTTCTTGTAGCTTTATTCACTGAGCTTCATCATCTACCTTTACTGGCCTAAATTTCGAAGCAATTTTACATTTCTAAGCACAGAAGGCAATAAGACTCTACGCACAAGCTTAGTCATTGCGAATTGCTGCAGTTATAACGCAATATTTTGTTGCAATGGAAACATTCAAAGCCGTTTAAAGCCATATGGACAAAGTTTAGGCAAATCCTAGTGCTAATCATCATTCCCATGCTATAGCTGAACCACCATGCTCGCAGTGCTAGCGCCGGAGTTCCCACTAGTAATATTTGTAGAAAATTCCAAGGCTTCGGCCCTCGCACTACAGAAGCGTAGGCACGGACGACCAGCCGTGGTTGCTTAGAGGCTATGGCATCGGGCTGCTCAGCACGAGGTAGCGGGATCGAATCCCGGCCACGGCGGCCGCATTTCGATGGGGACGAAATGCGAAAACACCCGTGTACTTAGATCTAGGTGCACGTTAAAGAACCCCAGATGGTCCAAATTTCCGGCGTCCCCCACTACTGCGTGCCTCATAGTGAGAGCCTGGTTCTGACACGTAAAACCCCATATTTTTTTTGTAGGCAAGGACGAAAATAGCTACGTGTTAGCTCAAGGATATAGCTTAGTAATAGAGAAATTGCGGAGCCTGACGGGGGAACTTGAACCACGGACCCCGCAGCGCAGCAATTAGATGCCGTACCCATTAGGCCGCATACACTCCTCCCCCCTCCCGCCTTCGGTATAGCATTTATTGCAAATATAAACACGTAAGTCCATTAAGTATATACATAGCGGCAAAAGCAGCCATATCCGTGTCTACAAGCACAAAACAAACACTTCACAAGGCTATTCATAAAGCTGCGCCACTTTAGGCGTGTGCAGCACGATGGAATAACAACCTTGCCAGTCCTTCCCTCGAGCAAGCCACGGCTTTGAGATGCACGTGGAGTGCTCTGCGTCAAATAGTAACAATTTCGTTATAAAAGTGAGCGAGCTCCGATTTCCCGCACCCTTGCCTTGTGGGAGCTAGCGCTTTTTAGACGCTATACGCACGTGACATATTTCACCGCCTTCGGGATCGACCCAGTCTGGCAGCATAGGAAGGACGCACTTGTCGTTGCGTGTAGGGTATAGCAGTAGACTGTCACCTGTACACTGTTCTGCTTTCGGCATTCTAGTGTTTATCACCGAGTTGTCGCTGTTATCAAGTTATCGCTCAGCGCAAGACGCACCTACTGTATTCGACATTTCTTTAATGCTGTCGTTTATTGTAGAGAGTCTTATCGTAAAATCAAATTGCGCACGCTAAGCGAACTATCTTGCACATTCTAGAATGTACGCGTAAACGACGTGGTAGCTCAGTGGCTATGGCGTTGCGATGCTGTCCTCGAGGTAGCGGGTTGGAACCTATCCGCGGCGGCCGCTTTCCGACGGGAGCGGAATGATAACGCTCGTGTTCGTAAAGATTTGGGTGCGTGTTAAAGAATACCAGGTGATCAAAATTAATCCGCAGTCGCGCACTATGGCATGCCTCATAATTATCGTGGTTCTTGCACAGAACACCCAAGAAATTATTGATATTTTAATGTTCGTATAAACACCAGTGACCACTCTTGAATGTGTGGTGATGCATGTATACATAGAAGATTGGTAACATGTCAGTTCAGAGATTGGCGATGATGTTGATGTTGCTTATCTTGCAAGGCACAACGTCGCCTAATAAAGAGTTTGATTCTTAACCTAACCTGTAGTGTTGGCAGTGTCTGGTTCTTCACCTTTACTAGAAGAGGTTTGTGAAACTCTCCGGCCATTTTTGCAAGCGAACAAGGAGCACACATCCAAGCATTGAGGCACTCATTTCTGTCCCTCAAGAAATACACACCCCATCACGTGCGAAAGAACGTAATTTTTCCACCATATTGTCATGAGCAGGTTTAACATCGCGGAAGTCATCGCTTTTACCCGGGCAAAAGCGTCTCGCATCACTTTCTCGGATCCTCGATACAAGCAGGGTAATTTTGTTTTGGTTCTACGCAGAGAGGTCGAGTTCGAGTTGAACTGCAAAGTGCCAAGGGTGCCCGGTCAGCAGAAAAAATAAAAATAAAATAACGGGTGAATTATTCTAGTGCTTCTGCAGATCAGTACTACAGGCGAGTCACGTTCATTTCCTATATCGACGATTTGAGAGGCTCCCTCGAGTGCCGCTTTGCAAGCCGCCTGACAACAATTCAGAGCTTACCATTTGTCTTACTAAGGCACGTCGCCAAGAGTAAACTTAAGTCTGCGCAACCCGTTTTTGAGTTTTACGTCAGAGATATGAGAAAAGCCCATATCCCTATGCTAAATGGTGAGTGGGAGATCTGGAAGGCAAATTAGCAGGCCATGATGGACGCTCTAATTGAATCCGACAGAGACGTGTTCCCAAAAGTTCATACACTCCTCAATTTATCGACCAACGCTCGGCATTGCAGATAGTAAATACACAGTTGCCAAACATGACATCTAAAGAGCGGCTTAATCAGCTCGCTGTCAGTGTAGTGTTATCGGTTATCCCTGTTCTGGCCAAACACGGGTTTGCACGGACCCTGTGACGCCACTGGTTAAAAGGGATAATAAGCGACTGCATAATAAACAGAGGGGCTTTTTGGGGTACGTGGCTACAGCGGAGTGGCGTCAGTCTTTCGCTTGTACTATCACTCTACAGGAGCGGACACGACATGGTGTCCGAAGTGGAATCGACCTCCCCTTCTATAGTTGCCATTGCGGCGTTCACCCTGCATCGGTCGGCGCGATGACGGTCCCGCCAGCGGTAGCCCCCCCTCCCCCCCCCCCCCACCGACGTCGTTCAACTTCAACCGGACTTCCGAATGGCCAGGATGGATTATGTCATTCGATGACTACCGCTACGCATCGGGGCACAACAACAGAACGGAGGAAGCCCAGGTGAGAACGGTTTTGTACACCATGGGCAGGCAGGCCAGAAAAATTTTTCAGACGTTCGGCCATACTCATGTAAAACCCTCATGTAAAACCCCTCTCCAGGGGCATTTGAGGAATAAATAAATAAATAAATAAATAAATAAATAAATAAATAAATAAATAAATAAATAAATAAATAAATAAATAAATAAATACCGAAGTCGAGTCTCGAGGCTACGAGACGGTGAAGAAAATGCTTGAAGCCAATTTTGTGGCCGTGAAGGCTATAGTCTATGAAAGCGCAAACTTTCGTCGCCGGAAACAAGAGCCCGGAGAAAGTGCGGACAACTTTGTGACAACCCTGCATGAACTTGTCGACCGCTGTGAATTGGCAGACTTCTGAGAGCGAATGATCCGCGATAGATTTGTTTTCGACCTCGAAGACACACAGTTGTCGTAAGCGCTTCAGGTGGATGCTACCATTACGCTAGCGGTTGCTCTGGCGAGGGCCAGAATCAAGGATATGGTTCACCAGCAGCAACGGGAATTCCGGGCCGTCAGCAACGAGGCGTCAACCGGCGAACTTGACACGGGCCAATGAACATCGAGGAAACCGTCCAGCAACTGGGAGGATGGCACCACAGAACTGCAATTCCAGTCGCTCCAGCGGTAATCGCAAGGGACAGTGGTGACTGCAAGGGTGCCAGTTCTGCGGACGTTCCATGAGAGCTCAAAGCTCTCGTGGCCTGCAAGACCTTGAATAAAGATGATTTCCTTCATTCGAGCCACCCGAAAGCCCGGTGCCCTGCACGTCCAGCACCGGTCTGTGGAATCAAACGGCATTTCACCGTGGTGTGTCACTAGAGAGTGACAGTGGGCACGGCGGACCATCGACGTGCATGTGGCTTAACTGGCCATTCTTCTGCTTCGTGCAGGTGCTCCTTCTTGGCCTGTCCGGAACGGATTGCATTTTTACACCGGCAAGCCAGCAAAATTTGTCGAAACCTACCAAGTGTGTTCACGACACAACTGCTTCATCGGTGCCATATCGTCTGTCCCTCGACGTCACGCTGACATTCACCATGGAAACTTCAACTCAAGCGCCACCTGCATATCGTGTGACGTCAACGCATAGAATTATAAAGGAACAGCTGCAACCGTACACTGCCAGTGGGCACTGCGGACCATCGACAGGCTTGTGGCTTAACAGACCATTCTTCTTCTTCGTGCAGGTTAGTTATTACTCCACTTCAAATAAGGGTGACTACCACTGTCTTGTAGTCTTCCCGTGCCGCTGGCGATATGCTATTGTTGCATATAACGTGTTCTGCACAGTTCTACTTCTACTGTGCGGATATGTTGAATTAACTCCAGCAAAATAAACTGGCTAAATATGTATCGGGGCTTAGAACGCAGCAAGCTAATCTAGAAAGGCTGTTTGCCGATTAGGGTACTCGTTTTTCTGCGTTAGAAAAACGCGCCGCACGAGTGGATGATCTTGAACGCACTGTTAAATCCCTCGAAGCCAAAATAGTTCTGCCGGAAGATAGGAGTAGGCGTTCAAATCTGGTAGTCTTCGGTGTTCGCGAAAACGCCACGGTAACTGATGCTGTGCTTAAGGATCGTGAATTTTCTCAGAAGCCTAACGTGCACGGCCACTCGATTGGAAGAATTCATCGCCTAGGTAGACTAGGCCAGGAGAGGCCAGTCATTCTTTTCCCTACATGATTACAACGAGGAAGAACAAATTTTAAATTGTGCCCACAAGTTATAGGGCACGAGGATTTACATCCAAAATGATTATTGAGGGCATACTCTAAGGAAGCGAAAGCTGCTGTGGGATTGTGCGAAAGTGGAAAAAAATAATAAAGGAAAGACAGACAGATTGATAAGCGACAAACTGCGCATAAACAAAGATTTGTTCAGATGGGACAGAGCCACGAACACAAGAATTCAAATTCATGAAGACCGCAACACTTTGAACGATGATCGACTTCATTCCACTGACGCCAAAGAACTACGAATCCTAAATGCAAACGCCCGAAGTGTTCTGAACAAGAGTGACCAACTCGAGGCGATTATTCTTGGACACAACCTACACATCGTCGTAATCACTCAAACGTGGCTGCATCACGGAATTGTATAAGGACGTCTTTCCACCAAATTACCGGGCCTTCCGTCGTGACAGACCTACGAGAGGCGGCGGGTGTAGCGATCTCTTGTGTCAACCTGACAGCATCGAGACCATCTCTTTAAAACTTTCCTTGTGGAACACATCTATGTTACTATTTGTTGTATATCGTGCATCTGATTCGGCTGCACATTTCCTACATAATATACATGAACACATGGTGTCATTTACACATGAACAAAAATTTTATCGGTGATTTTAATCTCCCAGGAATTGATTGGGTACCTGGCTCCTTCAGCTTCGTAATGAATATACATGTTAATTCCTTGCGGGACGTTATCTTAAAGCATGACCTACAGCAAGTTGTGACACAACCGACACGAACTTGTGCCGCATCGGCCACAATACTTGATCTTGTCTTTGTAAGTCGGTCCTTCGAACACTTCTGTTTCCGTTGAAAAATGAATTTCTGATCATGAGCGTGTCTATTTCTTGCTCCCTTGAGCTAACCTGAACTAATGAATGCAACGTTGCTGCTTTCAGAGATTTCTCGCACGCCAGGGACGAAAGCGTACTTGACTATTCGGACTTTCATCTTAGTAGCTTCAATTGACATGACACCGTTAAGGTTTGAAACGACTTTAAAAACATTTGTGCCTATTGCATTAATAACTTCATCCCTAACAAAACTAAGAAAACATCTAAAGCTACATCCCCGATGACGCGCGAAATCTTGCACATCAAAACGAACGTCAAGCGCTTAAGACGACAAGGTAGTTCTCGTGTCACAGTTGCTACCTTTCAAACAAAATTAAACCAAGCAATCAGCAATTCCAAACTACACTACTTTCAGCATGTGTTGGCGAAGTTTATTCGGACTGCCCCTAAAAAGTTTTGGGGCTTTCTTAGCAGAAAACGTAAATCACTCATCCAGATTTTGCACGACGCTAATCGCGAAACAGGAAATTGCGGAACAGTTTAAGAGGTACTTTAACAGTACTTTTATGACCTCGTCAGATCTCCCTCTTTCTGACCGCATCACGCACAATGATGAATATGATATAGTTTCAATGTCTGGCGTTTTTTCTATGCTTTTAAATATAAAAACGAAATCAACTCCTGGGCCAGACAACATATCCTATGCTTTTCTTCATAGATACGCTGAACTGTTATCCCAGCTCTTAGTTATATTTCGCGTATCTTTGTCTTCAGCTGTGCTTCCTAGAGCCTGCTCACTGCCCGTGTTATCCTAGTATTAAAAAATTAAGGACAATGCCACTCTAATAGCAAACTATCACCTCATGTCACACATCTCCTCTTGTTGTAAACTATTAGAGCTATCATAGCTGATTAAGTTAACAAGTTTCTTGGAGACGGACATTTTGTCACCCCTGCAGCACGGCTTCCGAAAGGGCTTTTCTGCTGTAACGCAATTAACTACTGTTATTCATGATTTCGCTAGCCTACTGGACCAATCTGGACAAATTGACGTCATATTTTTGGATTTCAAAAAAGCATTTGAGCTCGTTACACAGTCAAAGCTAATAAAAAAACAAAACTTGAGCTGCTCAATTTACTCGCGTATATTATAAATTGGATTGCTGCTTACCTTACTAATCGCAGGCAATTTGTTGTTATTGATACTTACTTATAGTGAACTTCCAGTTACTTCGAGTGTTCCGCAGGGTAGTGCTTTAGGGCCGCTGTTATTTAACATAAAGTTATTTAACATATATATTAATGACATCGTTGACACTGTTACTCCTACTGTAAAAACTAAATTGTTTGCCGACGACTGTTTGCTCTTTACCGAAATTACCTGACGTCAAGATCAAACCTCATTACATTCCAGCCTTCAAAACATACAATCTTGGCGCGCTCATCGGGATATGTAAATACAAGTAAAACAGTTTTCATGAAAATCACGAACAATTTACTAAGCTATCTTTTGCCTACAGCCTTGCACCTCAGCCGCTTAACGAGGTTAGCGAATACAAATACCTAGGCGTTACATGAACCAATAACCTTTGCTGCAACTCCCACGTTTCTTACTTACGCGACTCTGCTTTCCGGAAACTTTGCCTGCTCAGACACAAGTTAAAACATGCTTCCGTTGAAACTCGTTTAACTGCGTAAACGTCCCTTGCCCGTCCTAAACTAGAATATGATGCTACGATATGGGATCCTTATACTAAAAACAACATTGATGCCCTAGAAATGATTCAGCGTAAAGCAGTAAGGTTTATCTTTTATTCCTTAACCGACTCGCCAAGCCGGCTAATGACTGAACATAATGTTCAAACCCTGCAATTAGGAAGAAAAATCCCGATTTACATTTCTTTCTTTTTTTTGAAACTTAATAAAGGCAAATAGTCTCTTTCTCCCCAGCCTTACCTGCACCCACTAACGGCCCGCGGAACAAGACATCGTCACTCTGCGTCACTAACACGCTGACAGAACTAACGTATTCAGATATTTTTTCTTTCTTCGCACAATAACAGAATGGAATGGCCTGTCCGTTGAACTGACCAGCACTGACTCGATTGAACATATATCTAAATAAATTGACTGAGTTTTTCATGTTTAATTAACCTGTTGTTGAACCTGTCATTGTTATTGTTGCTGTTGTTTTTCTAGTTTAATAATGATTTGTACTTTTGCACTACTGAAGCTGTGTTGCATAAAATGACTTTGTTGTTTCTTCTGTACAATGTAACATTTTACTTTTCTAATGGGCTTGTCGCAACATATTTGTGTTGTACTTCGATTCTACATGCTCTGCTTTATTGTAAACGTACTTTATCTCTTCTGCTTGGGCCTTCCAGGTGCTGCAGTATTTCATAAATAAATAAAAATAAGTAAAATAAAATAAACAGAAAACAATTAGGTGGGCATGTCCATTCTAAAATGCGACCAACAAAACTTTTTCTTCGGGAAATTCAATGGCTCAAATCCCAGATACGCAGAAGTTTCTATCAAAGGCGTACGCGTAAGTCACAAAATTGATTCAAGAGCGGAAGTCACTGTCGTTCCGCCCGATTTCGCCGGTGCACCGCCTCGTATAGACAGGTCACGAGCTATATTGAGAAGCACCGCCAATCGGCGCCTCGAAGTAAATGGTTGATTTTCAGCAGATATTGTTTGGAAAGGTAAAACAACGCGACAAATATTGCACGCTGTAGAGTCAAAGTCTTGCTGACCTATCAGCACCGTTTTGTAGTCTTCTCTTAAAGGGCTGTGAGGGACACTGGGGCCTGCCTTAGCAATATTCGTCAGACTCTCTTAAAGAATTGATCCCCTCTGCGCAATGCGTCGCATAACTCGACTACGACTGTCGCCATGCTGTAATCCGGATACCGCTACTCACCCAAGGAAACAGGGTGTCGATAAAAGACAGCTGAATTCCGGTAACTGTTGAGTCCAGTCCTGTGGTCTCGTTATTATCGGGTGGGGCAGCCGAAGGGCTCGAGCTGGAGACAAACAGACGGGCGTTGGTCTGGTACAGCGAGCGAACGGCGCGAATGACCCGTCATATGACTTTCTTGCGACTCCGAACGTTGCAGGGCAATCCGAGGAATACAAGGTCTCGGCACAGCTTTCTACGCTAAATTCAATGCCGGCTGCATCATTGGAGGACGGGCGACCTGGTGGTTATATCACACGCTACTCTTGAGAAATAAGACCGCCACAGCGATAGGGCTACAATGGAAAGCTGCATACTGTAGGTCGATACTGATTCATCTGTTTTCTATGTCTTAACACTTCCTGAAAATAAAAAAAGGAAGATGTAGTGTTATCGATTATCTCTGCTTTGGCCACGCACAGGTGTGCACCGGCCCTGTAACGTCACCGGTGAAAAGGGATAGAGGGAAGCTGTGTAATAAAGACAAGTTTTTTTTTCTTTTTTTTGGGGGGGGGGAGGGGGGGTAGGTGGATAGACCGGGGTGGCGTCAGTCTTTCGCTCGCATCACCGCTCTACAGGAGTGACCACGTCGACACTCAGGTCCATGCATCACCCCGGTTGCCAGAGTTAACGTCGACAAAGTTATTTGCGCGTTTATGGAGAAGTCACGGCGTATGAAAATCGCGGTATGCAGCAAATACTGGAACCCGGGGCGAAAATCAGATTATACCAAATCAAAATGAACTGTATTTAAGAGGAAGCTTTAGCTCGGGCCCAACTGCGACGTGGCCTATTCAAATACATGCAAATGCAAAAACGCTTTTCTGAGATAACCCCTGGACCGATTTTAATGAAATTTGCTACATTTGATAGAGAAAGCTAAATTCTAGTTACTGTTGTAAGCGGAATTTCAATTTAGGAACTGAATTTTGTTAAAAGGATTTTCGAAAATTCGCGTTCGAAAAAATATAAGCACGAAGTTTACAAATTGATAGCTCTGCATCAAGAACAGATATCGCGGTTCCATAAACGGCATCCATTAGATCATTGAAAGCGGACAAGTTCGATATGTCATCTTATACCTTAACTGAATTTGTTACGTTGTTTATGAGGGTTCTGCAAAAGCTGTGTTTCCATGACACAAATTGTTTTTTAGATTCATGTGTAACATATCAATTTTGTTCGGTTTAGATGTACTATTAGAGGCAATTCACAGAATTGTGGTATTTTTTATTCCTGAGTTACTGAGTTGTAAAGTTGATAGTCTCGTTCTGAAAATTTTCGATTTTTAATATAATATAAATTTTAATAAAATATTGACGACCTAAATCAAACATTCGAAACGAACATTCACTAAACTTTAGGGTTTTCGTTTAAATGCAATAAACCTCGCCAAATTTGGTGCTGTGGTTGCCGAGAAAAGCGAACGTGTATTTAGATAGAAGCACCCGAGCTAAAGCTTCCTCTTAAGGAAGTGCCGTTATTATAGTCTTACTGTCGAAATAACGTAGGCAGGAGATGGCTTGGCGTACTTTAATGGCCAGCCAAACAGGACGCCATCAAGACAATTGGTGATGTACCCAACATAAAGAGAGTGCCAATTTACACTGACTCGCGTAGTGTAGCGAAACACCATAAGCAAGTAATAAGAACCCTACAAATATGTCAAGAGAGGACATAGACTTCCCAAATTTTCACTCCTTAGTATCGAGGTGCAATGAGTGGAGGAACATGGTTGAAATAATTTGCATGACACGGCAGACTAACTAGCTCGATCACCTGCCTTACCTGGGACATCTGTGTCCCTTCCGTCGGTTACCTGTGCTTTACACCAAACACTGAAGTCTACCGCCGATGGGACACCCGCGCCTTTATCTCCCCGTGTCTCTGCTTTATTTCCAGGCGCAAGAAGTATCTCTTTGGATGCTTTGGGATGGAGTGGCCCTTACACCACCGGTCACCTGTGTTTGGGGATCGACAAAAGACGACCAAGGAAGGTGCCCCGAGTCCTTGGCTGCTATGTCAACGTCAGATGCTAGACGCCTGCTTTGGATGTGTTCTGGAACTCGGGTGACCGGAATTAAGAATTTAAGAAAGGTTAAACTGAAGCCAAACCTATCCGAAAACTATTAACACTGGATAATGGATAATAAACCTGGAAAGGCACTGCTGCAGTTATTGCACAATGCAGGGCTGGAAGCTTTTATCTAACTTCCTCTCATTCTTTACGCCCAACGGCAATACTTCCGAAAAAAAAAAATCATCATGCCGTCTTCTCAGTGAATAATCTCATGCTTCCTAAATCATCAAGTACATACATTGTGGCATGCATCACTGAATAAAATACTCTAATGGAGCTTGAGCTCCTGTCCCTCTCTATTGTTGCGTCCTGTTGCTTGTTCCTATGTTAAGCTAACTACATAATTCACCAACCTAGCTGTCATATGTTTGAAGTTTAGACGTTTGACGTTTAGACGTTAACGTTTAGACGTTTTTCGGGCGCATTAAAAACGAGACTATTAAGAGAAAGACGGACTACAGCTGCACATAATTATGTCATCCCTATTTGCTGCCCCTTCACAAATTTACTAGCCTATCGCCTCAGCTAAACCACTGTGGTATCCCAGTGGCTAGAGCGTTGCGCCACTGACCTCGAAGTCGCAGGTTTGGTCCCGGCCATGACGATTGCATTCCAATGAAGGCGGAATGAAAATACGCTCTTGAACCGCGAATTATGCGCACGTTAAAGAAACCCAGGGGCTGACAAACAACTACGGCATGCCTCATACTAAGATCACAACCCTTAGAGCCAACAGACAATAAATGCAAGGAAAGCATATAGGGGGTACTACTCAGTCATTTAATTGAAATCTAGAAATTATAAATAAATAAAAAGGGAAAGGGGACAAGATCAACAACATCAAAACAAAGACTGGCTGCACGTGGAATACAAACTCCACTTCAGCTACCGTGCGCCTTATTCCCGTCCACTTTCTGGAGTACTCATGAGACAGTTATAGTATAGCGCACGCAGCTATAGCGTACGCTATACGCTATAGTATAGCGCACGCTAAGCAGCGCACATTTGTTAGTCTTACAGCGTGTAAAACCCCGAACGTTGTTATCAAGCCTATAGGGACAGACACGTTCTAAAGCGGAAAGCTTTCTTTGACTTTTTTTCGCCCGCATTCGTGGTCGGTGGTTGGTGGATGAACTTTCACCAATGGAAAGAAAGGCGCCACGTAACCAAGTGGCGTGGCCAGTTTGTGGGCAAACGCCAACAAGAAACAGAAAACATAGTTGGAAAAAACAACTTCTCACAAAGCTTTCACAAACACATGAGCTCTAGACGTGGCATTCGTAACGGTAAAATTTATCCTTTGTAAAATTTCATTAAACATGCAGGGGTATTGCATAGGTCGTGAATATAAGCAATGTGAAGGCAATAAGTAAAATAAGCGATGGAAAGGTACAATTCAGCTTCGCTGCAGACATGCTTTCGTGACATAGTCTGCCTATATTTATGCCCCAAAATTACGTTTGTCTCAGTAAAGATTTCTTATTACACGTGTGCACCCCGGGTAGAGTGAACTAGTACATTATACTCCAGGTGTCATCCATGGATCTACAGGGCTCACTACAAGTAATGTATACAATGTGCTGAACTTGCCGATGTACTGAAGTACTGTAATTTTCGCCATTTTCTCACCAGTAGGTATCATTATTAACTATACTACCGTATTATTTCCTTTTTCTTTTTTTGCCACTTTCCTCTAGCACCTTTCGATCCTCTTTCCCCTCCCTAGCATGTTCAAGTAGCATGTCAGTGGTCACGTGTGCCGGCAAAAATCTCTGCCTTTCAATAAAGATATCCTCCGTTTCTCTCTCTCTCTCTCTTTGTCTGTCTGTGTTTCATAATAATCGTTTTTATATATAACATACAACATGTAAAAACAGTCGTTTAGAAAATTTTTCCGCGCCCTCACACTGCACACGCTGACACTAGAGGCGCTTTAACATAGTTTAGTATTATTGCTGATCACAACTGGTTCATTCAAGGGGGAGAAGTGGCTTTCGAAGGAAACCACTCCATTCCTTTCTTAGTCATGTAAGTTATGAAACTGTAAATGCCTCTAAGAATGCAACAAGAAACAGCCATAAGCATCTGTCACTGTGAAGTGGTATCTCTCTCAAGGACTGAATTAAGCCCAAGTCTCTTTAGCTTCGGCTGTCTCTGAACAGAACATGTGCATTTAGCATGAGAAGTCCGACGTCCTCTGTGACAACTGTGAGCGTGCTTTGCTTGCTAAATTCCTGATGATTGTCAATCATGAAGCAAGTGCATGGCGCTTTCGCGCGGTAGTACTTCAGTTTCACATGCTCGTAAATACCAAACGAGAAGTGACCGAACGGTATTTTTCATTTTTATCGCGCATCCTTTTCAACTCGAATACTCGCCTTTACCGCCCATTACAAAAATTTGAATTGAGAAAAGCAAACTTTGGTGTACTAGTGTCAGCGGGTTTTAGTCGCAACCAAAAACGCTGACCCTTAAGTATGCTGTGTTATTTAAATTCTCAGTCGGGAATACACCCGCATTCGCGCACCATCTACACGTCTGCGGAAGCTTTACTGACCAATCAATCGTCGAAAAGGTCGATACTGAATTGTCATTACTTGTTTTTTTTTTGCGTATGCGTGCAACATAGCAAACGGTGTGGTTCAAACATTCTAATGCATGCGAAATGAACTTTCGTAGCGCAGAAAGAAGATTACGTTTCTGCTGCCACCTGTGCAACCGGGAGGAACTGCAAAACCGCTCGTTTGCTTCCTTGGCGTGGGATGGCGCCTCTGTTAGACGAGAAATGTTCAACGTCATGGCACGCGGTGGGCAAAGCTGGCAGAGAGTTGATTTTTGTCCCCGTTGGTAAATATCGGAGCCCAACGACTCTGGTAATTCTTTGATGTTTTGGTACAGAAAACATCAGGATACAAAATACGTGCGCTAGCGCTCGTTTAATTCTGTCCTCGCTGTCTTTACCAGACTTCATGAATGCTCCTAAAAAAACTATGGTTCCATGATATTACGAGCTAATCAGTATAAGTCATGGATTGCTTCTAAAATATGTTACCAACGTGTTAGTAGCTGCAGCTAGTAACGCTAGCTTTAGTAACAGCTTCTTACTAGGCAGTTATTGTTACTGTTACTGACTGTACATATGTGCGCCAAGAGGTAGCACAGAGCTGTTGATGTCTGATGAAATAAACTGCAGATAATCTAAATATTCGTCCCTGTCAAACGCAGCAAGCGAGGTCGTGGATTGATTGTTTTTCATAAAAATTCATGTGGTGGCAAAAAAATAATAATAATAAGAGTTTCTTCATCTCTCTCTCCTCGCGTCTCCGAATCACATGCGTTATTAATAAATGTGTAGTAGTCTCGGAAAGGCATTAACGGCTTTTGCCTAAATTTTTGCTTGCACTTGCTCACTTTTGTCTATTTTTCTTAAAGGAGTAATGAAACGAAAAATGTCTGAGCCGTTTATTTATTTATTTATTTATTTATTTATTTATTTATCGCTTTTAAGTAGCTGTTGACTCCATGATTACGGTACGAAGCCTCCATTCGCCGCGAGCGCCAAAAGTAATTAAGTACAGCTGCTTTTACACGACTAATCCAAAACGCTCATCAAGCGCAATGCGGTTCTGGGCGGGAAGGGAGGAGGCAATTCACGTCATCGAAAGCAGAGGTGGTGGTGGTCGCGTGGTATCACAAACTCAAGAGCGCGGTGGTCAGTGGGGTGCGGTGGTTGAAGGTTATGCAATGGCCATGTCGCTCAAAGCTCCCTTCTTTTCCCGTCCAGAGCTGAATGGACTCAACTTTGGCAGCACGGCCATGCGTAGGCATGAGTAGTATCTGGTACAAGAGACAGCCACAACTGATTTCGATGATGTGATGGGTTTGCTTTTTTCACGGCCGAAGCTGCGTCGCACTTGGCGCGACTTGGCGCGCGTTTTGAACTGCGATCGTGCCCTTTAAACAGCGCAAAAAATTGGTGGGGAAAAATGGAAAACTGACAGGCACTGCACATACCGATCTGTCTGTACACTCCTCTCTTGTTTCTTCAGTTCAGTTCCGTTTCAAACACGAAGGTCGAAGATGGATCAACTAGCCAACATCAAAACGTCGTTTTATAAGGTCGCAAGAGAAGGTAACATAACGAATTACTTGTTGTTGCGTCGGGGAATGGAGACACCATAGCGTAATTATTGTGTAGACGGCTTTCCAATAAAGCAATAAAAACATGACAAAAGATTTCTGTCAGTACTTCTATAAGTGGGTGACGTTGAGTATCACATACAATTCGGCTACGCTTTCACAAGCGTCGTACCAAAAAAGCCCGACGAGAACTCGCATACTGAGCGATCTTGTAGACTGTTAAAATGGGCCCAGGTCATAACACGGCGAGGGTTGGAGCCTCGGCCACCGCAGCACTGAAATTTTTTTTTTAAATGGGAAGCATTTCTTGGCGAACACTTGCCAGTTTAGATCTATCTATCTATCTATCTATCTATCTATCTATCTATCTATCTATCTATCTATCTATCTATCTATCTATCTATCTATCTATCTATCTATCTATCTATCTATCTATCTATCTATCTATCTATCTATCTATCTATCTATCTATCTATCTATCTATCTATCTATCTATCTATCTATCTATCTATCTATCTATCTATCTATCTATCTATCTATCTATCTATCTATCTATCTATCTATCTATCTATCTATCTATCTATCTATCTATCTATCTATCTCGCCGTCTACGTCTAGGTGCTCTCGTCGTCGTTTCGTAAACTGGGTATGTACCACAATTGACATAGTAGGATAAGGGTGCATGGCGAAAATAAATGATAGATCATGACATGAATGTCGAGGAATGCGTGTCACGTAGGTTATGAAACAGCCGCCTACGTCTTGGTGCTGGCATGGTCGTTTCGTAAACTTGGTATGTACCACAACTGACACAGTAGGATAAGGGTGCATGACGAACATAAATGATAAGTCATGGCATGCGTGTCATGTAGGTCATGAAACAGCCGTTTACGTTTTGGTGCTCTCATGGTCGTTTCGTTAACACGGCACACAGCTTCGCATATCATCGGATCCAACAGGGCGTGGGATCTGCCGGTTTTCTTTTTTTCTTTGCGCCATGATTGCTATCGTGGCCATTGAACCGAACAACCGTACTTACGCCTACGAACTAAGCCCGTTACCCGCTGGTCTACAGGAACCACTTTGGATGTTGGTTTTTTATTTATCCTCATTTAGAGAGTTTAGACTGCGGCGTAAGGTTCGCCAATGTTTTAAAGCACGAGACATAGGGACTGTTCGGGATTTGGGGCTTGGAGAATCGCCTCCGCAAGTGAGGCGTCCGGGATTTGTTTTGCAGTTCATATTCTTTTTTTTTTTAGAGGGAGGGGTGAAGCATGATAGTCTCTTTGTTGTTGCTGTTTATTTTACAGCAAATAGCTTTGTTTGTCTCTTTCGCCCGTTTTCATGATGGTCAGTGGCGGTCGATCGGACTTTCACCGTCGGTACAAAGGGGCCGATGCAATGGGCGCGTGCCGCCGTGCCACCGAGTTGCGGGACGTGGTCGTCGCCGCACGCCAGCCATGGCCTCCGAGATCGGGCGTGGCATCGCGCGCCGCTAGGCTGTGTGCCAGTTATATTAGTCCTCTGAGACACATGTAGGTATCGCACGAGAGCTTTGGAACGTTTATATGCTGTAGGGGAAGCTCTCGGGGGATGAACAGCCTAAACTGCAAGAAATATATGCCATTAAGCGCGTCAGAAAGCGAATAGATTTCTGGAAACGCTCTGTTATTCGTTTACAATAGGGATATTTAGCTTGTCTGGTACTCCTGTTAAAGCAGGCGGACTGAGCGTTTTACCGGAGGGGCATAGGCGTACACGTGAGCGGCCGGAGCTGTGCAGCCAAGTGGTGGCACAGAGCTCAACTAGACAAACACAGAGCTAATATTGCAGTAACCAAATGCATTCTTTTTTGCTGCTGGTCGAAAGTTTCGAATAGACGTAATTGTGTCACGATTCACAGCTGCCGGACATTTATGCCAACAGCGAATTGGAAAATACTCGGTTGATGCAATGTTAAATCTGCGTTTGTCTGGCTCTGTTCTGCCCCACGAGGTGACCGGGCACCTATCAAGCCGCTCACGGTTACGCTTCCCGCCTATCCGGTAAGATGCCCAGATCGCCTGCGTTTACCGGAACGCCAGACAAACTAAAGCTCTCTGATGAGTCATTGTCGATAATTTCTGCATATGTATATTTACCTTGTGGGGAGAAAAATGTAGCGGTGCTTCGCGAATGGGGTATGTCTGTGTGTCGGAAAAATGCTTTACCCATTTCGACGTTGTGGAGAGGAGAGTGAGCGCGTGCTATATGACTGGGAGAAAGAACGCCACCTGGGTGGAGAGGGTCATGGAACGCCGCCTGTTGGTTGAGGAGTAAAAATAAGGAAAGTGGAATTGACATTATTGGAGCGGCACTGACTGGCTTGAACGCCACGCTGACGCTTCGTGGACCATGTGCCGAAGCTGTTTGGTACACTGCTTCTTGCCCCGGGGAAAGTTCGGCTCGAGGAAGACGCTGCACCAGCGTCGGAAGCGACACGGCGCAATAGCCTGATGGTAAGGAGGTTTCGAACCACGCCAACGTCGCCGATCATCGTGTGGTCGAGACTCCCGAGCAGCGCGTGGCACGTTTGGCACCTTAGGAAACAAAGAGTTGTCAGATACGGCCGCGTAATAACCAAGGTAATAACCATCAGAGTAGTTGGGAATTACCATGTCGTGGGAGCGCGTCGTGCGCGTAACCGAGTGGTGCCATGCGCTCAACGTAACCTCAAGGTTAGGATAAGATTTGGACAAGTTGGTCGAAGTTAATGACGCGAATGGAAGCCTAAGAACCAAAATGCAGAAAGAAAAATGCGCGCGTGAGGTGCGGGAACAAATAATGGTGCGGTACGTCTAGAACACACTTATTTTCCTCATGCACTGCGGTGTTCTGCGCTGCATTCACGTCATGAGTAACACAAGGAGCCACAGAACGATTTCTCGCTTCATGAGGGAAGTGGAACAGCCGCAGTCACGCTGCTCCCAACCTCTAAATCTGGAGAAGTTACTGTACCTATACCTACGTAGTGGCTGAGTGGGCGTAAGTAATGGACGGATGAATATATGTGATGTTTACTGTTTACTGAGAGGTCATTCTTCTACAAAAGAGAAGCGCAAATCAGTTGTTCCTGCGGTGATGCTGAGAGGAAAGTTGATTTTCACCGGACCTAATGTCATCGCTAAAAAATCGGACTTGTATATACCACGTGTTCTTGCGACGACCTTTATTATTTCAGTTTCCAATGTACAAAAAAAAGAAGGGAGGGGGGAACTAGGGCTCTTTTTCTACGACTGTGTCAGCTTATTGAAAATACAAAATTTGAGACAAAAATTGTAGTTTTTACTAAACATTTAAATTCCAGCGAATATTTCCGAGATGATTATTAGCAGTTTCGCAAGTAAATTTTTTAACTGATGACTTTTTGAGTTATGCTGTAATTGCAGAACTGAAGTCTGGCAGTATACATTGCTATTAGCCAGGGGTTTCAGAGAACTTGCTGGGCGAATTGGTATCGATTCATCATACTGACACCTGTACTTGGTTATATTTTTTGGGAGACCGCTTTTCACCGTCTAACAAATGTTATCGCTCAGCGTTGGACGCACCCGCACGTATCGGAAGTTTCTCGAATGTTATCAATGGTTCTGTTGTCACGGAAGCTTGAGTAATCTGACTGCATGTGCGACGCGAATTATGTAGAACTTTCAGGAAGACACGCGGGCACCAGTGATTACTCCGAAACATTCGATGACTCATATATAAAAACCGACGTGCTTGACCAGGCGATCAGATTTTCGGTGATCACCGACTGTGTTGGCCGCCGTCATTGTTTCTTGCGTGTAGCCTGTTTTTGAGGGCCACAGGTTCGCCCAATAAAAAGCAAGTTTCGTCACCCACAGTTCTGCTGCTTTCTTCACCGTCACTAATACGCGACAATACCTATACTAAAGGCGCCAAAAAACAACACACAGCACACAAGAGGGCAATAGTGTTCCTGTATGTGCTCACGCTAGAGGACGATGGGACAGAGCACCCACTCACAACTACTTTATTTTTTACAAAAGACACGTACATATATACCCCCCAGCCTGCGCAACAAGCACATTCAAGCATGAAGTGCGGTAAGATAAAGAACCTTCAACGAACTTTGATTCTGAGGGGTTCATCATAAGGAACCAATATATTACCTTGTTGCCATTCATGTACATCGGCCGCCCTAAATTAAAAGGCATCGAGGTTTTAGACAGTGGATCCTCGACGAAAGACTATACTCCGTTCTAGACATAGCAGTCAACGCTGTGGAAGCTATAGATATATATATAGATATATATATGTTGGCTGCGCGCCAACAGCGTTCGCTCGCACGAGCATGGACTTGAGGCCCATCGCGAGGGGTTCCAAATAAAAAACCCGAAGAGAACAACAAAAATAAAAATTTTCTAAAACAACACATTAGCAGCCGTATACCACAGTGAGTTTTTTTCTAAGGGCCAAAACTTGTTTCATTCAATACTGAGCCTACATTAAAAAAAAAAAAACGCAGTTGCACACAATTGCGGTAAAAAAACATCGAACCATATCGAAGTACGAACGAAGTCACTGCAAGAAGTCTCTCTAGCCTCCACAGCGTTGACTGCTATGTATATATGGAATGGAGTATAGATATGCTCGTTGCAGCTCCCTGTATCTGCACTGTATGCAGTGCAATATAAAGTCGTGAACTTCGGGCGTATTGGGACTGTTCAAGCCTTTTGTCTGCTTTAGGTGTGGTTCAAACCTTTGTCAATATTGGCGGGCATTCACTGTTTACTTCGTCTCGCAAGAGGTGTCGCGATGCGTCCGGGTTAGAGTCACTGGAAATTGTGGTGACTCTAGTGTTAGATTAGGCAGACCCACCGAGGTACCCCCAGTACCCAAGTGGATACAGCTATGGCGTTGCGATGCTGAACTCGAGGTCCCGGGTTCAATACCGGCCATGGCGGCCGCATTTCGATAAGGTCGATATGCAAAAACGCCCGTGTTCTTAAATTTAGGCGCACGTTTAAAAATCCCAGATGGTCAAAATAAATCCGGGTTCCCGCACTACGACGTACCTCATTGTTATATCGTTGAATTAAACCTCAGAATTTATTAAATTTAGAGATTCAGGACTTGTTCAGAACTGTGCATCAGGTTCAATATGATTGATTACTTGTAAACAGTTGTACTTCTTTAGTAGTAATTTGACTCATCAAATAAAGGTATTGCAGTAGAGCGGCAAGTTGGGCTAGTTGGTGGAATTAAGATCATCTTGTAATACTGTACTGGACGAGCGCAGGGAGGAAACACATCAGACTGCGCGCGTCCTGTCCATCTCTACTTCGGTTGTCCGTGTGTTTATAGCGCGGTATTACAAGATCAAATTAACTTTTCAAGCCAGTTATTTAGTCAGCCAGTTCAAAATTGTTACGGTGCATTTGGACTGGACCGTGTGCTCAAGAGGAAGACGAAGAGGAAGTGGTATACACTGTCATCTGGAGCTGGGACCTTCGTACCAGCCTGCGGTATTACCACTTACTTTTCCACGTGTAAATAGTTGTAGATACGTTTGTGCATCGGGCTTCCTCTTCGTAACATTTGGTGGAAGTCCTGGGTAACGACTCGGAATGGAGCTTCGCAGTGGCCGCCGCTTTGGTTCTTCACCGATGTCGCAGGAGACGGTGCCTATAGTTCGGCAACGCCTGCGTCGACTGTCGTACACACGCATCCGTGTGATCCAGGTTGTTGTTGTTGTTGTCCTGAGTGGCCGTGGCACATACCCACAGTGGGGGATTGGCCAAGAATCGGGCGGTTTAATTAGGTGCCTAAAATAATAATGATAACAAGGGAGTTAACAATTTGGGCGTGCGAGTTTAAAAGTAAACGTTTTGTGTTTGGAGAAAAAAGGAAATAATCAGATGAAAACCGGGTATAAGATAATAATAATAATAACAATAATAATTAATAAAAGATAAGAAATAAAAGAAAGCTATGGCTGGGAGGGAGAACGATCAATCTAACATGGAAATCGATTAGTTTCAATGAGGTAATTTTGGATCGCCAAGCAAACATTTCTGTTGCTGAACCCAACAATGGAGGCTCCAAAAGATAGGATCCCAGGCACTGATAAAGTTAGACAAATAGAGCGAAGCGGGATTTCGAGTAGTCGTTTTCTTATAATAGAAAAACGTCTGCAAGACAACAAGAAATGGTCGATTGTCTCCGCTTCGCCACAGAATAAGCATAATGGTGAGGGGACCAGACCAGACCTGTGGAGGTAGAAGTTCAATGCAGGTATACGGCAGCGCAGCTTCGTGATGGACACTTCAATTTTCCGCGTTCGGCAAAAATCTCTGTTGCAAGGGTGCAGGAGATGTCCGTAATCCACAGAGTTGGTAATTGCGGAGCCTTATACTGACTGTATAATGATACTCCTACGAAATCTAGCTGCAGTAACATAAGCAGTCAAAGGGCAGTAAGGAAGAATCGGGCCACTTATCGATGCCTTGGCTAGAGAGTCTACAATTTCATTAATGATTAATCCTTTATGGCCAGGCACCCACATCAAACGCACGCTTCTCAAGTAACCAGGTACCAATGATTGAAATGTCCTCACCACGCGAGAATCACTAGAAGCAGTAAGGGATGAGCACAATGATAAAGAATCAGTGACTATCACGGCTGACGTAATTGATGGTCCTAATTTGCGTAATGCCAGCACCACGGCCATGAATTCAGCTAAAAAAATCGGTATGAAATCTGGCAGCCGAAGAGAAAATGTCCAATCGATAATCGGGGAAAATATTCCTACACCTGACTTTTCTTCACATTGTGAAGCATCTGTAGCAATTACAGGAGACAGTCTTCCACTTCCTTTTCGTCTTTCTCTTGCGCGCAAGGTCCTGCCCAAATGCACTGTAACAATATGGTTACATTCTGCAGCAAGCAAATTGTTACCAAGGGCACAACATCCAGCTCGTGTAAGCGGGCAACAGTTTCGCTATGGTCAATTGTTAAATCGCTGCAGAACAAATTTATCGGTGCTGCGGAGAAATTTCGCGGTGAATGTGCATTAGCACGGGGAGTGATGTGTCCGTCGAGCCAACGCTTTCCAGAGAAGTCAGTGTGCACTGCTCCGGCGATATTGTAATGGGCTATAGGCTTACTTCTTTTTGCGCAATAGCCAGTCAGCTCATATCCGTTTATGCATGGCGTGGATCAACGTCAACACTTGCATTCGCAAGGGGAGTGATGTATCCATTGGGCCATCACTTTCCAGAAAAGTGAATGGACACCGCTACGCGGCGACATTGCAACGGGTTATAGCCTACCTAGCTTTTTTGTGCGAAAGCGAATCGGCGCTTATCGGTAAATTCATGGCGTAAATCGGCGTCAGCACGTATTCAACACGGTTAGTGATGTATCGGTGTAGACATCACTTTCCAGAGAAGGGAATGGACACCGCTCCGGCGACATTGCAAAGTAAACTGCTATAGCCTTCTGCTTCTTCTTCTTTTTTTTTTGTCGGAAGCAAGTCTGCAAATATCTGTTTATTCATGGCGTAAACCGGCATCAGTATGTGCATTAGCAAGCGCTGGGAGTGATGTCGTCAAACCATCGCTTTCCAGAGCAGGTAATTGACACGGCCTTAGCAAATTTGAAACGGGCTATATAGCCTTACCTTTTTGCACCAAAGTCAATCTGCGCATATGTGTTTATTCATGCTGTGGATCGGCGTCAGCAAGTGCATTAGCAAGCCCCCTTCTCCCCTCCTTTTCCCAATCTTCAGCTTCCGTTATCCTTGCGCCGGACAGACCCAATATCCACTCCAACCGTGTGATCATATTCATACTTTGTGTTGAGCGTGAAACGCATGCGTAAAAGAAAGCCCTAGAATACACGAACTCAAGATGTGCTCCATTTTGCACTCGTGTCGCCTGGGTATTTCCGTCGTCGGTGTGTATTATGCGAAACCCATTGTATTGCATAATATATGAATACGTATCAACTCGCCCAGCTTTCAGTTCTTCAGCTGTGCAATCGCTGCACAAAGGAATGCTGTCCGCTTCAACCGAGCAGTTGAGTTCGCGCAGTAATCCTATTAATTTCCTCCTCTCCTAGACGCCTGTCGCGGGCCAGCCATGAAACGCACGGAACCACTACATGTCACGTGTAAGCGCCTTCATTGCTTCTTGCTTCATTCCTTCATTGCTTCTTTGGCTTGGTGCTCAAGAGGAGTAGAGTCACATACATCCATCGTATATTGCTTGATTCCCTGAAGAGGAGAATGCCTAGTGCTGTTATATGCCATGCGTCAGCAGCGTCTATATGCCAGACACATTGGTCCAAGTGAACGTTAATGTGGGTTCTTCCCGAAGTGGCACTCCAAGTGACAGACCATTGTCTCCTAGACTCCATGCACTGCATGGAGTCTAGGAAAGTTGCATGCACCGTCGTATCTCCACGGGGACCTGCACAGGCGAATGACTGCTCGCTCCGAGTTTGACGTCATTCAAGAAGTATGACGCCATCATTAATGGCGCTTTGCGGGAAAAGCTGCCGGACGGCGCCCTATAATGCATGCATGTGTGTGCTTACGGGTAAGTAAACGAGTAACGAGTAAACGTGTAAATTCAGCTTTCGATATGTTTTTTTTAATTTTTATTCTATTGCTTTCTACCAATAATTAACGCCGTTCGTTGTAATTCATGTGCCCGTGACCACGTGGCCAAGCTATACGCACACTATTGTGAGAGGTTAACGGGTACACGCGCATATGTCGTTTGCGCAGCTTTGTTGCAGGAGGTCTCGAAGCTCCTGCGACCAAAAGTTTCGCCTATATAGGATCCTGTATGTAGATTAAACTAAAGTGTCGGGTTTAACGTCCGAAACTGCACAGTTGCTTGTGAAAGAAGGTATAGTGAAATAGAGCTTTCAGATACGTCAACTTTTTTTTTTTCGTGAGTGCATAATACTCAGCCACTGGACTGATTATTATGCGCAACGAGGCTAAATCGATGAAGCTGCGAGCAAAAAAAGAAAAACGATTTAAGTCACTTATAAGTTATAATTTACATACGAATATATAGGTTAAATTTACCTGTAATTGCAAGAATACGATTTGCGGTTGGAAAGATGTCAATATTTCCAGTGCTTGTTTACACAAACAGATCGTTCACTCGGCGCTGGATATTGGTCTATATGCTCCGGCTGACAGACGTAGACCAACTTTGCGATATAATACAAGCGTTCATGCAGGGAAAGGAACTTGAAATCTCGCTTTCTAAGCTGCTCACTACTGCTATCGTCGTCTTCCTGGTCAGGCGAAAGACGACCGATACGACGACGCAAGTTATGACATTCGCGCAAAATGTGGCGCATATATAAAGCTTTTTTTTTTCTTCTTCACTCGATATGTACTATACGCGACGAGAGGAGTGAAACATCAGCACAAAAGGTGGTGTGCGGTACGTATGAAGTCCAACAATAACGCCAATCGTTGGGCGCTTGGCCATGCGGCATACGCCCCACGGCGACCTCGTGCGCAATTCCTAGTAGACGTCCGTGGTGTACGAGCTGTTGTCGTCGGTGGTGGTGGTCGGGCGCGTTGCTGTCAGAAGGCGCACTTCCGGCAGCGTCTCGTACGGCATCCCGGCGATCGTTGTGGCGGTGGCGTCGTCGTAGGCGCTCGTCAGCGCGTTGATCGCGGCGACGGCGATCAGCAGGCAGGCGATGAGCACGAACAGCACCACGTACACGGGCATCAGGGTGCGCTCGCTCGTCGCCATCCACCAGGAACCCCAGCCAGCGATCTCGGCAGGCTTGCCCTCGGCCTGCACAACCGCAGCATACCAACAACGAGTTCATGCAACCAATCTGCTGCACTTCGTAACTCCGCACCCAGAAGACGGATGTCACATACACTTCTGCAAACTCGTCATAGTAGAGTGTCTAAAGCGGATAAGTAAACACAAGTGACTAAGTCCCGCCCTTCCTTCGCCTCGCGTCCACGTTATTTCGTGCTGTGCGGTTATAACATGAAGTCATACGAGGTTACAAAGTTTAGAAGCTTGGAAGCTTGATAGCTTCCAAGCTTCTAAAGACATGTGTTTCCACGTGAAATCGCTTTCTCGTTTACATGAGCTTCTAAAACTCCTATTCACAAATTACTGCAAATTAGTGGTATACGAGGTCTGTCTGAAGATCATCCGCTCACGCTCCCGGAAAAAAATAGCAGTCATCCGGTGTATTCGTCGTCCTAATCCCCTTCAATGTAATTAAATCCTGCTTCCTCACACCTGATAGACGGTGCGATAAAGTTAGGAAATTCGCATGCCTGATATGGGTTCAGCTTGCGCAAGATAGGGGCGATTGGAGATCGCAGGGAGAGGCCTTCGCCCTGCACTGAACTTAAGAAATAAGCTGGTGATGATTATAATGAGGATGACGTGAAAAAAGAGTTCATTGCGCGTTATATACTTACCGCCAAGGTGGCCTTGCGCCTATCCAGACATGCGCGGTTGCTTTCCTTCGAGTCACCCACCGGCCAGTTCTGGTACTGGTAGTCCGGCTCGTGCTCAAAGTAGTTCAAGCTCGGGTGGGGCTCTTCAGGATCGTCGTACCACTGCCAATCCTCGGCATCGACCTCCGGACCGCCGTGGTAGGCGCACAGGTGCGCGGTGACCAAGCCCTCGCCAGGCACGTAGTGGAAACGACATTCGCAGTGGCCGCTCGTCGGTAAACCCATGGAGGGATCCGCCGCGGCAGCTTGCGCGCAGCCGTAGCAAGGTTGGTCTTTCGGCTGTGCACCAGGTGCAGCGGCCGCCATTATGACTGTTCTTCTTTGCGGCTGTGTGCAGATGATGATGATAATTACTTCGACAATGGCGCAGTGCCACAGCGGGGGGATAGGCCAACAACCGAGTGGTATTGTGATAGCAAAAATATAGGTGAAAGTAGGAAAGAAATGAATTATAAATAAATTAATATGCTGAGCAGTGGAGTAGTCAGCCATGCATTAACAAGAAATAAAAAATAACTTTAAAAATTAACATTATGTAAGGTAAAGAAATAGACTGAAGCCAAGATTGACGCAAAAGGTAACTCAGATTTTGAACTATTATTTTATTTGTCTTCTTGGCATTTGAATTTTATAGTTTGATGATGAAGAAGAAAGTAATCTGTACTCCCTCTTTACGTTTCCATCCCAATACTGCGCTATCGTTTTCTTTTTCTTTTCTTTTCAGTGTAAAAAATTGTACAGGTAAGCCTCTCAATATTCCGGCTATACCGAAATCCGAAATACGCTATTCAAGCAAGGTTAATGAAGAAAATAATTTGAGGACACCTAAGCACTTCTTATAATTTGTAAATGCGAAAGCATTAATGTCTAATTGAATGCCGCTGAACAGTCGTTTGAGTTAAGAACTCCTCACGGACAAGCAAGCGCGTTGGGAAGCTTGGCCAACGCCTCCTAGATAGCCCAAGGACGGTGCACTTCGATCCGTGACGTCATTCTACCCTGCACGACTGCCATAGAATCCTATGATGACGCTCCCGAGTAAGCCGGGGTGATTTTGACGCCACCGCTTTCGTCGCGCCGGGCTTGACAACAGAAATTTCAATCTAATTAGCATGATGTCGTAAAGCAGAGCGCACAGGCCTGCTATCTTGGAGGCGCTGGTTTAGGCCAGTGGGAAAGACACTCGGCTTCTGAGCGTGGGGTCGTAGGCTCGGAACCCACTGCCGCCAACACCTTCCCTTTCGAATGCATTCTGTTTTTTTTTACGCATTAATTTCCTTATAGCGATTACCGAGGTAAAGCTAGAACGCAGGCGACAGCCTGGAAGGGCAAGGAACGCGCGGGTAACACAGGCCTGCGAGAGCGAGAGTGACGTGGCGTCGCGGCGACGCCCTCTCCCCTCACTCAACAGCTGGCGCGCCAGTGCTGCAGCAGATGTACCCTTTCACCCGCTCTGTTCGGTCGAGGAGTGTTCGTGACGTGGCATCGCAACCAATGGGAACTTAGGTTCTGTTTCGCTGCTACAGATGCTGGCCTTTCGCTCCATGGGCCATTTCATGCTTTCGCATCAAAAGAAGCAAGGAAGAAAAAAAAATCTCAACGCACGCTGGACACACAATCACGAGTCACAAGCACACAAATTACGCCACCACATGGGTACCGGCACCGAAAGCATAACCCAGCACCTGGGACGTCATCCATAACACAGGAGGAGTGAGTCCACACATGTCCCTTCGTGTGTGCATATACCGCATGGTATTCAATATTCATAGTTGCACATAAACCTGAGCGCAAAGGACAACACGGCTGCGACCTCAATTCGCTAAGAAAGAAAAAAGAAAAAGAAAAAGAAAAAGGAAGGTGGGGATGAAGAATGACAGCGCAGAGCTTTCAAATCAAATACTAAAAAAAAATCGCGAAGGGCGCTAACGAAAGACCTCGTCTTATCAGGACATGACCACTGTTTGCACAGGTGGACTGGTTTCCCCTGATTATGTTCGTTCTGTGGCAAGGCTAAAACAATAGATCACATCTTTTTTTGTCTTCTCGGCGTTTCTCTGCTATTGGGGACGAACTCCACCACTGGAAAATCTGGTGCCACCGTCGGCGGTACCCATGGCATGAGGGATCACGTGGACACAGCGGCGGCGTCCGCTGCTTCGGAAGCGCCGAAGCGAGCTGGAAACGAAAGTTTAAAGCCCCAGCTGCGCTGTGGTTCTGATTAAGTGGTGAGTCTTTACCGCCTTGGGTGTCTGCTTGACAACATTTCAGATCACTATAACAGGTAGTGGCTGCCTTTGGAAGCGTGCAGCATGGTAGGCTACTGCTCGGTGCCGCAGTGCCGGACGTACGCAACGGAGCCCGGTGTCAGCCTTATTCACGCGTAGCCGCAGGACAAGGAGCTGTGTGAAGCTTGGCTCGCGAAACTTAGAACCGGCAGACAGCCATTGGCTACAACTCGGGAATGCAGCAAGCACAGCCGCGAGGAAGATTTCTGCTACGGCGCCGGGACTGCGCGATGTTCAATTAGTGGCAGAAAACGCGCACTGAGGCGCTCGGCTGCGCCCGCTGCCCGGCTAATGTCATGACGGTTTGGTCTATGAACTTGTTGATGCTAGATACTGGCGAGTTCACTGGAATGGAAAGGGAGCGGTAAGACGCACATTAAAGAAAGGCATGACATATGGTCATGTTTGTGTTATGAATTAATGATTACGAAGAAGAAGCAGAGGGAAATCGCATGCTGAGAAGACCGATAAACATACAGTGCGACGCAACTTGAGAAATAACATTGAAATGTCCAAGAATTTAGAATACGAAAATCAGGTTGAATCGTCGCGACGACACTTCCCAGTCGCCGCAGGTGTCGAAGTCTCTATAACGAAGTTATTTTCGAACAGTTCTGATAGCGTCAACGCAACAATGGTTGCTAGTGTACTGTCAAATGCTTATATGCTGCGGCCTAAAGCTCACGGCACGGTGCGAAAACGCGCTCACAGCGAAAGCAAAACATTGTGCGCGGACATGCGTGCAGACGCGCAGTCGGTCGCTGCGAACCCGTGCGATCGCTGCATTGAGGCTTCATTCTGTCATGTTCCATTTAGTTAAACAGACAACCCACTATAAGAACATATTTCACATAGTTTACTCTCACAGTTTGCCTACCTTTCACGCAAGAAGCCGGTTCGGTACACTGCATCGCGGCGACCGCGCGCAGTGGCGTTCACTGTACGCATTCGGTAAAGAAATAGCATCTGTAAACGATTCTGTTATTTCAATTTGCCCAAGATTACTATGTCGACAGTGAAGAACTTTCCTCGTTTTGAGAGTACTTACGCAAATGTCCAGGAGGGCAGCTGCATGGTGTTTTTATTGAGCGCCGTAAGCGAAACCTATGAGGAGCGCGCCGCGTGATCCCTCATACTACTCAAGGCAGGTGCTTCCGACAGATGGCGACTCCGCAAGTCCTCGATCCCAATAGGAATACAACGACCTATTACAACCCCGGCTACGGTCTTGATTTGATGTGTGCCTGTAATCCTCTCTTCGGAGACTCTATTCGTGGGTTCACCCACAGAAATATCCGCCTTCCAGGAGCGCTTGGTTTCGAAGCTGGTGGGAAGGCTAACAGGTCAGCGGTTGAGACAATCAAGGGAAGTTTAGAGCATTGGTGGAAAAAAAATTCAAGGAAACAGTGAAGAAATGTAGTTTAGGTCGTTAGATGGCATAGGTAACTTTACAATATATAGAGGTTTCAATAAATACAAACGATATAAAGTAGAGATAGACAACATGCTAATCTGCAGTAGTTGTATAGTAAACCCTGATTAGCTCAAGCAGGCTGATTATGCTGCCCTGTTTCGAAGAGGAAACCATCAGAGATCATCATCAGCGCGCCTCAGCCGAATTCTGAAGGTGCTTTGTTTCTGCGTGTATCATGGCGCCGAAGCGTTAAGCTCTTCGCGCCATAAAATGTGGTCAACAAAACAAGAAAAAGAGCCGGGTCGCAATGCGCAGGCAATTCACTTGAGGCCAGAAGAAGACGCTTGCAGACACTGCGGCAGCCAGATAAAGTTCGACGCTCTAGTGCTACTGCAGACGACAGAGAGCGAACTTTAGCCAATGCTATAGAAGCCGATCGTGCTCGAGGTTCACTGCAAGAAGGTACAAGTAATCCTAATGTCATCGCTACTCTTGACGACAGAACGTGGTCGACAGAGCCACCCGTTCGCTTCAGTTGATACTTCCCGAACAAGAGCACCCCCATAGACTTGACGCTGGTTTACGATTTCGGCTTCCACTTCGGTTGGGGAGAGGCCAGGAAACACTCATCCATCGATTAGGGCTCGGTGTGGCGTACACTCGCCGGTACCTTCACAAGATTGGACAAGCACGGGACCCTTACTGTACCGTCTGTCACGCTCCAGAGACAATAAGCTCACGTACTTTGCGTGTGCCCTCAATATGTGGCCGAGCGCAGAACACTTAAGTCTAGTGTTGACTGCTTGGACTCCAGCCCCTTTTCGGAAGAAAAAGATTTTAGGCGCTTGGAGAAGAGTTGACCCTGCCCAACGTGCCATAAGGTCGCTCTTGAACTTTCTACGTGAGACTGGTTTAGACGATCGCCTCTAGAACCTGTGAGACGTGCAGACAGTGCGAAATGTGTTTGTGCGATAATTTTTTGTGCGGACAATATTAACCTTGCGTGTATTGTGTACACAGCGTGCATCCGCGTATTGGACAACGTGTGTGTGGTAGCTCATTTTACCATAACATAATCACCTGCCACTTACCTTTCCCTGTATTTCCCACTTCCCCTTTCCCCAGTGAGGAGTAGCAGGCTAGGGACACGCTCTCCAGGCCGACCTCTCCTCCTTTCTCTTCATTAATATCTCCTCAGAATAGTGGCTAGTCGGGATTGTTGGTACGAACACATTCTTTTGTGAACAGCGCGAATAGCGGGACACGGGAAGAGGCACACGACACAGGCGCTGACTTTCAACAAGTAAGTTTATTGCTCGAGCGCAGAATATAGAGGCAGGGAAGAAATAATAAAGAAACATAAATGGCATGGAAACACGAAAAGAATGACTTGCGATTACATGTGGGCGGAGATCGGTTAAATTTTCAGATACGTGATTTCCTTGTCTAATAACTAGATGGATGGTGAACTGATGCATGAAGGACCACGTTGGGTGATGGAAAATGCTTCGATAGTTTCACGCATGCGCTGGTCAGCGTGCTTTTGGATGACAGTGACTTTTCTAAAATACGGGATGCATTTACATGACCCGCAATGCAGAGCAAGGTTGCTGCTGTAATTTTGTTTTATGTTGTAGGCGTGTTCCCGGAGGCGATCACTGAGGCAGCGTCCCGTTTGTCCTACGTAGGAGCGCCCGCACTTCAAGGGTATTTTATACACGATACCTGTGATGTATGATAGAAATCACCCGCATTTTCTAAGTTATTAGACAAGAGAATACTCTGGCGGAAACTTGTTACACAGCCGCAAGAAACGATGTGATTTGTGTTCAACGGCGCGATAAATGAACTTAAATCTTTCTTATAGCTCTAACCCTAAAATCATCTTAAGAGAACTCCCACGCGGTAAAAAGCAATAAAAATTATAGGGTTTTACGTGCCAAAACCACTTTATGATTATGAGGCACGCCGTAGTGGAGGACTCCGGAAATTTCGACCACTTGGGGCTCTTTAACGTGCACCTAAATCAAAGTACACGGGCGTTTTCGCATTTCGCCCCCATCGAAATGCGGCCGCCGTGGCCGCATGAAACACGAACTAAGCAGTTCGGAAGCAATGCTGCCAACGTCCAAAGCCAGCTTTTCCCTAACTCATACAAAAAGCACCCCTACATTTCTGCATATTTTTGCAAAATGTGGTTCCGTTCGTCAACGCGATTTCTATATCAATGAATTTTTCTTTGTGCTACGCAAACAGAATGTAAATTTGCTAGTTTAAACGTACTTGTATGGTCGTTTTAAAATATTCAAATAATGAAGTCATTGGACACAAGCCACAATGATCTAGCAGTGAAGGTTGGTATGCTAACAACACAGCCTTGTGCTTGAAACCCTATTCACAGAAGATAGGATCGCGGAAATAATTTGTTGTTGACCAATGTTATTTTGCACCTAGACCAAAGAGCCTCGGTTAGACTGAATCTTATTCGAAATGTAAGGAAGATGGGTGGCCCTGACTTTCTTTACAGACTGTAACAGAGCTAAAACAGTGCGTCTCTTTACGACAACATTGTAAAAGACGTGAGCAAGTTTTCCTTAATGCGGCGTGCTGACTTAGCACCACTACGCTTACGCTCTTGCGCGTCCCTTGCAGCGAAGCACGAAAATAGGCAGCCTTAATGTTTATATTTCCCTACAAAGCAAAACACGCTCTAACATAGCAATTCTGGGACTCTAACCAAGGTCGTCCCGCCCATGGGTGGTTTATGGTAAGGTTTAGTACACGCATGCGTAGTCGGTTGTTTAGCGCCAGGCCGGATTGTCATGCATGGCGCTAGGCATACGTGTCCGCTTACGCTCAGATTTGCAAATGCTGCTCTGTTCGGTGCTCCAGCTTACGTTTGTTTCGCCGCTTACAGATAAATATTTCATTCAGAGTGCAAATACATCGACAGCTCAGCTACAGGTAGGAGCAACAAAAATCACAGTAGCAGTAATTTGTTAAAGGACCCGGGGCATCACCGCCCTGTCGTTTACAAGGCTAAATGCGTTCACTTCACTGCTGCAAGATCAGAAGTCAGAGTTCGGATGATATTGTGAAGGTAAATTGAGGTGACTGAAATTAAAAACATGTCGTCACGTCAGCGGTTTCACCTTTTTAATGACTTAACGCGAAATTCCCCTAGATCTGGACAAATTTTTCTATTTCCCCAAACGGGGCTCAATATTCCTAGATCTAGCCAATTTTTTCTACAGTTGACAGCGCTGCTCAGAAGTGCCCCTGCCTATCGACCAGTAGTACTACCTGCTTTTCCAGCATGCCCTGGGCAGGCACAATGTAATGATTCGATTATTTTTTTCCCTATTCCCACTTCGTCAATGGTTCTATAGGCGCGCCACTTACGTTGTCATAACGATCGGCCGGTCGTGAGCGGTGGATGATAAAAAAAAAAGGAATAGAAACGAGTGAAAGGAATAGGTACATTATACTGGCCCAGTTCTTTCTTTTTTTCAAAGCGAATATCTTTTTTTAGATATTTCGCCCGTTTTCGTGGTGGCTGGACTGTAATTGCCGAAAAAGAAATGCACCGTCGCAAAGGGTTCTTCCTATCGCGAAACCGACTTATGGAGCGCTTTTCTCGCGGAACGCCAACTATTTGACTTATTCAAAATTTAATATAAATTTTGGTTTTCCATGCTAAAATCACCATCCGATTATGAGACACGCTGTAGTGGGGAATGAGGGAGTTAGAAAACTTTATTTCGAATCAGAACGATTCGCGTCCGGCGACTTAGTGGGCTGGGGCACCCGCCGAGGTTACGGCCAAGAATTGTTGCCTCTCGGCGGCTTCCTTGGCCCGCCACTGGACTGCCCAGAGTTGATCTTCCAGGTTCGAGCTGAGCAGCGCGGCCTGCCATCGCGCGCGGAGGCTGTCGACGGAGGCTTCGCTCGCATTGTCCTGTATTAGTTCCTGGCATTCCCATAGTATGTGTTCTAGCGTGGCTCTGGTGTCACACACTTCGCATCTGTCTGTTGTGTATGTGTCTGGGTAAATAGCGTGCATTAGTATCGGGCCGTAGTGGGGAACTCCAGAATAATTTTGACCACTTGGGTTCCTGTAACGTGCACCCAATGCGTGGTACACGGGGGTTCTTTTCTTTATTTACATTTCGCCCCTATAGAAATGAGGCCGCCGCCGCCAGGATTTGATCCCGCGCGCCCGGGCTCAGCAGTGCAACACCAAAGCCACTGCGCCACGACAGTGGGTAACAACTATTAGAGCGCCTTGAATGAATGAATGAAACCACGTTTATCCCGCATTAAAATGCGCCGAAGACGCTGCGGTGGAAAGGGGAGGGGTGTTATTGCAAATGGGGAACGCTTCCCAAGGCAAATGTTATTGCCTTGAGAAGCAAGTGCTGCGGCGCGAAATTTTTGGGGAATCTGAGCGTTTACACGCTGTGGTGGAGCAATTGGGAAGCGCAGCTCTCCTTTCCACCCTTTCCCCCTTGTGGCGGCTGCGGTAGAGGGCTCCGTCGGTGAGAGAGGAGGATGGCAGTCGCCTTCTGTGCAGGAACTGGCACTGCTGGAGACTACATACATATGACGGATCTGCTTATGCATATAGCCAGCTATATACTACAGCTGCAAATTTTCTGGTTAGCGGTTGTGTTCTTTACGCACTTAAGCACTAAAGCAACAAAAGCCACCAAATATTCCTTCAGGTGAGCGGCGTGAACAGACGACCCGATGCGAAGGTACCGACCCATCGCTCTGCGGGACGGCAGAGCAGCCTGTCTGCGGGAGAAAAACCGGTTTGTGCGGGAAGCGGCGTGCGGGAAACGTTCTGCGTTGCGCGCTTTCCCGCTAGTGTGAGCGCGCCTTAAGGAAGACGACCACAGCGCTGGCTTCCTTAAATTTGTTCCAAGTCTTATTGTCGTGCTGCTCGCCTCAAGAATGGAATACTAACACCCGCAGCAAACTATCCTTCCGAATATCCACACGGCAACAAACATACCCCTTTATGTGCAACATTACTTTAATAAAGTGAACAGCTTTCCAGAAGCATTCGGCTACTCGTTTACATTTACAATCGTTATCGAAGGTTTTCTGCACGATTTCATTTATTTATTCATTTATTTATTTATACCTTCTTTATTTTCATTTCCTTTTACTTCTTTTGTTTTCTTTCGATCGCAGCGTCGTATGAACCCGGGAAAGAAACCAGAAATACACAGCAAAGGTTCGTCCACTGTTTTCCTGCAGTCTTGATCGCTCGATTCACCCCCGGTCATTTCTGGCTCCGGCCAAGCTGCTGACCGTGCAGTCGCGTGACAAGTGGCCGGCGCCGTCAACGCCACGAACACCTTGCAGCAGGGTGCCAAGAAAGCGGTTAAGAAGAAAGAGCAGAAACCCAAAGATAAAGCAAAACAAGATAAAAAAAATGACGGATATATATATATATATATATAGAGAGAGAGAGAGAGAGAGAGAGACGTATAGGGTGTAAGGCCCCAGGGGAAAAAGCAGAATAAGAACGGGAAAAAAATATAATAAAACTGCGGCGCGAAGGAAGTGGTATCGGGGAAAGTGGCGAACATGGAAAGAGAGCCAAGAACAAGTTAAAGAAAAACAGAAAATAGATGGCAAAGGTGGCAACGAGCTGCGGGGTCACGCAGACAACCCTAGCGCGCAGCGGTGGCTGCGGAAAGCAGCCGCGCCGCAGCAGCCGGGGCGGCGGCGGCGGCGTGTTGCCGTCGCGCGGCCGCTCCGCCACGCCGTGTGCGCCCGAGTGCGCAGCGCGAGAGTCGGTCGATCGATGCGAGCAGCCAATTGCCGAAGTCGGAGAGCAGCGTGAGGAGATTGCAGCCCAGCCAAGTGCCCACGGTGCCGCCCAAGTAGGCGAGCACTTCGATGACCTGCGCAAATCGATGGACGGCGACGCTGCAGCAACAGCGGCAGCAGCAGCAGTAGAGCTGCCGCCACCGGGCCCTGCCTGCTGCTTGCCACGGCCGAGAGCGTGCACATCCGATCGGGCACACGGCTATACCCCCCCTCCCGTCTCCACGAACTCGTTGGGTGTTTTCTGCTGTCTCGCCGGCTGTCTCTGAGCGCCGGCGCAGCGGCCCACGAGATCGCGAGGGCTCTTTTTTCTTTGTTGTTGTTGTCGTTGTTACTTTTGTTTTGTTTGTTTCTGTTCTTACCCGACGCAGTTCTTTTGGCGTGCGTGGTGTTTTAGGCTATGGAGTAGATAGCGGCGCCCGCGAGCGGGCTTGGACAAAGACGGGACTCGCGGGGCTTCTTGCGTAATTGTGTGCTCGTCTTCCTCGGCTGTGTCTCGCAACCGAAGACGGTGAGACGCATCCGAGGAGTTGTCCGCCCCTTGTTCACCGTCTACTTCGTTTTCGTTTTTTTTTTTTGCGCTCCTTCACTGATCGGGATGTCAGGGAGAACGGAATCGAGCTCGTCGTGGCGAAACCCGCATCGCGTAGACTGAGTCTGGATGAAGGGTCTACACGTCCGATCGTTGCAGCATCTGCTCAACGGTTTCGCTGTCTATGCTTAGTTAGCCCGCTATGTGTGGTGACGTTAGACTGGGTCGTTCGCTTACGGGCGCATCAGAGGATCCTAAAGCACTGTCCGTGCTGCCTCTTGGGCGCTTAGCAAAGCGACCTGCGTGGGCCCAACTATTGGACGCGCATGCATAGACAAGGAATATGAGCAGGGGAAAGGCTTAAGTGTATCTGGTGCGCTCAAGGTAGCACTCAGATTCTTCGTTTCCCTATGTTCCTTCCTAGTTCCTTCATTCATATTTAATCCAGACCAACCTCTTCCACGCACCGTATTCACTTGATACTCTTTTTGCTCATCTGTGACCGAGAGATAGCTCAAGCGCCTGCAAGCCAGCATAAACAAGGGGAAGGCGGGAGGTGGAAATTCAAGACGATGAGCAAGACGAGAACAAGGTAAAAGTGCGAACGGTAAACGACAACAAAGTAAACAAGGAAGGTAAACGAGAACAAGGTAAAAGCGGCTCCCGCTTCTACCTTGTTCTCGTTTTGCTCATAGTCGTGCAAGCCAGCATGGAAGTTACGGTGCCCGAGGCCATAGTGTTTTCTCTTCTCTAATCCTACTATATTTCTTTCGTTTTGACATTGTTTGAGCAAATAAACAATGAATGAATGAATGAATGAATCAATCAATCAATCAATCAATCAATCAATCAATCAATCAATCAATCAATCAATCAATCAATCAATCAATCAATCAATCAATCAATCAATCAATCCTCGAGTAACTCGAAATCCTAAAACAGCGTGACGGCGGTGGTAGTAGCAGTGCTTTATTAGTTCACTCTTATTACCCTTCTATTTCGACGCCAAAACAATGTGCATTGGTAAAGGGCACATGTTGATAAATGGCATCAGTTAAAGACTGAATTATATGGGGAACCGAGAAATCAACAGTCTCAAAAGTGGCATATGCTGCTCCGTGTAACTCTGGGTAACTGCACAAATGCATTGTTATCTGCTTCGTTATCAACTCACCGACATCATTGGGTAGTGTTCCATGAGGTCCACCGAATCAGAGGCGAACTTCAATGTGACTGCGAAGCGGTTCCTACAGAGCAAAACACGTCTATTCAGTCCAAGCCTATTTTACTTCTACGCGCATGCGTACTTACTTATCCTCCGGAGATCCAGACTACAGAAATAGCAGGGGAAAAAAAGTAGGAAAGAGAAATTCAGAAGGTGTGGCGTAGTAAGAGCGTCCGTCATGCATTGATGTAGCCCTAGTGAGATATTGCCTATGCAGTTACTGCCGACTACGTGCACAACAAAAAATCTGGAGGACGCTTAAGCTCCGCCTTTAAGGGTGGAACGCGATAGCGTTCAGAGACCCCTTACTGCTTTTCATGCTTCCCGGCAACTGCAGCTTCTAGCCGTATAACGTTTACCGGGAAACGCTGGCTGCGAACGCTATGCACGAAGGCGAGCTTTCTGGTGGAAATGCGGCCTGTTGCGTGGGTAGATCTCCTGTTATTGTTTCACACTTTAAATATTTCAGTCTGAGAAGAGCTAACATAATGGACTGTTACGGACTTTGCACCGCTGCACCACGATTACGGCTTTGTGGTCCCGTAGCGCTCGTCACCCGTTTCGTGACAGAGCGTTGGTAGCGAAGACTCCGAGCCTGGCGTCGATGAGAATAACAAAAGGGACTTTATACATTATATACAGGTTATCATACAGGACATGAACGGGTCGGCACTGGGGCCGAGTGCTCACAACAAACGCGACTGTTCTCGCACGGCGACGTCCGGCGAAAACGCGTGACACATCTCACCCCAGTCGGGAGCGACACTGTCTCCCGGTGGGTCGGCGGATCCTGTTTTCGAGGCGGCCTCCTCGCCGCTTTATAATCCCCGAGAACCATTGTCACTCAAACGGCCCAATACAAAGTCAGCACACGACGGTCGTCCGAGGGGTCCAACCAGCGACCGCGCTGGCCACCCGGTTCAAAGTTCGCGCGCGTGGTGACCTCCATGCAAGAGGAGGTGCGGCGCCGGGCTGTCTGGTACTCGCTGACACGTCCAAACATGCTGCTCGCCGAGGCTTCTCCCGCAGGACACCGCTGCCTGACGGCTCAGCATCTTGACTTGTGAAGGGAGAATTAGGGCGCTCGCAGGATAGATTCTGCATCTTGCAGATTCGGAATCCGGGCTTGTGGTGATGGCACAACAGCATCCCCGCCCTCAGATAAGGCGCCGGGAAGACGAGCTGCCTCCACGTGGCCCGGATGCCAGGCGCGCACGTTCGTCAGGCTCGTCCAAGTTCACGTCCAGTGTCGGCACGCCAGGTAACTTCACGTGCCCAGTTCCGACTCGCCAGGACAGGAGCTCTGCTCACCGCGTCGTCGCCAAGGCACCTTGACCAGCTCCGCTCGGGTCGTTCCTAAGACCTTGCTTCTCGCCACTGGTCCCGCTTGGTCGTTCTGCAGCTTGCAAAACCGACCGGCAAAAGGCAACACCCAACACGAACAAGTGCCCTCTGTCCCCCGTCAAACACCAGACAAGGCCATAATCCAAATCAACCTAACTAAATCGCTATCCCCTTTTGCTCCCGCTGCAACAAGAGGCAGGTGTCCGATCTAGCACACAAGGCTCAAACAATCAGTTTTCAAATTAACAACGCAACAAAATAGAAACAATTATTAATCAGCAATAATAATTACAAATAGAATGGTCCCCTTGAAATCACTTGGACCGAAAACATACTTCTGAGGAAGCAAATGAGGTCATTCATTTTTCCCGGCGATATTTTCGCGGAATCCGAAGCTGCTTATATTTGCGACCCTGCTTATCCGTGTAGCGGCGGTACAATAAGCCAGATTCCTTGCCAAATGAAACCCTCCTTTTTTTCACTCCCCGTTTGACGCTCTTCCTCAGATCGGCTAGTGAACAATCTTCCTGTTGCTCGCGAATCCGAGTTTCCCTTTCAACTGCAGCCTGCTCCTGCCAGCTGGCGGAAACCGGAGCGAGTGTGCAGCCCGCGTCGCCTAATTGCGGCGTCGCGTCTCTATCGCGGCTAGCACTGCACGCGTCACTCCCACTCACCTCCAGAACCCGCTCGCCTAGGCCAGCCTCCGAGCTCTGCCTCTCCCGTGACTGCTCGCCACTCAAGTTACCCTGATCGGTCCCTGTACCGCACCGCTGTTCGCTCACCGACGCTAAGTCAAGTTCCCTCGACAGCGGGCGCGCTTTGGATCGCGTGAGGGCCATGTACGCCACGTCGGCAAAGAATGATTTGCCGTGATCCCTCAGCAGCTGCTCCGAGCTATTTGAGAAGAGGTAGGAAAATTGCTCCGGGAGGGCGGCTGACACAGCGGCTTCGGTGTTAAGTTTCCCAAATTCTCCTTCAATGATAACCGTTGCGATCGGTAAACAGACACTCTCCTTCTCGGCCACTTGCCGTATCCTAACGCACTCTCCCGTAAAATCACTCGAGGAGACGAAAGACGGGTGAACAACGTCCATAGTTGCTGCAGAGTCCCGCAGTGCTCGGCACTTCTTGCCGTTTACCTTAATTTCCTGCACATAGGGCTCCAATAGACGTATGTTCTTGTGAGTTTCCTGTATCGTTGCAAAAGCAATTCTCTCTGGGCAGCTTGCAGCGATGTGCCCTTGCTTTTTGCAATTGTAGCAGGTTAACGGTTTCCGTTTTTCAAAAGAACGCGTCATTTCGTTTCGCTGTTTCGGACCATCCTCATCATTCTGAGATGCATTCTGTCCTTCCCTTACAGTTTCTTTGGTAAGGGATTCGTCGTCCCGAAACTCGCGACGCGTGATTTGCTTCCGTTCGTCGGGCTTCCCGGAAAACCAATCTCTCCTATCAGCTTTTTCTACGCGCACTGCCTTGCTGTGCAAGCTGCGGCGTGTGTAATACAGTGAAACCTCGTTATAACGAACAGTTAAAAAGTCGGAAATTAGTTCGCTATATCCATAATTCGTAATATAAAATTTCGTAAAAAATACATGCAAGAGGAGCAAAATTCAATCAGAGAAGGCACAGCAACTCGAACGATGCCTACTTGGGTCACGTTCATTTATTTACGCACAAAGAACTGCGTTACCGCGGCCTGCTTCTTGGTGTTGATCGCATTCCGTATCACGCCCTGTTCCACAGTTTGCAAACACTCAACAAGGGCAAACCCACTGCCCTCAATAGCACTGCAGTGGCGGCGCAGTAAATCCAACGCAGCAAGTGCTTCTTGTGAAGTCTTAATGTTCGCATCGTCTACAGGGTCAGCCTGAGCTTCGTCTGCGGGATGTTCAGAGACTTCCACAGCGATTTCGGCGTCGGTCAGTAAGGCCGTGGTCGCAGTTTCACAGTGTCTTCCACGTTGGCGGTTGTGATGTGCGGACGATTTCTTTGGCTGTCAACTTTGGATGACGACATGGCATCCGTGGTGCTGCCAGCGCCTGCGAGGTTGTCCTGAACGTTTGCTGCGCCGCTCAACACACTAGTAGTGCAACGAAGCCTGCCGCCTGCTATTAAAGTGAGGTAGGGCTTGGCGTCGCGAAGTTCGTTATATCCGTTTTATGCCAAACCGCGTTCGCTATAGGAAGTTAAAAATACATGTGTTTGACAAAAATATTTCGGAAGAGTTCGATATATTCAATAATTCGTTATATGCGTGTTCGTTATATCGAGGTTTCACTGTACTCTTCCGCTAACTCTGCTGCCTTGTTTAGCTTAACATCCTTTAGCCTATCTTGCAGCCAGAGCCGGACATCCTCATCAATGCAACGGTAGAACTGCTCCAACGCGATGCATTCGACAATTTTGTCGCGGTCGTCGTAAACCTCTTCGCCCTTCAGCCATTCCACCAAGTCGGCTTTTAGACGAAACGCGAAGTCAACATTCGACTCCTTGCCCTTTTTTGCATACCGGAACCTCTGCCGGAAAGCTTCGGGCGACAATTTGTACTTCCGCAGTAGCGTTTCCTTCACATCACTGTAGCTCTCAAACGCCTCTTTCGATAAGCAAGTTATTACGTCTGATGCCTCCCCAGGAAGCAAGGCTAACAGATTCTGTGCCCAAAGGGATCGCTCAATGCTATTCCGTTCACACACGTGCTCAAATTTCACGAGGTATTTGGCCATATCCTCTCCGACGACAAAGGGTGGAAGTTGATCGCGTATTCTTGGAACATTAGAAGTGAGACTAGGCGCCGGCGAGTTATTTCGGATCTCCAACTCTTTCATTTTAAGCTCGTGCTCACGTCGCTCCCTCTCTGCCTGCAACTCCCGACGTTCCTTTTCTCTCCTTTCCTCCTTTTCCTCTTCGCGACGTTCCTGTTCTCTCCTTTCGCGCTCGCAACGTTCCTTCTCCTCCCTTTCCCGACGTTCATTGATACCCGCCAAGGCCTCTGCGGCTTCCTCAGCCGTTACGTCCCCAGTCCTCATGACCTCAAGGATCGCATTCTTTCTTTTGGTTGAGCCCAACTCAATGCCCAACTCCTCACAAATTTCGAGAAGTTCCTTCACCTTGTACTTCTCCATCGTTCACAATGTCCTCCTGCTGTTTACCCTTTTTGAATATACCTGCCGTACGCTACTATAACACTACTAGTAAGACATATGCAAGTATTTCACACACTGCCCTGTTTACCCCCTCAGCATCCCCTGGTTTTCAAAACACTCTTACTAGGCTTGAAACACACAAGGTTATCACAATGCAACACCAAATCCTTCCCTAAGCTACTATAACCTGTGTCAGAGAAAGTCTGGTGTTTGAGGTAAACTTCAGGCACTCACCGCGCCGAGGTAGCTGATGCCGGTCAATCCCGTAGCTGCCATCCACTGTTACGGACTTTGCACCGCTGCACCACGATTACGGCTTTGTGGTCCCGTAGCGCTCGTCACCCGTTTCGTGACAGAGCGTTGGTAGCGAAGACTCCGAGCCTGGCGTCGATGAGAATGACAAAAGGGACTTTATACATTATATACAGGTTATCATACAGGACATGAACGGGTCGGCACTGGGGCCGAGTGCTCACAACAAACGCGACTGTTCTCGCACGGCGACGTCCGGCGAAAACGCGTGACACATCTCACCCCAGTCGGGAGCGACACTGTCTCCCGGTGGGTCGGCGGATCCTGTTTTCGAGGCGGCCTCCTCGCCGCTTTATAATCCCCGAGAACCATTGTCACTCAAACGGCCCAATACAAAGTCAGCACACGACGGTCGTCCGAGGGGTCCAACCAGCGACCGCGCTGGCCACCCGGTTCAAAGTTCGCGCGCGTGGTGACCTCCATGCAAGAGGAGGTGCGGCGCCGGGCTGTCTGGTACTCGCTGACACGTCCAAACATGCTGCTCGCCGAGGCTTCTCCCGCAGGACACCGCTGCCTGACGGCTCAGCATCTTGACTTGTGAAGGGAGAATTAGGGCGCTCGCAGGATAGATTCTGCATCTTGCAGATTCGGAATCCGGGCTTGTGGTGATGGCACAACAGGACATGCGCTGTCGGTGTTTTTTTTTTTTCATTACATTTGTTTGTGGGCTGCCGTTCTCAAAATTCCGTGGAATAACTTTGTAAATAATGAAAGACAAGGTATGATAAACTTCGGTGGTAGAGAAGTGGTTGGGTATGCGTGGTTCGGAATTTGGACCGAAACAATTTTTTGCCTTGGCGACGTCTGACGCTGGACGCCTACGCGGGACGCCGACGCCGGATTTTCTGCAACACGGGCTCCTTAACCCTATCGCCTTAAAATATGTACCTCTTTTGAAGTTTCACGATCGAGGACAAAAAAAGATTTTAAAACTTGTCAGGAATTGTAAAGCAGCGCGGACAGAAAGGGAGGCATGCGCGCCTGTCTGTCCGTTTTTTCGTTATGTCCATATTTTTCCCGTTCCTATACCGATCCTTACGACTAACCAACAAGCCGGAGTGATTGTGAGTGCGATTGCAAGCACACACAGTTCAATTAAGACATTTTTTCTGCAAGAGTGGAAAAAGAAGAAGGAAAAAAATAATATATGATTTCATGACTACCAACATGTGTACAATAAAAAAAAACAAGAGAGAGAAAACAAAAAGAAAGCGTATAGGTAGCATACGAATACAAACGCGTGTACATTCACTCAAATAAAAAAAATGAACCGTAGGTGGTTTATAAATACAAACGCACGGTAATTTCAGTTGCGCCCACAAGGGAAAGGCGTGATAAATATAAGATGGAAACACGCAGCTAGTGGAATGCAGGGAAGAGGGGTTACAGTTACCATAGAGCATGCGAGAGGTCGCAGCTGCCAGAAGATCGAGTGTTTCTCTTATTTGTAATATATATTTATATATGTGTGTGTGTGTTCTTGAGACTCTTCCATATTTTATTTTATTGGCACTTTCACGATACAATGCAGCGCATCGAGTTTGCGTTCGCGTAGTACTCACGATATATTCGGTGTTGCTGGAAAGCCTGACATCGTAGGTTATTTCTCTGTAAGGAGTTCACATAACGGCATAAGGTCACGGCATATGTGGCAGACTGGTAAATTAAAAAGGCGCCTTATGATAGAAGGAAAAGCTCAGCGCATACTCGCATGGGGGTCCGCAGACGTCGAGGCAGTTGCGGTATTCGCGGGTGTGATAGACGACGTCCCTGCAGTACTCGAAACCTGCGCACAAGCCACAAAATATTGATATGATTTTGCCGAGACCATTCATACATAAAATCGTATCGCCAAGAAGCGATTTAGTAATGTATCAGGACTTGCCAAGCGCAAATGAACGAACATTGAATATTCAAATCAAACCAGTTTGTTTTTCTTGTAGAGGGTTGCTGCTGATTTGAGTGTGAGTGAGTGAAAAACTTTATCAGCTCTAGATTCGCTGGTCTTCTGCGGTCTTCAGATGGAATCATCCATCTTCTAGCACAACGGTCGGTTGCCCTTAGTCCAGCGCTCCGCTGGATGTTGCTGCCAGTTGTGCTCACCGAATCAGACCTTCTTGGTCGACCTGGCGATCGCTGGAGAGCACTCCCTCCCATTGCTCCGCACTCGGGTTTGATATAAAGGGTACCACGTCTATCTTCTGGCACGCCCACGTTATGTGATACAGCGTGGGTGTTTCGTGGCACCAGGGGCATTTGTCATTGTATTGTGTGGGATAAATTTTGCTTAGTACGTTTAGGTTCGGGTACGAGCCCGTTTGTAGCTGCCTCCACGCGACAGAGTCCTCTCTGCTAAGGGAGTTGTGCGGTGGTGGATACCGCTCTCTGCAGCCCTTGTAGTAATTTAGTATCTCGAAATTTTCTGAGGCGGCAGCACCGCTGCATGGTCGCAGCAAACACCTGTATAGTACGGACAGGGTGCATATTCGCGAAACGACTTTCACAAGCACAACCTACAGTCGAACGCCTCTACAGCGAAATTAACTGTATAGCGAAGGAATAACTGTGACCCGGTTTCATGTTGAGCTGTGCGCTAAGCGACCTTTACAAGGAACGATTTTGGATGTCCCAAGCCCGTCGTTATAAAGGCCTCCGACAGTATAAGGAAAGGGAATAGAAGATTCTAGAACAACGCATCATCATCATCATCATCATCATCATCATCATCATCGTCGTCGTCGTCGTCGTCGTCGTCGTCGTCGTCAGCAGCAGCAGCAGCAGCAGCAGCATTATTCACCCCCTCCGGTGCCCGTCGCCGCTATCGCCACGAATGAGGGAAAAATATACTCAGTTCCCACCGTGATGTAACCCGGGCACTCTCTGCGGGAGTACACTCTACCACTGCGCCCCGCCGGCACTTGCTAGCTGCCGCGGAAACATGCCCTATATACGCGTTCTAGCGTGCTAGGACTCACGTAATGTGAGGTGCATGCCGCGTAGCGTTGATACGTGCATGATTTGCATTGCAGTTGCGTTTTACTGTACCAAGTGGCACGCTGTGTAGCAGCTGCATAGGTAGCAGTACAAAGTAAATAAAGAAGTTTTGAGTAAGCAGTATAAGGTTAAGGGGACGTACACAAAAATGCTAGAATTATATAGAACATGTTTAGCAAGCCTAATTAAATCAAGCAGGCTAGGTGACTATTTCTCACTGCCCTGTTTCAAAGGTAGATACCAATAAATCACCATCAGCATCCTATCGTGTCACCTGTCACGCAATGTAAGATGCGCGCCGTGTAGCGTCGATACGTGCAAACTTTGCACTGCAGCTGCGTTGTGTTCCACAAGGTGTCATGACACGTGGCACTTGCATCGTATCGTCCCACGAGCCAATGGATGTGACATGTGCAATGTGTAGTCTCTATCCACGTGTTTACTGTTCGGTGCTTGTTATGGCGCCTCCTCTCAAGGCACGCAGTGCTGCTGAAGAAGCGAGTCGTAGAGCCAGGCACGCGGCTGCAACCAGACAACGTCGGGCCTAGTAGGCCTCCGTGCTGAGAGCAGCACAAGCCGCAACTTGTCGTCGACAGCGGGCGGACAGATCAGTTCGTTCTCGTGAAAACGACGCAAAGGGACTTCGCCGCGAAGATCCTCCGGTGCATGCTACCGAAAATGGAGGTCCTGCGGAGCTGCTCCTCCGGCTTACGCCGTGACTGTGCTCTGTGTGTTGCGCGGGCCTGTGGCTTCTTTATGTCCACCTCAGGACTAAGGCCCCTCCCAGCAGTCCCATGTGTTGCGCTAGCCGATTCCAACTTGTTCCTGCAAATTTCGTCATCACTTTACTTATTTTTCTGCCATCTTCGAATGCGCTTCCCTTCCCTTGGCACCCATTTTGTAACGCTAACTGTCCACCGTTTAATTACCTGCCCTCCGCATTATGTGGCCTGCCCAGCGCCAGTTCTTTTTCTTATATTCATCTAGAATATTGGTTATCCCCGTTTGCTTTCACATCCACGCCGCTCTCTTCCTTTCTCTTAACGTTATCTCTATTTTCTTTTGTTCCATTGCTCTTTTCGCGGTCCTTAACTTATTCTCGAGCTTCTTTGTTAACCTCAAAATTTCTGCACCATATGTTAGCACCGGTTGGATGCAATGATTGTACACTTTTCTTTTCAACGACAGCGGTAAGCTCGCAGTCAGTGTTTAGTGATGCCTGCCGCATGCACGCCAATTCAATTTTATTCTTCCGTAAATTTACTTCTCTTGATCAGGGTCCCCTGTGAGTAATAGACCTAGATAAACGTATTTCTTCGCATACTCCTCACATATATCTGCAAACAAATAGAGCTCATACTTTATCTGTGCCTATTCTTCTTGCTTTCCCCTATATTCTGCTTTTATATTCCTTTGAACGATTTCCTTACTAGGTTGTTTACCTTAACACTAGTGCGGAGATACCCGACTAGTGACTGCGATGATCTCATGTCCGTTACTATTTTTTCGTGTTCTTGAACAAAAACCAATTAAGTCGTTTCAGTGAGAAAGTAAATTAGAACTCTTCCGTTTTATTTGAAATCAGATACAATTAAATAAGAAAATACTTGAATCGCATCGTGTATCAATATGCAGACAAAACGTGCTTGCAGTTGCGAATCAAGCGCAGAATATATTTCTAAAGTAGGCAAGAAATTGGGAATGTGCATTTTTTTAAAAACTTGGGTGAAAACTGAATGAAGAAAGCCAACATAACAGCTGAATCATATTTTGTGCATGCAAATACATCTGCAAATGAGGCTTTATTCAAGATAGCAACAGCTTAAGTACAACGACAACAAAAAGTGGGCAACATTAAAAGTTAAGATAAAGTCATAATATCAATATATACAAAAAATTAAACAAGCACTTCAAGTGCTATTCAATGGCCGAAAAAGAAAATTAGAAGCACCTAAGCTATGAGCGAATTGAAACTTTGTGTCCGTTCTACGCCCGTGCAAGACTGCATGCAGCTCTAAATATCAAACGAAAAATGAGGATAGATATGACCTTATATTGCTCACAACACGCATAAAAGCATGCTCTTTATCGTCGTCATGGTCATCGTAATCATCATCGACATGCTAATCAAGCGCACTACAAAGCGAAGGCCTTTCCAAAATATGTCAGTAGTTAATCAGGCTCATCGAATGTTTGCTTATTTCTACGTATCCTGATCTTATTGTCAGCTATTCTCCCTTTTATATGCAGGGTCACTATTCGTAGAGTTTCCTTTACGTCCCCGTATTAGTCGCCGACCCATCTGTCAGCTAGTTGCTGTTCAAATGTTCCTAAATAATGAATTTTTTCTAGTTCATATTAAACCAACCTCGTTTCCTTTGCCATCAGAGCCAACTTTTATTGCTTTGCCACTAAAACAGTTCTTGTATCTTCTTATTAACTTACAAAATAATCTCATTGCTTCCTCGTAAACTTTTTTATGGAATGTCCGAGACCTCGGCCGCTACAACGAAGTAGTCGTTTCAAGTTTATCACTTCAGTCTATATCATTTCTGAATTTCTCTGACTGCGCTTCCCATTGGTTGAAGTATGTATATTTACTCAGGCGGCCATATATATAACTGCTATATGAATTATAGGCGGCATAAATGTGACAATAATTTAAACGGACACCGACCTCGGAAGCTTATAAAAGTAATGTGTAAATGTAAATGCGCAAGTGAAGGGCCCAACGCTGCATAAAATGATATAATACTAAATATCCACGTGTAACGTCGAAGCGATCCACATTGAACTGGCTTGCTGCAAAAGTAAACTACTCCTCAAATTACCAACGACCGGTTCAGCATGTCTCACTGTCCGCAGAATTTGCTAGAATAGCTAAAGTTTTCTCTTGGCATCTGCTTAATGGAAGGTGGTGTTTCTTTTGTTTTCTTTTTCAATGGGTGAGCATTTCAATGCCTACCCAATGACGAAACCTGCCTGTCTACCACGTAAGACGATCGCTTTCAAGATAGGGCCCGCAGCAGCGAGTGAATTGACCTTCGTGTTGCCTCTCGCTTCAACGCGAACTAAGCGCCGAGAACACAGCGCACACGAAGCTATCAGCACTCGGCGAACTGTCTCCCCATCGCAGATCGCTTCCAAGATACGCACCCGCCCTCGGAGTGCGGTTGATCGCGGCTGATAATGGCTCGCATAGAGAGGAGGAAGCGTCATCGAGCAAGTCTACGTGCGAGGTCTACCAAACGTGACAACGTTTAGTTACACCGCGTACTGCAGCAGGCGACGGTCAGTGATCACCTTCCACAAAGCAGTGGCATCATCCAAACGCACAATCATATAATGATGATGATAATGGTGAAGCACCATCACATAACATGAGGGAACATTGCTACTACACGCCTTTCCTTCGTAGTCTCATGCTGGTCTCAATTAACATTTCGGTTTTGCAACCGCGCTTCTCCGTTTCACGATTCTTTCGCGTTGTTTCCCGCAATCCTACCGAACAGAGCAGCAAACGACGACGAACCAGCAGGTCATTGGTAACATATGCTTACGCGCCATTTAGATAACACCCACAGGAGATTCTGTGCGTAATTCCTTAATGGCGAGCATCCACCGCCTTGTGGAGACCTCACCATTTCCAGTTCCAATGAAAGTAGTAGTCCAGGCACTCTGCCATAAAATAATATTCCAAATGAAATAATATAGTAAATTCTTATAAGAATTCAGCCATAAAAACTATTCACTTCATGTTAAAGATCAAGAATACTTGCTTACCCATGCTCAGTATATTCATGCTACCGGTACAGCTCCGCATTATTGCGCATCCCATTCCCCAACTGGCAAGAAACTAGGTCGCTCAAAAACATCCGATATCACTCATTTGCCCTGCATGTGCACGCTGAACGGTAAATTATTTTTTGTTCTAAACTAGCGGCGCGTGTATTGCACAAGCACCCGCCGTGGTTTATTAGTGACCATATGCTGTTCTGTTGCTAAGCACAAGATCGCAGGGTCGAATCCCGCTCACGGCGGCCGCATTGAGATGGTGGCGAAGTGTGAAAATACCGAAGTAGTCAGATTTAAGTGCATGTTAAAGAACCCCAAGTGGTCCAAAGTATTCCGGAACCCCCCACTACGGCGTGCCTCATAATCAAATCGTGATTTTGGCACGTAAAACCCCATATTTTTTAGCTGCACGAGCGCTGCCTAAAGACGCATACATATTTTCATCTCGCTGTCGCTCATTCGATTTGCATTGTTGCTTTCATCCTGTAAAGCGGTTTTCCTCGCATTAAGGGTCGTAGTGCAAAGAAGCACGCAGTCATAACAAACGGGCTCGTAAACGTGTCAGTCAAGGTTGTGCCATTACTCGCTGAGCACAGCGTCAACGTCAGGAGCGCTCACGAAAGCTGGTGGCTGTGCGCCGAGGGCAGCTGGAGATCTGTGGAAGTGGGCGAAGACTGCAAGGGCTCACTAGAATCGACGGGTAGGGTACTTAATGGAGTCGCAGCTGTCAATGTGTTGGTGCTATCCCAGTACACCTGTTGTGAGTTGGTGAGCTGTGGCCTGCTCGAGCAACGATAGATGGCTTGAAGGTAATTGGCAGCACTACTTCGCGCGGATTATTATGAATGCCGAGCTTTGACGGCGTCCGCGGAGAATTAGTCTGCTACACAAGTTTGAATTCAAGTAACGATTGATAGTCAGTAGGCTGTGTAAAACATTGATATTTCGAGACCATTGGAAGCGTCGCGTATAATCTTTAGATTATTGGGTAAAACTGTGTTTGTCTTTATAGAATGAATTTTTGTAGTTCACGCTTCCCAAACCGGCTGCTTAAAGACTGACTCAGGCAACAGCCTACTACTGAACCTACATACCTGGTGGATTTCATCGGTGAAGCATTGAAAGGCGCAGCCAGCGAAGGATTCAACTAAGGTACTCGAAAACCCGCCATCATCAAAAGAGAGAGAGAGCAAATGATAAATGAAAGGTAGGGAGGTTTACTACTACTACAGGTGGTAATCCCTGTCTAATACAACATGAATCGTAGTGAACAGTTGCCACAAGCATACGCATTACTTGTCTTGAGACTGTACAGCCAACTGGAGGGTGTTGTCCAACCAAAAGTTGCACAGACATGGGGGATTTCTAGAAGCGGTGAGGTTAACGAAACCTGATGTTTACGTTTACTACATATAAAAACAATGGCCATGAAAAGAGTCGCAAGGTTGCCCAAAGAAAGAATGCAGTGCTTTCTGACTTGAAAAACGAAGCAGGTGAACGCATAAATTATGCTCTTAATCATTATGAAAATACACCGAAGTAATGCAAGCGTACGAGTCTGAGAGAACGCGAATATTCAATTTGTACCAGTGGTGAGATAAGTTACGTTCTAATTTTGGTACAAACATGCGGTGAGGCCTATTTGCAAAGCGATTCCGTATTTAAAAGGAACTCCCAGCACGAGACCAGACATAACGAAGTGATGAATAAGTGAACAGACGTGGGAGATGTGAGGCAAAGGAAAGGTACAAGGAGATGACGGTTGGGGAAAAAGCGTCAACGAGGCACCGAGGTGCCCTCGAGAAGGCGAGGCACTGGTAGGCAGGCTTGCTTGTCCAATGTGTCACGGCGCATATGAATCTGTCGGCACAGCGCACCTACTCTGGAAGTGCCCTGGAACTGAAGACATCACAGGACACCTTCCTCGACGACAGCACTCGCCTAGTGATGAGGACGGCCGGCGAGCACGGGTGTCTGTGGTGCTCACCATACCTCGCTCCTCTCCTACGTCATGGAGTCTGGCCTGAATTATATGTTGTAGGAGATTGAGCCTGAAGCAGGCCTTGAAGCCATTTATGAATAAAGATATTTATACTGCAACTAGATAGCTGCAACACCGAAACTGCAACAATACGAGGTGAGAAGCAGTCTTCGGCAGACTTCGTTTTTTAAGATCTTTCTCATTTATTCAACTGTATGTCAGCGATTAAGAAAGTTGGTACGAAGCAACCGAGTCATAATGGGCATCTGCATTAATTAGACGACAGCGCTTTGAGCCTGTATGTGAAATTTGGCAAAATTAAGTGCAGGTATAAATTAAAGCACAGTTCAAGTGTTACCTGGAAATTCGCCATGGCATATTCTTTGCCTAGACATTCTCTACTGCACAGTAACAGTCTGATATGCCGGGCACGTTTGCACGACAGTTGTAGAGAGCAGCAAGGTGATGCCACTGACATACTCTAGGGATGGCCCTCGCTTTCCAAACGCAGAAGCGGCCAGCAAAACAAAATCGCTGAAGAACGTCTTTACCTTTAGCAAAGTCCACGCAAACAGGAAGGTTTGCGAACTCGGCAAACTCGTGCGTGAAGGTGATGCAACCGCAGACAGCCATTTCCACTTTCATTTGGCACTCTTGCACGCAAGACTAGAAAGAGAAAAACGCATGCATGCAGCTACAGAAAAACAATAACGTCAAAACAACATTGCTCGTGCTACAAACAGGCCATGCTTAACTTGTGTACTCTGATGCGAACAGCCACCAGTTTAAACGGTCAGCGGACGTCTCACCTCGAGCGTGTGGTATCCCAGAAAATTCGCCTGCAAGCCTCTCGCCGTGTAGTTGAGGCACCGAGACCGAAACGGTGCGGAAAGCCGTTTCATCATGTGCTGCAATAAAGGGCGTGATCTGGACGGACGGACGGACGGACGGACAGACAGACAGACAGACAGACAGACAGACAGACAGACAGACAGACAGACAGACATAGATAGATAGATAGATAGATAGATAGATAGATAGATAGATAGATAGATAGATAGATAGATAGATAGATAGATAGATAGATAGATAGATAGATAGATAGATAGATAGATAGATAGATAGATAGATAGATAGATAGATAGATAGATAGATAGATAGACAGACAGACAGACAGACAGACAGACAGACAGACAGACAGACAGACAGACAGATAGATAGATAGATAGATAGATAGATAGATAGATAGATAGATAGATAGATAGATAGATAGATAGATAGATAGATAGATAGATAGATAGATAGATAGATAGATAGATAGATAGATAGATAGACAGACAGACAGACAGACAGACAGACAGACAGACAGACAGACAGACAGACAGACAGACAGACAGACAGACAGGCAGGCAGGCAGGCAGGCAGACAGACAGACAGACAGACAGACAGACAGACAGACAGACAGACAGACAGACAGACAGACAGATAGATAGATAGATAGATAGATAGATAGATAGATAGATAGATAGATAGATAGATAGATAGATAGATAGATAGATAGATAGATAGATAGATAGATAGATAGATAGATAGCGAACAATCCTTACGTATAACTCAAAAATGAGACGGAAAACATAACAAAAATTGACAGTAACTTTAGCATAAGCCAGAGAGGATGAAGGCGAAAGCCTGCACGCTCAAGAGACATTTATGAAATTACTAGACATTCTCATTCGAATGCGTTGTTACTTCTATTACTTTTTTCCCACCAAAGGTCATGGATTCGGCTGTGCCCTAATTGACTGTACGTTAATTGCTTCGCCCTAATTACACCAAACGTCGTGGGTTCGACTCCAACCGAAGGTTGAGGGTGCGACTCCCACCAAAGGTTGTGACTTCTAGTGCCTTAATTAAATATATTTGTTCTTTGTTCGTACGTGCCTTGTGTCGCGCCGTATGTAGGTCACGTTTTACCAAATCGTCCACATCAACACACCCTGCTAAGTCACAGAGACAAAACATCGCGAATGACAGCGGTGCCCTCTGGCCTTTGAACGCTCTCGAAGACCCTTCGCGCCCAAAAATACCAGTTTGAGAAACACGGACCTGCTTCATGGTGACTGTGATGTCACGTCCCATCTGCGCCGCAATCTGAGTCAGCGTATCGAATGGTGCCGTGGACGGTGCCTTGACTATGAGCGGGAACAGGTCTGTGCGCATGAATACCAGGCTGTTGCTTGCGTTCAGCTTCGACTCCAGGCGAAGTTCTGTGCATACATGGTTGTTGGCATCCAATGTCACAGTTTTCGTCACCGTGGAAGGCTCGCAAAACTCGCGACTAAGTGCTTATAACGTACATTTCTCAGCCATGTTCCGAGACGAATAATATATTGGTTGCCCGAACATGCATCACAGAGGCTTCACAAAGGGAAACCGGGAATGTCGTATACTGCAGTTGAATTGAGCATAATTGCGTTCATCGACACCACATGACAACAGTGATGAATTGTCGTTGTCGTCACAAGGAGCTCCTTTTTAAACACACTGAATCGTCTAGCTTGTGTTTGATGCGCCGCGGTAGCGTAGTGGCTATGGCACTGCGTAGCTAAGCTCCAAGTCACGGATTCGTTCCCTGCCGCGGCGGCCGCATTTAGATGGGACAGAATACAAAAAAACGCTCATGTGCTTAGATTTAGGCCCACGCTTAAGAGCTCGAGATGATCAAAATTAATCCGAAGACCCAAACTACGGCGTGACTCATAACCAAATCGTGCCGCTGGCACGTAAAGCCCATGAATTTAATCTAATCTATCTCGTGTTTTAAAGCACAATCACTCGCTCTTGCAGAGTAAAGTACTCTACTGCTTTGTCCTCTGTAATTGGAAGAAGTTAGTCTTAACATAAAGGAACAAGAAAGGAACTGCTCAAGTCGCTAAAGGGTAGGTGTCCACAGCTTTGAAGACATCAACATGTTTAACTTACCAACTGGACGTAAGCAAACATTAGCTGGGAAACTTAGTAGGTTGAAGTAAATAAAGATGGGCTAGTAAGTTATAAGTATCGTGGTACAAAATTTAGCGGCGCGCCATGTCTAATTTCAGTGCGAGCGCATTATGAATCATTAGGACAGGATTTAAGCAACGTCACCCCAATTCCACTGTTCCTTGCACAGCAGTGCCTGCTCGTTCTTCTCGGCGGGCTGGCTAAGGTCCAATGTGTAGCACTTCTGCAAGGGTCTTCGAAACAATGTCCTCTTCATCCTGCATAGTATGCGTCACACGTACTGTGATCCTGGGTGTCAAGGGAAGCGATAATCATGTGTGCTGAGATACCCGCATGCGTCAAAAAGATGTAGCGGTCAAAAACAGCTCGGAGCTCTGAGTAACTATTACACTGCAATCCAAAATAAATTAGGCTCAACGGCTCTAACTACAATGAAGGGCTCCAGATAGTTTAGTAATGCGCTCATCAATGACTAATTATTCCATAATAACTTATCCAGAGCCCCCTCATGTAATTACCCCAGCGTCAGACGAAAAAAAAAAATACTATGGCTTCTTTCATTAGGCGGAGGGCTTCAGCGCAATTTTAACAATGCCTGATTACAACCTACAAAATCTAAAAGCCAAAAAAAGAAGGGAAAAAAAAACACCGAACACGATGTTCCTCGTAGCTCATGCGGAGCATTGGGGCATTGAACACAACAATATAATCAGTGAATAAATGAATCAAAACTTATGTGCATGTATTCAGCATGCGATGAAGCGCGGAATGTCTCATGCACTCAACTATCTCAATCTCTATCTCGTTGTAGGGTAAGGTTCTATCAGCGCACGTTTCATAGCTACCTTGGCAGCAAAACATTTGTATTTGGTGGCTCGACATGTGCGACTTTAAATAGAATTCCACGCACATGCGCGAACAGTCGAAGTCGCTGCAGCCCGCTTTTGAGCGCATTTTGCAGCTGAAGAGTTCGTGAGGCTCGAACGCCGTCTTGTTCCTGAGCTCAAGGTCGAACGTTTGGATAAAGCCGGCTACGACGACTTTCTGAAAAACAAGCAAACAAGAATAAACACACTTCACTGGGGCTCCATTCGTCTCCAGTGAATTTTCCAGCACTAAATGTCAAGGACAATGACAGAAAAGGCACGCTCCGCTTTTATACGAGAGTCCCTGGGCGTTGGAAGTTCAGCAGAGTGTGTTTTTCTTCTCGTGTCTCTGTTTTGTTTTTAGCATAATGCAACATGAACTACACAAGCAACGTACGCTAATGGCAGATGACTTTGAATAAAAGAAAGGTTTGCCTTTATTGAGCTTCGGCGAAAATGTTTGGAGAAATATATACCCATTGATTGGGATTGTCACCACTGCCAGCAGGGAAGAGTCTTCTCTTCAGAACATTCGCAAGTTATTCCCGCCGACTAACTAGCCTCAAGGTATTTGCTGATGCGCGAACTTTAGCTCTTGTAAACGTTTTATTGTGAAAAATGGGGTGTCGATAGCCCACCGCGAAAGAAACAACAACAACGGAATTCTGTTGTTTAGCATGATCGTACTGTAAGGTTATGTTCGTCGCAGAAAATGTTGTACTTTAGCTGCGGCCAACCTCGTGTAGCTGCCTCAAGTCACTCTGCTTAAGGCTTCTTCTCTTCTTTGATCTTTCACAGCGGTAGGTGCAACTGACTTTTTGGGATGTATATAAGACCGAACGTACGTACGTACGTTCAGGTACACGGCGAGAGCGGATGACAAAGACGGTATGACACACTCTGACACCCACAAAAGGGCTTTAAGTGTCTCATACCATATCCTCCAGGCTATGGTCACATCGTCTCTGGCTAACCGTCCATTCGCGCTAACATGTGAATATGCAAAATCACCTTGCCCAAGCTTCAATCTGTACGTACAAAACAATTCAATGCACTTACACCACCATTCTTTGATCCCGTCAATACAGCAGGGAATCTTTAAAATAGCGGCAAACGCATAAATGGAAACGGGTGCTCCCTGTCAATACGCTTTGTGTGCGTTAATTCCTGCCTCGCCCCTCCCTCCATCCCCTGACGCCCACCTTGCCTCAAGCGCGTACAGTTACCAACAGTGTGAGCGGAAATTTATTTTGAAATGGAACATCGCATTTCCGTTTTCCTTGTCAAGTAACGATCGCCCGTGAAAGGTGGATTCGAATCTGACACCGTGAATATGTAGTAGACAGCTTTTCCATTGAACAGCAGGTCTCTGTGAACACTTCTATGCTCAACGTATTTGTTGAATCGCTGGCCTCAAAAACGTTAATCTGGGTGTTCGGTGTCATATTGCTCACGGGGCATTTTGCTTCGCTTTTATCTGCTTATCCTTATAAGCCAGGGCGCGCCGTGGTTGCTTAGTGGCTATGGTGTTAGGCTGCTGGGCACGAGGTCACGGGATCGAATCCCGGCCACGGCAGCCACATTTCTATGGGGGCGAAAAAACACCCGTGTAGTTAGATTTAGGTGCACGTTAAAGAACCCCAGGTGGTCTGAATTTTCGAAGTCCCCCACTACGGCGTGCCTCATAATCAGAAAGTGGTTTTGGCACGTAAAAACGTCGTTATTTTTAATTATAAGCCAGGCACAGAAGTGAAATGCATGTACGGTGAACTTATCCCATTAAAAAAAAAAAACGACATTGAAGTTTCAGATGTATGGAATGGGTGTTACTGTTACTCTTAGTGAAGGGTAATTAAAGAAAAGATGACGCGAGAAAGGAATGGGCAGTCAGCTCACCATAGACGATCTGGTACATTTTCCTTTGACCTCGCAAAGTCTTGTCTTGTTCGTCCTTATGCCACGAGTAAGAAAAGTACAGAAAAAAAATGAAAAGGAAAAGCAAGGTGAGTGAGAAACATTAAGGTGTGGGAAACCTTTGCTTAAAAGGAAGCTTTAGCTCGAGGGCTCCTATCAACCACGGATAAATAGTTTTTTCTCAGCAACCACTGTACCAGACTTAATGAGATTTGTTGCATTTAAACGAAAACGTCAGAATCTAGTTATTATAGGCAGTATATGCCTTTTTAATCTGTCATTTATTTCAGAAAGGTTTAGGAAAATGGCAAAAGGAAACAAACTCATCTATTTAGTTTACAACTCTGTAACCCAGCAATGAAAAACTACATCACAATTCTGTAAACTGCACCCAATAATAAATTTCAAGGGGGAATAATTGGTTTTTATACACTGCTCTGCAATACACCACAAATATATGAGTAGGACTTACGCAAAACCTTCGTAAACATTGTAATAATTCCATGTTAAGCTGCAAATTCATGAATCAAATTTGTCCGCTTTAAATGTTCTAAAGGTTGCAGTTTACATTACTACGATATCTGTTTCCTGTGCGATGTTGCGGATTTGCAGACGTCGTGCTCCAATACTTTTTGAACTTACAAATATTAGGGAATTTTCGTTAGAATGAATTCAAGGCCCTAAATCAAAATCTTGCATTCTAGAGTAACTAGCATTTAACTTTGTCTCTTAAATGCAACAGATTTCATTCAAATCGATCCAGCGGTTGTCTCACAAAAGCATTTCTGCGTTTTATATGTATTGAAATAAGAAAATCGGAATTGACCTCAAGCTAAAGCTTACTCTTAGCTGTTCGGCCAGTTTTAACCTAACTCTAACAAGTTAATCTCTAGTGTATCATACTTTCAAAGCAGCAACGCTGATCCACTTAACAGGCGCAAGCTAGTTGTAAACGAAGGCCGTTTTTCGGCCATCTCGCCAAAACACGTTGGCTGGAATCTTTATACTCATAGTGCACATTCACTTTGTTTGAACAGCATCCAAAATATCATAGCGATCGCTTGCGTGCTTGGCATTCGTCAATACTTCCATGACACAATGGTCAATGCTTATCAAACTTGCGTACTCTCATTGTAGTGTACGTATCATGATACGTGCGATAAAATGTTCTCGCAGTTGTGCTTCTTAATATTTCACGTTTATCGCACCTTCAAGTAAAAGAAAGAAGACTGCTTTTTTTATTGCATCCAATTTCGCGCAAATGCCAGTAAACAACTGCACTTGTTTACTAGAGAAATGTAGACATTGCAGTTTGTGACACGTGTCACAGCGTGCAATGAGTACATTTTTTTTTTAGACGACACAATATCATATTGTCGGGAGCTTTAACGACCAGCGCATATTTGTGTGACAGGGAATAAGAGCGAGTTTTTTTTTTTTTTCATGAGCCGTGTTAGACTGTCTTCATCAACTGAGCAACTCACCACGCATCCACGCAAATTGTGACGGAGGGAAAGACTATCCCCTGGCGAGCAACATCCGAAGTGACGACAGATGAGCCATAATCAAAGTACGACTGGACAATCTTCGACGACTGAAGCACGCAACCGGTGAAGCAGCCAACCTTTATGAGCAGCTGGAGCAGTCTTCGCACGAGCGGTGTCCCAGAGCTGCATGTAAATCGTGAACGTGTTGTTCGAGTGTTAGCGAGTTCATCATAAAGTCACAACTGCGCGTTTACAAAATGCTCGGACGGCAGGAGATGAAATATTAGAAGCATGCTTGCAAGTCTTCGGCGACAGGATATAGGCAGCACCTTTTCGTGAGCTTGAGAGAGCTGGAGCAACTCGCCATCCTGCTCACTTTATGCCGCCTTTCAATAGGCAAACAGGAGCACATGGAACTGATGGAAGCATGCGCTCTCCAGAGCTCACGCAGGTTGTGGCGGCACCAGAGAAGCTTGAGCGACCCCATGCGAGAACGACGCGTTTAGAGCACTTCCAAGTGATTGGACAATCCACGGGAATATATATATATATATATATATATATATATATATATATATATATATATATATATATATATATATATATATATATATATTGGAGCGTGTGTCAGTGTGCGCGCGCTAAATTGGTTTCCGCCCTATGAGCCCCCCCCTCCCCCCTCTTCCTTTACTGAAGGGAGACTAAGCCCTGTCCTGATGTCGTTTTAAACGTCCCACACTGGGAAACGGTACCATAGGGGATAAAATAAGAAGCTTCGAGCAGTAACGACGATACAACGGCAAGGTAATGACCATTGTCACCGTTGAGGCAGCGGACTCGAAATCGCTTAAGGAGCCACGAGGTTTGGCGCTCGCGAATATCTCAGAGAAGGGATACCCTGAGATCCTCCGCATGGAAAGAAATTTAAGTGATGATTGGGTGCAGGAAAAGCCCAGCCATGTCGACGACAGCGTACTTGGCATAAGACATGGCGACCATGCATGTTCCCGCTCGACCGTGCACATTTCCACCCGTCTCCTACTGTCTAGTTACGAGTGGCCCGGCAACGTTTCTTTAGCATGCAAATGGGTGTATTAAGCAGTAAAGACCTAGACTATGTATTAAAATATGCACACAGTAATGCACCCGCACATCACTCGAAAACATCGTAATTGTTTCTTCATTACACTTATTGTTTGTTCATTTTTAAGTTTCTGTCATTAATTGTGTTGCAAGCTAAGGAGAACTGGTAGAAAAGGAAGCTTTTCTTCTTTTGGCTCAACGAAATTTTTTTTTTGGCTTCGTGGACAAACCAAATCAGATTTTATTAGTTATAAATTAGTTGTTTACGAGAAGTAACCTAAATAAGAGGGTCCCATAGTGAGCAAGTGCATCGTTGCCATTTGGCGTGCGCGTTTCCCGAACGTTGTATGGGATGCTACATGCGCCTCTCGTATTTTTCAACTAGATTCTTTTCACTGACACTGCACAAAAACTGGTCATGGTAGAGAAACAGCGAGAACACGGGAAGGTAGCTAAAGCTAGGGCACAGGACGCAGCGATGTTTCTTCACCGTGATAAGATACCACCGAGCGTGAATCGCCGGAAACGTTCAGTGACGTTCATATGTGATCGCCGCGCAACATCAGACAGCCACATTAGCACAGTGTGCCATTTCTATATTGGGAAAACTCACGTGACTTCACGCATATAATGCGCGATGTCAATATGCGAAGCTTCCACGGTGATGATAGGTCGGGGCAAGGCACAGTTTTTTCCCTTGCTCTAACTGCGCAGAATAATAACGGCCGCGACGACATCAGTACATAGCCATGTTGGAGATCTCATCGTTACTTTGAATCTTGCAGCTGATTGGCTGCTCAAGACAAAGACTTTCCGTCGGCAGGTCACTGAAATATGTGAAGAGGTTTCTGCAGACTATTCTCGCCGTGTGGTCAGAATTAAGCCTGGAAATTCTCCACGGCGACGTATAGGTGTTGCGTCGGGACGTCCAAACATAATTTTTTTTACCGTATTCCTACACTTTAAGATACAATAGATACTACAATAGAAGCCCGAGATATTACCTTGTGGTGCCGCAACACAGGGCTTTCATGACGATGGAGACCAAACAGCCAGCCTTGTCGCGTTTTTGAGGATTTAGCCTATTGTGGTTTACCACAACTTGCATGCATTCGTGATTGATTGAAAAGATGGCCGAATCAGAACTACGTATGACGACACAATAAAGTTAGAACGGGAACACTACTTGTGCGTACACGACCATCGAGCTTATTAACATGCGAAGCATGGTCTCCAGCATTTCACATTACAGGCGCATTTGTGGATCCTCTCTGCAGCTGGATTGAATTTGCAGAATCGATCCACTAGACTTCAGTTCTATATGCACACCAAGCGCACAGATTGCCTTGTCGTACACGCGGTCGATAACAACAAACACGTCCAGATGAGTGCGCGACAACGGCACCAGCCCTAAATTTGCATCCGCGTTTGCCAATGTACGGGCGGAACGTGAATGTGTTGGAAAGCCTTCATCCCAGTGCAGGCGTACTATGCGTAGGCGCATACCGGCATATCGGCCGGCATAGACGGGAGCAAAAGCGCCGGTGACTACATCTCGTGATGGTTGCGCTCAATCGCCGCGCTTCGCCAGCGGTTTATATCGACTGCGAAATAATTATGCCGAGAGTATGTCTGGCTCCGCAACACAAGAGCCTTCGTAAGGCATTATAACAATATAACTGATCACAGCGCCACAACACGCCGCCACCACCGCTGCTGTTCCGGACAGGTTTTTTTTTCTTTTTGTTATCATGGTAGAGTTAGGATACTATATTAACTCTATGTGTCATGACATATAGACCTTTTGCGGCGAGCAGTCTGCGCACCGCGCCCCAGAGGCCGCCACAAGCGCGCCGCCATTGAACGCCTTCTAAATCGGCAGCAATAGCAGGCCTTAACCTATTGGTGCTTAACCTTTGGTGCCCTCTCTTGAGTGGGCTCCTTAATCCTCACTTTTCAACTCTCCTCTGGATTCACTTATTCGAACTCTCGGTCAACACGTCTATTTTTTAACACCTGTTCGCAGTATACAGAGTTTTGGTTGTCACTGAAAAAAGTGAAGGTAGACGTCGCCTGCTAAGGGCACGTACGTTCTCTCAAGGGCCTGCAGGGCTCGGTTCCACATGTGAGGTAAGCAAAAAAGAAATAAAAAAAAGGACAAATTTAAACTCGACCACTGGATAGCACGAACGGCGTACGCCGAGATTGTATGCGAATTTTGTAAAATTTATGGTTTAATTGCTGCCAAAACATTTGAAGGTCTGCGATCAAGCTAGCGAAACAAACAACGTTGCTAGGAAGATCGCTCGACCCTCTTGCTCTATTGATTTAAAGAGGCAAGCGGAAGATACTGCAGGTGGTGCTCCTTTCGGAGGGTTCAGGCCTGATCGATAAATGTGAGCATTACGAGGAAGGGTTAGGTGATACTACTGCAAGTATCTGAAAGAGAGCACATTTGGGCAGTCTTGAGCGGTCAAACTAAGCTCAGTCAGACATGCTTACTGCACGGCCTGGAAGCACGACTTTATCGAACGGCTGAGAGGGATTGAGTTTTGAAGAAAAATAAAGAGAAGCTTTTTGGGCATCCGTTGTCCACAGCAGCGAATTCCTAAACGCACAGGTAAGCGCACTGAGAGTCAGTTTCGTTTTCGATGAGGGAGGCAATTTTCGTTACCATGCGGCACGAGTGCGCGGCGCGAGGGAGCGCTGCAGGCAGTTGTCATGGCGATCAGACGCGCTGACGATTGAATTAGATGTGCTTTGGCTTTCACCCTTTCTCTGATACGAAAAATTTCCAACATGTTTTGCCTACAACTTTCAACGAATGTTAGATAAAACGCATGTTGTTCTTAGGGTGCGGTAACAGCGCCACCACGTCGCAGCGTCCGAAAAGCAAGAAAAAAAATTGTGAGTCAGGCTCCCCACATCCTTTTTTCTTCCCTTTTTCTGCTGCGCTTTTCCTTTTTCTTTTCCGATGCGTCTCCCTTGAGCCGTTTTTTTTTTATTCGTTGCAGGAGCGGGGTTCAGGCGTCTAGCGCGTCATTTCTTTCTCTGTGATATTGGCCTGTCGGCATGTTCTTTCGAAGACTGATTTGCCCCTGTTCTTATCTCTAAGTTTCGGAAGATAAGATAGAAATCGTGCAAAGGCAACGAAACTGTGCCGCTTTCGTGCCTCGAGAAATTCTTGCTTTTGGTGTCAGGCTGTGAGAAAAACGCGTCGAAAATTTGGGTTCGCATCCTCAACCCCGACCTTTCTTCTCCATTTCCAGTGTCGCATTGAAGCGAACGATAGGATGAAACTCCATTCCGACTCGAACTTGGCGGATTTTCTTCCAGTACATGTCAGGTAAGCGCAGCCGTCTTTGTGCTGATTTGTCCCTCTCGTCGCTGGCGTACATCGATTCGATGCGCGTTGGCTGCCGTGATTGGTTTAGTGATCGCCGGCGATCTTGCCGGCGCATGTGACCGATTCGTTTGTGTCAGCCGCTTGACGGGCCGCACGGAGTTGGACTTTGATGAGTTGTTTTTAAAGCAAATACGTGACGCGTTCTTGTGTTGCCTGGAGGTTATCTTGTGCGCGGTAACCATTTTGAATGGTTTGCCGTGATACCATCGGAAGTGCACTGTACCTCTTTAGCTGTGTAGCGTAACCACCGGGAAAATGCCGCTTTATTAAATTTTTTTCGTTGCCTTCCACCTTTACCTCTCGAGTGTTGAGGCACGCATTGCAAATGTATATGTTTGAGCAGTTACGAGAAAATCTTTACAACAGTAGCGATTGGGTAATGCAGGCTAGATATGCGTACAGTAGTACATACTGCCTTTGCGGCTGTCTTTCTTCTTTTTCTAATTAGAAAATCTGGAGTGCTCAAGTGGGCTTTACTAGTAGCACTATGCAGATTAAATGGCAATCTACTTGAATTCAGCCAAATGCTTCTGCTGCACTTACATGGGAAAGCATAAACAACACCACTTACTCATTTTTCTTTTGCATTATGCCTCCTCTCCAGGAGAAAGCTGAGGCACTCCAGCCCACCTTAGCGTGCGATGGAAGACCTGAGTACCTCAATGCTCCCACCATCTCCAGTCGACGAGCTCAATGGCGACCAGGAAGAGAGTTACCTTTGTCCATTGTGCTTGTATTCCACCACAAGTGCAGCCATTCTTTTTCGGCACTTATTCATACACACTGGCATCAAGCCATATTGCTGCTTTGAGTGTGGAGAACGCTTTGCCATCCCCGAGACTCTCCGAAGTCACGTGACAGAGAAGCACATACGGAAGCTTCCACTTCACTGTGATCGATGCAAGAGTGACTTTCGCTTCCGCCTAGAGCTCTGCCAACACGAAGTTGTGACGTCTTTGGAGACCCTGCACTACTGCTACTACTGTGGAAAAGGTTTCCTCTCTGCATCAGATGTCCTCCAGCATGCACGGACATCTCACTTGCCTTCCAGGAAGCACGAGTGTGATGTCTGTGGCCGCTTCTTTCCAACTTTTGAGAGCATCAGCATTCACAGCGTCTTTCATTTGCGGCATGGTGGCCCTTATCGTCAAGCAGCTATTGGTGAGTGCTTTTAAACACAAAAGAGGTACATGAGTTCATGCAAGTGTTTACAGAAATTTTATTTCTTTGTGCTCACAACACAGTCTTGTCGGTGGCTACAGAAGATCATCACACAGCCTTTATATTTAGTTTACCCCAGAAAGGAAGTGTGAAATTTGCTTTGTGCAAGTTATCAGACGCATCTCATAGCAGTTTAGTTTTAACCCTGAGTGCATTGAATGTTGTTGCTACTAGCTCTGATTGTTCAAAGCTAGAACATTTTTCTGCACAACCTTCAGTCATGTACTAGGATGCTACACAGCTTGTGCTGTACAGGTTCTCATGTTCACCATTTTTGTTGTCAATGCTGTCTCAATTTCAGGGTCGAGGAAGTACACAAAATTCCATCGGAAACGACGACCACACCGTTGCCTTTTCTGCCCAAGGCACTTCCTGTACTTGGAATCCCTGAAGAGGCACCAGCTCACACATAAGCTCGAAAACAGTTCCCTGTGTCGCATCTGTGACCGACCCTTCACACTTCCTTGCTCAGTACAGGGCCACCTCAAGGAGCACGAAGAGGAGCTGCGGCTGTATGCAGAAGAGTTGCCACATGGCATCATCCCCTCAGAGCCACCGCACGAGTGTGAGCTCTGTGGCAAGACCTATTCCACGAGCAACAGTTTGCGAGCCCACCGGAAGACGCACAGTTCTGATCGGCCACACAAGTGCGATGTTTGTCAGAAGCAGTTCCTGCGCTCTTATGACCTGAAGCGCCACCTACGAATCCACACTGGCGAGCGGCCCTTTGTCTGTGACGTCTGTGGCCAGGGCTTTTTCCAGTCATCAGCCATGCGCAATCACTTGCGCACCCATACAGGCGAGCGCCCCTTTTCCTGCGATGTTTGTGGCAAGGACTTTACTCTAGCATCAACATTGCGGGGCCACATGAAGATCCACACAGGCGAGCGACCACACCGCTGTGCCCTGTGTGCCAAGTCCTTCTCACGCCCCTACGAGCTCAAAACGCACATGCGCATCCACACAGGCGAGCGTCCCTTCGCTTGCGGTGTGTGTGGCCTTGGCTTCGCCCAGGCCTCAACGTTGCGGACTCACGTCAAGATTCACGAGCAAGGGGGGGCAGCGTCCTTTGCCTGTCGTTTGTGCGGTGAGGCCTTTGCGCAGGCGGCGGACCTCGAGGCGCACTCCAAGATCCACCTCGGTGAGCTGTCCCCGCAGCCGCTAGAGCCTGCGCTGCCATTCCGCTGCAGCATCTGCTCAAAGACCTTCACGCGACAGACGCATCTGCGCAACCACATGAAGCTGCACCTGGGTCCAGAACCCTTCAAATGCGAGGTGTGTGGCCAGGCATTTTCGCAGTTTTCTACCCTAAAGAGCCACCTCAAGGCACACATGGGTGAGCCATCATACTCGTGCTCGGCATGTGGCCAGCACTTCCTGCAGTTTGCAGCGCTCAAGGCACACATGGCACTGCACAGCAACGAGAAGGCACTCGTTGACTAGGCACCATTCCCACTGATGCTTGTTGCGTGACTGTGGCACATTTGAGCTCTTATTCCTTTTGAAGATGGCTCACCAATTAGCCAAAGTAGGAATGTACTGTATTTACCCAGGTGTAATTCAACTCAAAGTGAAGTAATCCTGCTCGCTCCTTCATAATGCTGTAAAAGGGAATATGTTAACAAATGTGTAAATGAACTCTTGAAAAATTCTACTCTGGATCTTGTTAATAAATTGGTCATAAGTTTGTGGAGTTATGCTGGTGAAACTTTTATCATTGAGCTTATTCATTAGCCAATTAACCAAAGTAGAGAAATACTTTAAACGTCAACTGAAAGGCAAGTTGACTTGCTTGTGACAGTGGTGAGTGACAAAATGTTTAGCAGAACTGAAGCCAATTTGAAAAAGAATTATGCTGCTTGTAGAAACTGTATTTGGCTGATTCAAGGCTGGTGATGGAAGGCCTCCATAATGCCTATTAACTTTCCTCTTGGAAATTGAGGCATTGCTCGCTCTATGTAGAAAGGTGACAGCCATTCTTTTGGCATCATGTTGAATAAGTCTATAGATAACTGCAGTGGAATAGAACATTAAGACAAACCAGTATTTTATTTATTTTGCAACCATAGGCTATCAGTAACACAGAACAATCGACTACTTTGATTTGGATGGTTGCTGAAACTCAAGGCAAATTGCATGTAAATATGATGATGTAGTTGAGTTGGTTGTTTCTGTGCAGGTTGTGCATGTCGCTGCTGTACTGTAGTGGACATTTTAAATTAGTTACATTTTCTCGAGGTCTCGGCAAACAATGTGGAAAGGCTTCCTTGTAGCTTATTTGTGGGTCATTGGTTGCGTCAGCATTCTTAACGTAGTCAGGTTCGATGTGTTTACAATTACTTCTAGGTGCACTATGCGGACTCTGTTTGATTTTGCAATAAGGGCTTTCTTTTGTTTTGGGACTATGTGTACTTTCCTTTTGGCTGGCAGTCGCACTCGGGTATTGACAAAATTGCATCATAGAGGAGAACTCATGCAAGTTATGAATGTTTACTCATTCACATTTTGCTACTTGCACAAATAAGGATAGCTCATGTAAGCAGCATGCAGTAGGTAGTTAAAATGCCCTTGTTGGAAGCTATGCAACAAATGAACCAAAAATGCTTATAGGTTTACTTTCTCTAAATGCTTTGCAAAACACAAAAGTCTCAAATTTTGTTTGTGATTGATAATATTTCATGAATATTACAAACAACCCGTCATAAGCTTCAAACAGTAGGGAATGCAGGCTCACCTGGACCTAGAATCCCCACGTTGACCCCCCCTCCCCAAGCCCTCAGAGATAAAAAATTTGCCATTTATGGGTTGATTTCTATTTGGGTAAATGCAGTACATCATACTTTATTTTCTTTCTATGGTATAGGAGGTATGCACTGACATCATCAAGGCTGCCATATTGCTGTACAGCCAGCACGGCGAAAAGCTGCACTTCATCTCGATCCACTTAACTGCACAGTGAAAGCTATGAACGGACAACAAAATGGCACATGTGATGCCATGTGAATACTCCCTATAGGAATGCAGTGGCAACATATAAGAAAATATAAGAAATTAGCAACGTGTTGATATAAAGTCATCAAAAGCACTTACCTAGTCTGCTAGAGTTCTTGTATTTGGCCTCCATGAATGGACTGGTGTAACTTATGAGCATGAGATGCTCCCCAATTATGTGTCACACGTTTGTGGTATTCGAACTTGTGCATCAAACATTAATGCTGTGTTATAGTATAAATGCATTCAAATCTAATATAATTTTACTTTTTTGAGAGTGTAATTGCCGAAATGTTTATGTTGTGTGAGTGAAATTACCATTTTGTAAGCACAGATGCACTTTATAGAGGTAGTGCGTTGACTTTACCTTTTTCTTGTACTTCCATTGATTTATTTACTGTTTAATCTTGTTTGTCGCTTCAATCTGGTCACCTAAAGATGTGCGTGAATATTAACAATTAAACCTGGAATTTGTTCAGCTGTGTTAAACTGAATCCTGAAGTAATGACATGAAAGTCAAGTGACTGCCTGCTGCAAATAGTGCACAGTTAGTAAACCAAAAAAATTAGGTTGTGCATTCCTGAATGTGGCTTTCCTCTTAATGTTTAGATGCTTCTGGTTCAATCCAGCATTTTCACTGAGACTGCTTTTGTTACTGTTTTTGTTGAAACATCTGGAAAAAAAAATTATGCATTGTGCCTGTTTCCACACTTTGTTAGTACAAGTGTGCTAAAATTTTCCACACACTGCTAATACAGTCAAACCCTTGTTATGATGAAGGTTCATCCACTTGAAAATGTATTTGCCACATCCAATATTCATTGTAAGCATATATTAATTGCGCATCGATACCGGCACAAAACATTTTAGATTTACCTTGTTATATCAGATAATTCATCATATCCATCTTCATGATATTGAGTTTTTGTCTGTACAAATGGCTAGCGAGAACATCTCTTCACGCAGCAAGGCTTCCGTTGTTGATATAGCTCCACTGCCAGATAAAAGCAGCAGTGGCTTACAAAAAATTAAATTACCGAAGAATTTAATCTTGTGCTCATTGCAAAGAGCACCGACTTTATTTTGCAACATAATGAAATGACCGTTGACACTGGTCCTATTAGGGAGCCAGTCAGTGGAGAAGTTATGCCACGTTACACAAATGTGAGAGACTTTTGCGCTTGCACATTACTCAGGGTACTTTGTGTGGAAACCAGTGTTTGTTTGTCACTCTTGTTTGTCATCGTCCTTGCGGGTGTGAATTATCCTCTCATTGAGCTGTGGAAGGCACATTAGACTGCAGTGTTGCATATCGTAAGGAACCAGGCTAAATCATACAAACTATGGAGGTAAGACAGGACATTGCACCCACTTTTGTCTGGTTTGGCACCTGCTGTTTGTCATCACCAGTTAGTCTGCAATGTTTTTAAGTTGTTTCAGGCTGCTTTGCACAGAAGATTGACTGCAGTGCATCAGAGAGAGAAAAAAAAGAGCAGTTTTAAAAAGAAGCATTCAGATTGCAAGTACTAATTTGAACTTGCAAGAAGGAAAATAGGGATTTCACATCTTTGAGTTCCTTATCTTTCGTGACTTACAATAAATGTGGCTGCTAGAGTGAGGGAAGTGGCCTTTCACAGCTCATGGTTCAACATTGGATGTGTTGCTTCCAAGAAGTTACGGAGGTTTTGACAAGTTTCAATGCCTGCAGCTATGAGGTTGTCTATGTTTTCAAATGTGTCCAGGACAGTACCATCACAACAACGCCAAAACTGAGCATGACGATTGTCATAGCATGGTAGACATTTTTCTACATCCATAGTGGGACACCTATGAGCATTGTAAGAGTGACTAAAGGGAGAGAATGGCTGTAGAGGTGTGGCAAGGTTGGCATTTGATTGCCAATGATTTTGCGTGTAAAAGTTGCATTCAATAACTTTTTGTTAAGAGAAATTGCGATACCTTAGCAGATCTATGTAATGAGGGCAGAGGGTAGCTTTGCTGTTCTCCGTAGGATATCATGAGTCAGTCATGTAGCTTTGTCACCTTGTCTCACTGTGGACATGTAGCATAATCGCTCTACTGTGCTGTTTTCTGCTACACTGCACGTTGAACACGATCACAAGACTGTAACCAGAAATCACTTTTATCCAGCAAGGACAGCATAATGTATTTTGCTGTGACAACGGAGCAACTGCGGCTCTGTAGCTGCTTTAGTCGTGAAGCAGGTGAAGCGTAGTATGCAGATTTTTGCAAAGAATAATGTTTTCATTCTGAGCCCTGGTGTACCAAATCTGGCATGATACTTGTCACACCTACTGTAACATTCTTGGGTGCTTCGCAGACACTGGAATGCTTGAATGTTCACGAGCGTTCCAAGGAAGTGGTGTTTACATTCCACTAGATGTACGGGTGTCCGCATTTGTGTGAACGTTCCTCTTGCATAGAAGAGAAATGTGCATCCTATCCTGCCACTTGTTTTAGTGTCTTGTCTTTGTTTAACAGTAATGTGACTTGTGTCCATGTGTGTGCTAACTGTGCTGTCATATGTGTCTGTATGTGTGCCAAATTTATGGCAACAAGGTTAAGGATACTGACCAAAGATACAGCTCTACCTCATGAAAGTTCCGATAAACGTGTCCCTTTTGATGCTCTAGGGATATAGTTTGCAGTGCCAAACTTATTTGCCATTTGATAGATTGTCTCTTTGCTTTCTCTGCATGACTGTTTTCTGTGAAGTGTTCTTTATTTTTCTCCGTCATATGTAGTAGTGAAGACGCTTTGTGTCACGTTTTGCATATTTACCCTGTTCACTTCTCATTTGCTAGAGAATCATTGCAAGCAGGTGGAAAATGTGATTGCTGAAGCTGCTGGAGTCATTTGCACTTGCTGAATGTCTCAGTGTTGCTAACGTCCAAAATCTCTTCACAAAAAGTTGGCAGGCACCATGCAGTGTCGAGAAACAAATAATTATCTGCACATGGTTAAAGATTATTTAGAGCACCAGAAATTATCTTTCAGAGACGTTATCTAAGCATGTTTCATGTTACTCTGATGACAGTTCCAAATAGAAGGCTGTTTGCAGCTAATGTACTGCCTTGTCATAATACTTCATCTGCAAAATTCTAAAAATTTGATATCTAACTATACATTCGCAGGAAATAGTTACATGCTCACAAAAATTTCGTTATGAAACACACTAACCTAACATTCCCATGTTGTCGTGACCTGTCCAGGTGCACGTACAGTGTCTAATAGTGTGTGCAAAAAACTAAGACGAAAGCTGAAGCCAAAACCTCCAGCAGTGTTTACACTCATTGCGACAACTATATAAAAATGTGCCTATTGTTTTGTGCGTGCGCTGTACTTGTACACCATTGCAGCAACAGCTGTGTGTTTCTGGTGGCACACAGCTGCAAAAAAGAAACACAAAACAAACAGAAACACTGAAATGTTCATTGCTTGCACAGATTCCACAGCTGTGGCATTCGTGGATGGCAGGCTTTTGTGTAGCCAAACCTGCCCCCTCAGGGAAGTCGTGCTTTAGAGTGAAGAGGGAGAACAGTCCAGCAAGTGGACGGTTGGGTACCTATCGGATATGAAAAAAGTTCCTATGAAGTACGGTGTGCTTTTCATGCCTACTCAAACTGTAGTAGCCCTCGTGTACGTTTAAAGATGAGTGTTTCTCTTTCTCTCTCTTTTCTTTTCTTGTCACCAGTGTTGGTGCAACCATGCGAGTTGGTTAAGTGCATGCTGTAGTCATGGCTCTTATATGTATTGCTACTGTAGCCTGTAATGACACATTAGAACCCTGTCCAGTACTCTGCCTTAGCATGGTGAGAACAGTATTTGTGGATTATACCGGTTACATTAAAAAGTAGGCAGCTTCAAGCGTAACTTTTGAAAGACCAAAAAGATTGGCCAGGCTGCAGGATGTCTGCTCGCTGTTAGTTCTTGCCCGTCTGCATTGTCACCTTCTTCAATGCTTTCACTTTTTCATGCGATAGCATACAATGAAATGTCTCAGTATAGCAGGTGGCACGCGTTGATGGCGTGGCGTTTGAGCTGCCCACTGCATCAGTACGCTCCATAAAATTTGCAGATTGAAAGTAAGGTTACCTTGCAAGATTGCCTGTATTCAAATTTCTCTCACACATTTGATTAGACTACAGCAGTTTATCTGCACTCTTGAAAAACATTTGGCAATTATGACCCGTATCTTCCTTTTTTTTGTGCCTCTCTGCATGCGCGCTTTCCTGCAGAGGTTGTGTGGTCTTGGGTGCATGCATTGTTTACAGCCTGTCTGCTGTACACCAGACAACAGTTCAATGAGAAAATGCTTTCAGAAGATAATCCCTTTCTCAGTTAGCATCCTTGAACTCTGCAGAAAACCACAAACACTGGAAGGGGTTTATTTCCCGTAGCGTTCGCCCACATTTTTTGATGCCATTTGGTACGTGTCTTGAGTAGTCTTAAACATAATCTCAACATACCTTGAATATAGACTCTGGACTGAAAAAGAATACAGCAAAATGTTCACGGTCTACTCAGATAGTCTGACGGTGCAAAGTACATGCTTTGCATGGAGAGCGCCTAGTTTGACCCATTGACAATTCGAGGGCAAACTGTGTACTGGCATCTATAGAAGACGCAGGCAAGCAGCGACCACAATATTCCATGCTTTCCATAAATTCACCCACTGAATTTGGTTGAACGTGATGCTCCTTTCTACAGGAGCAGGTACTGAAATTGCTTAAATGTCCACACTGTGTAGAAGCTGTGTCCTACAATTCCAATCATTAATAGGTAACTGAGAAATAACGAAATTGGTGCATCATCTGTATCATGTGTATAGTTTGTGCATGCAAAAGTAGGCTCATCAGAATGTGTACCTTGATCAATAAACCAATAAAAAGATCACCCTGCGTCATGTCTAACACCAAATTTTTTTGGTACAGTTCCATGCCTGTTGCCATGTGACACTGTTCTTTCCCCTACCTGGTTCGTAAACAACTACTTCCTGTACAGTGTGATCCACTGTTAAAGGAAACACACGAGCGTAGGACACGTGCAAATTTTTCCTTCTGGCAAGTATATACGGTTGCTAACTTTTTCAGCAGGCTACTTGTAGTTGGTGGTGCAGTCCATTCTACATACTGGTGCAGTCTATTGATACGGCACAAGAAGTCGATTGAGCATTGTGCTTCAAACCAAAGTGCATTCATGTGTGACCCAGCATAATCCAGAAGGAATTCACAAAACCACAAGAGAGCTACAGCTTTGAGTGGGAAGGCCACACCTCTCAAACTAGGTTGTGTGCAAATGCTCTTAAACAAGACCTGTACTCTGTTTTTACTTCGCCGCCTGTAGTGGCTTAAGGTGCAATATTCATCGCTCTATGCTCAATGCATAGGTTGCAGCTTTTTGATGCTACTGTTTGTTTGCTTCAGCAAGACATTCTGAGAACATATGGGCATGCACGCCATCGTACATTAAAGACAAAGCTAGCAACAGCCAGCCGATCTTTATACTGCATTGTGATGGGGTGAATGTACTGTCGCGCTCAATACGAGCTGCAACACGTGAGCCATGGCTGCAGCAACGGTCTCGAGAAAAAGTAGAGAGGGTGTTGCCGTTTGAGCAATGCACAAACCCCCTGCTCTCCGTCATCTGCTTTCTTTGTGGATTGATAATACACTGGCCCACTAAGCAACTTTCGCTCCATCACAGATAAAAAAAGGAAGAAAAAAAATATAAAAAAAACAGCTATGAAGCTAGGGCAGCATGCGCCATGATGAGGCATGCTGCGCAAAGGGCTAAGGACTTGCGGGCTGCTCTGCAGGCCACTGTACTATCGCAGGCAGCGTAAAGTGGGGGTATGTGCATTTCTGCAATGGCGAAACCCTCTCCATTTTTTTTTCTCCAAGAGTGTAGCTGCGGCCACGGCTCGCGTGTTGCAGCTCATATTGAGTACTATAGTACATTTAGAGTGAACATTTGTGGCACTTTGTGAATATGTTGCAAAATCTGCTGCCTTGTGGAAAAATTCATGGCTTGGATGCATAGGTACACATGTGCGTAGAGTTATCTAAGTATAAATTTGACCCATGTTAGGGTGAAAAGTAAGAAGGGTCACACAGATTAGTGTTGCTGGCACATATGACCATGTAAACATAGTCAACTCGTTGTAGTTCGAATGCAGGAAATTAAGAAAAATGAAATTGTGATTTTTTAACGAGTAGCTGAGTAACACGATTTAATATTGCAAAGCAACACTGCGGCTATAAGAGATGCCACAGCAGTGTGTTCCAGGCTGACTTCGACCACCTGGTTTACATTAACCCTTTCCTTACCAAGCCATATAATTCCAATCAATTTGACTTGTAGGTTTTAAACCCACTGCTATATGTTGCCTTTGAAACACTTCTACAAGCAATGCCATGCATTGTATGTATGGAAGACTGCACGTTTATTTTCGATTAGCTTTGTCAATTTGTGGCACTGGAGAAATACTGAGGGAGGTATTGTCAAAATTGGCCTCCAATTCAATGCTTTTCCAAATTTGGTTAATGCAAAACGCACTCCAGCTGGCTCAGGTTTACAATACTGAAATGACAACAGTGGTGAAGGCTCTGCATATCCTGTCAGATTTCCTAAGTTTTCACTTGACTGCTGTGCTGCTTTAACAATGTCTTAAGCTATGGACCACGCTCTGGAGTTTGCATTGTTTTATCCTTACATTCCAGTAATATTGCATGCAATTTTATTTTCCCTCTCATTGGGTCACTCTTATTAATTAATGTTTCAACAGCGCATGTGAAACATATAATAAATTATTCCTGTCACATGGTGTCTTTTAAAAAAGACTGATGAGTAAACGAGAAGAAAGGGGGTTAACCAACGGGCCCAATTTTTATTAGTCGTATCATGAGATGCCAACAAACACTGACACTAAGGACAACATAGGGGAAATTATTTGTGCTTAATAAACGAATTAAATGATAAATTAATGGAAATGAAAGTGGATGAAAAAACTTTCTGAAGGCGGGCAACGATCCCAAAACCTTCGCATGAGTAGGTACTTTTCAGAGTCGCCTTCCACAGCAGCTCAACTAGTGGTTTAGTCTGTTACTGCAATAACACAGCTCATGAGAATGGACTTGTATTTGACCAGGAATACCAGACATGGCACATGAACTCTCCGAGGCTTGTTCAAGGAGTATGAATAGGCAAGATTGCTTTCACAGGGGCACTGACTGAGTATGTTCAATTGAGTACAAGAAAAGCAGCAGATATTCTTCGCACGGATAATCATTACTGTAAAAGCGTTACAGAAAGCAGGAAAAAAGAAGCCACGAGCTTGCTACTACAGGTTCAAACATACGACTTCTGTACAATTTGTGGCGCGTTCCTGTCCACATTTACAGAGAGACACCTTTCCTGCATAGAATGGGCATCATCTCCACTAACGTCGGTCATAAATGTTTTTTTTGTGGTATAGTTTGGATGAGTTAGTAAACCACAGGCAAGGCAACTATTTTATATGTCTTATTTTATTCTCAGTACTTTTTGGTAAAATTACAAAATTATTCTTCTTGACACTTTTTTGGAAGCTACAAGATTGTCACAGGAATTCCAACTAAAAAAAAAAAAGTGCAATCAAATTTGTTTTGCTTCCATCAATATTGCAATGACTAAGCTAAAGTTTGATATACAACAGTATGTGTTGTGAGTAGCATTTATTGAGATAAAAGGAAATACCAAAGCAGTGAAAATGGCCCCATTTCCAGCAACGAGAAAAGGTATGTCTAGAGCATTAAGGTATTTTTTCCTTGTGTTTCCATCACAAGAATCTAAAAAAATTTTTGCTGGCCTTCTATGCTTATTGTTAATGCATTCTCAAGCAATGAATTGTGGGTATAATTTGGTTAATAGCACAAACATTTCAGCTTCTCAGTGCACAGCACCACAGCCAAAAAATGGTTTAAAGGGACAGTAGAGAGAAACAATAGGTTCAGGCTGATTCAATTTTCTATCAAAACTTTATTTTCGTTAATTTCATGATACTTGAAGAGAATGTGAAGACTAAATTTCTGCTTTTGTAATTTTGCTCTGAAACCTCAGTGCCAGTACTTCACATTTAGAAGATAGTGATGTCGTCGGCATATATTGCATGCCTAATTCCTGGCATTGCGTTGAGTTTGTTAGGTAATTTCATCCTAGCAATGTTGAAAAGGGTGGGTGATAAAGCAGCACCTTGTAGGGTTCCTTTGTTGCGGGTAGGTAACGTCGGGTTTCTGAGTGAGCCAATGCCTATTGTGGCCGTGCGGTTGCTTAGAAAGGTGCGTATGTAATTGCAAGTATTACAACCACAGTTCGTAAGACTTGGGTTTGTAAGGATGGTATGGTGAGCCACCACTGGTTCTGAAGGAGAGAAACAAGACGTCCTCCAACAAGCGACCGACGTCGTTCAGCAATATGCAAAAACACATGGTCTCCGATGCTCGCCTGAGAAGTCGGAACTATTAGTCATTCGGCAGAAACCACGAAGAAAACTCAATGAAGTACCCCACATCATACTCGCCCTCGACAGCAAAAAAATACCCATAGTAAACCGTGTCCGCATCCTCGGCCTCCACATGCAACAGGACGGCGGAGGCAAATATGCCATCTAACGTCTCAAGCAGACCACCTTCCAAATCATGCGAATGGTCAGCCGCATCACCACCAAACAATACGGACTGAAAGAAGACGACATAACACAACTCGTCCAGGCCCTGAAAATCAGCCGCATTGCCTACGCTGCCCTGTACTTACCCCTCATTCCCAAGGAGAGCTCGATCAATTAGACGTACTTCTGCAGAAAGCATACAAGCATGCGCTTGGCCTACCATCTGGAGCAGCCACACTCAAACTCGAAGCCCTAGGCATCCAGAACACAATAAGAGAAATCATAGACGGCCACCTCACAAGCCAATGAAAACGCCTAGCCCTCACACCAACAGGAAGAACAGTCCTAGTGCACCTAGGCTACCTCACAAACGGCAGAGGCCACAAACAAGCAATATATCTGGCCCCCAACATCTGGGAGCACATCAAGGTGGCCCCTATCCCCAGAAGTATGCACCCGGAACGTCATGCCGATCGTTGCCAAGCTCGCGCAAAAACTACAGACAAAATATGGCAGTCTCCCCACCACACTATACACAGATGCTGCGCAGTGCCCCCAAAAAGCAGCCATGACGGCCAGCATTGTCGACTATAACCTACAAGAGGTGGTCTCGATGATGGTCCGTACTGCCAGTGCCCTCGAAGCTGAGGAGACAGCCATTGCCTTGGCCATCACTTCTAGTCTAACCAACGAGCACGTCACAATTATTGCTGACTCCCAGGCAGGTTGCCATAGCTACGCAAGAGGCAGACTATCTTCCATTGCCCACTGACTTCTAAAACAAGCCTCCCAATTCCTGGACGTTGGACACGAGTCCCTGCGTGGAAATCAGCGTGCGCATGCTGCAGCCTGAGCTCATGCCTTCTGGGCGCCACAAGAGAGGGATATGGCCGCATCTATGAAGCCCATACCTTTATAATACAATGCCATACTACAACACCAGAGATTGAACAGACGACAATACCCACCTCCACACAAGACCCTCTCACACGAATATGCCGTAGCATGGTGACAATTACAAACCAACACATACCCCCATTTAAGCAGACTACACGCAATACACCCTACACTATACTCATACAAATGTTCCCTTTGTAACGACTATACCTCCCTATATCACACCACATGGGTGTGCCTCCTCCTCCTCACGTTTAGAATAATTTTACAAATATTTGGGCTATTGTGGAGTAGTGGAAATTCACAAAACTTGCCAAGTTCGGTATTTTGCTCCTTTAGAATATAGTGTCTTGTACGCCATGCATGACAGGAATAAAATCAAGACAAGCATACAATCTTTTACTCCAAGAAGTTAGCTAAGGCAGAACAGACACTGCCAAACTTCATGAAGACACGGCAAGCTAGTACAAGTACTTTAAGGTGGCTTTGCTACTCGGTTTTTCTTTTTTTTTTGCATTTTTTCTGGCTCATCAAGCCTCCTCTCACGGCAAGAGTAGCTTTCTTGGCTTTGTAGAATAGTAATTGCTTGTATACAGCCCAACTTAATTTTATCTTTATGGTACCATTAAAAAGGGGACAGTTATAAGTATGGAGGAGTTGTACTGCTGTGTATGTTCAGACATCTCCTAGAGGGAGCGCCAAGAGCAGTTTCACTAGTGTCCCTGATACCCTTCTCTTATGGTTACAGGTTGGCAAATTCCCTTATTTTTTGTTCTCCTCCCTTCATACCAAACTCCAGTCCCTCACTTTGAAAAATTTACCTGCCTTCACATGCCCTCACCCTTACTACACTTTTCTCCCACCCACAACCCAACTAGCAAGAACTTCACCCCTTGCCCTTAATTTTATGCATTTGAATAAACAGTCTCCTGTTTAGCAAATGAAAAACTACAGTTGTGCACAACTCAAATACAGATAAGTTAGGGCGAAGTAGAATGCATTCTTTCATTTCTGCTTTCAGCAGTTCGTGTAATGCCAGCATGAATTCGACTTGGGCACTTAGTGTGAGGCCTATACCATTTTTGGTGATTGGATAAATTGTGGTGCAAGAGCATGCTCTTGGGTTATTACTTGCAAGAGATCTTGTACTTAGTCGCTTTTTGTTTGCATTTCATTTGTCCATGACTGTACATGCATCCTGACATTGGTAAATAATCAGCATAAATTAGAAAATCCTTGGGTATGGGTAAGCGGTATGCGAATAGTGATTTCTGAGACCGAATTGAATATGAATAGAATAGTGCCAGAAGCGAATCGAATGGTTTTTGAATGATGAACAGCCGATATTACAATTAATATAAAACGATGTTCACATCCCAGCACTCTTAAGGTTAGCAAGTTTCTGTCATTACATAGTATGTTATGAAGTGATCTCCGAGACCGAATTGAATATGAATAGAATAGTGCCAGAAGCGAATCGAATGGTTTTTGAATGATGAACAGCCGATATTACAATTAATATAAAACGATGTTCACATCCCAGCACTCTTAAGGTTAGCAAGTTTCTGTCATTACATAGTATGTTATGAAGCATTTTAAAAGCACAAATGGATCATTAGGAGGAAACAAGCTTTTTCACATGCAAAGGCCTCTTCAGAGAGTGCCTATGATAGCATGATAATGGCTATCTAATGGCTACTAATGATAAGTATGGCTACCTAAGCAACATAGCCAGCTCCTTAGCGCAAGTTCTTATGTTTTGTCTGTACTATGCCCACGGGGGGGTGAAAGTTTACCAAACTTTTTCTCCAATTTTGTGTTTACTTGGGCACGGTGCACATTCCGAAATATTGGAAAAGTATTAGGAAAATATTCACGTTTACTAGTAGTGACAATTCAATTTGAAGACCGAATCAAATAAGACCCTATTCGATACCCTATTCGAAAGTTTTGAATATTTGTGCACCCTTAGTATGGGTAAGTGTAGAGTTATGAACTAATGGGCAGTTATGATGCCCTAACGATTTTCTTCGTGCTAGTCAACTTCAGGTAACTCTAACTCCCAATATTAAAAAAAAAAGGAATTCTATAGCTCCTATACTCATAGACAACTTTGAGAGACTTGTGCGTTTTTGAGATGCCTAGTGCATACATTATAAGCTCATATCTTGTGTTGTGATTTATGATTTACTCAAAACAAAGGTGCCCTTACTGGCATTGCATTGCTTATCGAAATTCTGCAATGAAGGAAAACCTACGGAGGCAAAGTGAGCAAGTGAGAGTGCTTCTATATATACAGGGTGTCTCAGCGAACACTTTTAAAAATTTTATTTAGCTTGCCTGTGGCAAGCAGCACAATTATAGTCCATGAACTAGTCTACTTGAAGAAGATTGAAATGTATAATTAACTAATTAACCAGAATTCACTAATACAGTTCTTAACTAATTACCTTATGGCACACATTGCAATTTACAAATTCTAGCAGGTCAGACTACAAGGCATGTCCACTTGGAACAAATTGTGTTGATGACACCATTTATGAGATATGCACCGTCAAACTTGTGATAAAAATGCACTGTCGTTCCACTTACTTTCTTAAAGGGATCCTGAAACGATTTTGTGCAAACGTACTGAGTTGTTAGAGTAGGTCCTTTTGATCATTAATTGACACATCTAAGTGGTCGGTGTAAAGTGTGTAATTTATTATAAGGTTTTAAAAATTTACATCGCTGCCGATCACAGCACACTTATTGGCAGAATTTTCAGCCGCCCCTAGCCACATGACGGAAATCACCCAATTGACGTCAGTAGGGCGAGCTATCCGATTGGCTGCCCAGGGCGCGTCATCATTAATTTTTCTACCTTTTTTGTGAACAAATGGTGTTCGTAATAGTTAGAATGTTAGTTAATTTGTTTCTATATAAATAAAGTAACAGAAAGAGAATGCACAAGAACAATTTCTCAATATACTTAAGCACTTCCGGCATACAGCAAACGTTGTCTGCTTGTGTTATAACATGCTTCATTTTGATGAGAGCTCTGCAGTCAGAGTCAGTCTCAGTCTTTTCGCGAGCACTGATTCGACATTGCATTGTGGACTGCAAACGTAGCGACTGGCAATATGTCAAACTGTGACACCGTGTCCCTCTGCAAGGCAGAAGATGAGCGGACTGGCTGCAGCGCATTGGACTGCCGCTTTCCGATCGGTGCCAAGATTTATGTGTTTGCAGCCGTCACTTTACACTGGAACATTACTAATGCAATAGCATTTCGCGAGTCCGGTATTAGGGTAAACGCAAGCGCAAGGGGACATGGCCTGGCTGCTTGACCGTACCGTTTCACGGGACAAGCAGAACCGCAAATGTGAATGGTCTGCACGGTGCAGCCACTTGGTGGCACAGAGCTAAACCACACACAGTTGCAGTAACGAAATATATTGTTCTTTGCTGCTGGTGTAAATTGTTTGCAGGTGTGTGATCATTAACACATTGTTTTTGAAATGTTTAAAATGTTTTACACTTGGTTAGAGCAATATTAGCTCTTTGTTTGGCTGGTTAAGCTCTGCACCAACGGGTGGCTGGACCGTGTAGACTGATCAGGCAGCTCACCTACGTCTACGCTAAAGTTCCTTCATCAGCTTAAGTTTATGCCTCCACCATTACGTCGAAACGCCCAGCTCTCCTGAAGTTACCGGAATACCAGACAACTTCAGCACTGCGACAGAATGTTCGCAACGCACACTGTTTCGATAGCTCTCGCTTGGGGTGGACTGCCAAGAAGCTGGCGGAGTGTTTGGAGAGGCTTCATGCACTCGCTCCTAGAGAACCGGAAGTCATCGACACTACGTGCCATCATGACGCAGAGCCAGTGAAGGCAGAGCTTAGTCCCGATTACTCTACCGTGTTGAGGGGAAAACGCATGACTATGGAGGAGGCTAACTTGTAATTGTCCGTGGCTCTCTTAATATGAGACGTTCCACTCAAATTGATGCGAATTATTAACTTTAGCTGTACCCCATGCATCTACAAAACTTGTCCGAACCGTTTCAGGGGCCCTTTAAGAGAACATCGTTTTATGCATTGAATCACAAAACTAACTGCAACACCACAGCATTTCTCTGCTGACTTCTGGAATTATTATCTTGAAACTGGTGCCATCCTGAGCATTCATTTCAAGTGGATCCGCCTTGCAAACTCCCCAGCTAGAATTTGTAAATTGCAACATGTGCCATAAGGTAATTAGTTAAAAACTGCCTTAGTGATTTTTTGTTAATAAGTCGATTATGCATTTTCAATTCTTTGTGGAAGTGATGTTCACCTCTTCAAGTAGGCCAGCTTATGGACTCGAATTGTGCTATATGCCACAGGATTTTTTTAAATGTTGAAAGCCCTTGCTGCAAAACCTGGTGTGTGCGTATATATATATATATATATATATATATATCCACTTGAAGGGTCTCACATCTTTATATGCATTAGTTCCAGGAAGGGAAATTAGAACATGCATCTTATTTACAACAGAAAAATAAGAAAAATACACAACTGAGCGTTAAATTTGACTTATATTGCTACTTTTCTCGTCGGCATTTGGGCAAATGTGAAACAGTCGCATGTGCAAGCTACCCTGATTCGGTACCTCCTACTCAAAGTGTTGTGAAAAACTGCCACACTATTTGGCTCAGTAACACATGCGCACAAGCTCCACCCCCTTAGCTTTCCTTTCATTGCCACAGAATGGTGTATGTGAGTGTAGAACATTTTAATCGGCCGAGGAGGAAAAGTGCGTGCAACGAGCCTTTCCTCCTCTCTGGCTTGAGCGATCCAGCATGGCGCTGCTTGAAAGTATTGCTGTCACGTGCTGCAGAACGATTTCAAGATGTTTTAGATCATACTTTGTGAAATTTACACAATGTACATTCATATAAGGCCGTCAGTGAAGCCTCTCGGTGCATCGTTAACTACAGCATGCGGAAATATTGCTTGGGTGGGCACAAACATGTGATGCGCATTATCAGCCGCGATTTTAATTCAATGAAGAGAACCAGCGTCTCTTGTGTTGCCAGCATGACATGGTAAATCTGCTCACTATCTGATCACTTGGCGTAGGGACTAAAACATAAGACATAAGAGCGCATGCTCTTATGGCATGTATGGCCAACCTAAGGTAACCATGAAACATCTAAGCGGCAGGCACTATAAAATATTTGTGATACACCGGAGTTGTTCTCGTGCATTTCAAGTCTAGTAAACTTGAAATCACTATATGTCTACGCTAGCTTTCCTGAGTGAGGCTGACGGCACTGCTCAACACAGCGATCACTGCGGTTGGTGAACCAGCATTATACATATATATAAGCTATGTGCTTTGGCATAGCCTTTTTGCCCTGTAAAGCCATAATATTGTTACACGAACAAAGGATTAGGAATGGAGACTATTTACAAAGTATGTTTACAAGAGGTAACTGCAGCGCTGGTCAGCTTAACCAACAGCTCGAGAGCCAGAGAGCGTTCATCGTCTTCGTCGGGGTGCCCACGTGCATCGGCCACAAGAAACACGCAATATGCCTGTATCAATATATTAGAGGGATCGCATAAAAAGAATGCGATGGCTATTTTTGAGAACAAAATTTCCGTAATACGTTGAGTGCATCGTAGAGAATGAAATGAACACAATGAAAAAAAAAAAATCGGTTATCGTTTTTTTCGAAAAAGGAAGAGAAAACAGGCTAACGCCGCAATATGAGCTCGCGCAGTCACACCACAACCTTTATAGATATATTAAAGTAGATGCTGTATGCTTGGACCATGCGCTATATAATCACTGTAATCACTGCTTAGGACGCTCGCACAGTTGGTAAATGGTCGCTTTGCTGGACAAGCTTAATCCACGCTGTAAGGTATGCTGTTATTACTAACCAAAACTATTTTGTTCATGGGTGGAAATCTCATCCATCGAACCAAGTAGTCGCGCAATGTAATATGCAGCTAACAGTTTGAATGCTTGTGAAAGTATAGCAGCACAGCTCGTATCGTAGCAGAACGGTACCCCCGCTGTTACGATCATTGTGTACGTTTCATTGCTCCTAAACTGCAGCTTAGAACTAGAGGATAATACTGCAATAAAGTCACATTAGTGAATGGAACATTCAGAAATATAGAGTTGATCTCTGAGGCTGATTGTAGGCTCAAATATGAGCGCACACATCTTGCTGCGTGCTCCGTCAGCCTCATCGCCAGAGAAAGTACGGCTGTAACGACTTAGATCACTTCAGTACGTCTCACAGAACTGTGTACCACGTAAAAGATGCACTTCATAATAGACCGCACGTGCGCGAAAACAAGTGCCAGGTATACCTGCCATGCAAGATGGAGCGCTTGCCCAAGCCAGCATGCCGACTGCCTATAGATGGCGCGTGCCACTGCATAGCAATATGGTGTTGCCCATGAAAAAACGGTGTATAGGAGTTTGAAGTAATGTGAGCCAACTGTACAGGTAAAGTCAAAACTGGAATGTCGGTGAAGTTTTAGCTTGCAGCCATTAAAACAGTACAAAAATATGCCAGTTGGAGACACTAGTACATGTAGCACATTTGAAATCTAGGCTGCACGCCCGGGCAAGGGAAATATTCTTTTTCTTACATCCCGTAAACTTGACCTTGGCTGTACAAAAAAAAAAAGCAAGCAAATATAATTGTAGCACTCACTCTGTGTGTAGCAGTTACAGCATGTGGTGAAGTCATCAGAGTACACAACATGGTTTTTCATGCAAGTTTAATACAAAGCGAGGTGAGCAAAACAGCACTGCAGTTTGTGAACAAGCTTGTTCAACAAGCATTTTCACACAGTAGAAGTAAAGCCACATGCGAGTCATGACTGCATTCATTAACGCAGATACAATCATACACTTCAGCAATAATGTGCCCTATATTTGCAAATGCAACTATGGACAAAAAAAAAAAAAGAAGAATAACATGCTGTTGCTTTACAGCAGAAATGTGCAGCCATTCTGGCCTGCAACTTCACATGGTAATTACACAAAGGATTTCACTGTACAGCATGCCACATAAGGTGAAAGTAATGCCTACTTTCACTTATAAAAAATGTATCATGCTATCTGCGCCTTGCAGCTCTTGTAATCTTGGTGAAATTGTAGCACTAGAGGAAATGTGGTATGTGCTTAAATTTTTGCTCGCTTTCAAGAACTGGACACATTCACAGCCACGTCTTCCTGTGAAAGGCTTGAAATAGCTTCCAATGACTGATCATTCATAGTTAGCACAATTGATCACCTATTTTATTAAGTACATTAAGGAATACTGTCAAAAGTCCAGTGATCCTCAGCAATATCTCCATTATTATACTACATGCATTACATGTATCTACAGACCAGCTAAAAATGTATCCCTATAAGCATTTATAGGATCCATTTTATCAGCACAATCACAAGTACAATTGAACAGCATATAATAGTTATATACAGTTTCTAACTTATAGAAGTGCACTCTATCACGTGTAATCAAGCTCCTGAATAAAACAAGTAAACCTATTCCCTATTCTTAAAGAACCTTGCATATGTACAAATTGCACCCAAGGTTATTGGTGCACAAGGTAATGAAAAAAAAATTATGTTTCAATTGTTGCTGCTTTAGTTACATCATTAGTGCAACATTGTACTAGATTGGTTTAGTTGTATATGTCCACACTCACCAAAAAAAAAATTTGTTGTAACTGAGCATCTTTCTGAATACTTTTCTATGTGTCATTCCTTTAACATCACCATGTTCTGTAGCTGGCCAACATCTAGAAGAAACAGTCAATGAAGGTTAGTAGAATTTGACCATCTCCTGATGCAAGGACTGGTGGCCTTACCAGGCCTAATGCATTGATTTAAAGAGGCTCGCTCTAATACACAATGGCTCAAGAAACCAATAAAAGTTGCAATGTGCAACAGATAACCTGTAAAATCGTAGGCAAATGTGCACTGTAATGGTTCATAAAGACACCAGCATTAAGAGCCCTCGATAACTCAAATGTGGGCAAGAAGAATGTAGCGATTCCTTTCGCAATTCAATTCCTTTCGTAGTTTCAGTGTAGGCAGAGCCCTGCTTGGACCAGTGACGAAGTGTGAAAAGAAGAAGAAAAAAAGAATTGTTGCATTATCCTGGCTCTAATGTACAGGTCACTTTGGAGAAGCAATCATAACTCTAGTATTACAGCTCTGTTACTTTTCCAACCCTCCTTTGGGCTGTGACATGATCGCAGGTTTGTAGATAGGCTGCAAGGTGCAACATTTCAAGTTTTCATCCAATCAGTGCAGCCTGAAAACAAGTGCCCAGGAAAGCATGAAATAGTAAAATATGTCCACATTTGTGTTTTGTTTTCCCTATATGTGATATGCAAAGCACAGATCAAAACAGCGCACATGAAGTGATTTGCCCTAAAACACATTAGTGGAACATTAAACAGACAAAATCATTTTACTACTGGTACGCTGCTAGTCTGAAACTCTGTCAGCATTTCTTCAGCCGAAAAGGACTTGTAGCAGTGCAAATGAAGGCAAATTTTTTTCTTGCTAGACTTCATGCCAGGAGATGACTAAATCTTTGTGCCACTAAATCTTTGTGTATTTGGGCTCTATTTAGTGGAAGAAATGTCTATGAGATTAATTTGGTTGTATTTTTCTCAGTTTTCCTATTCAGTATGCACAATCCTGTCATTGGTAAACAATTAGGTAGCCCTGAGGAGTGATGCTACCAAAATTTACGAAATTTTAAGTGCAGCTAGAATGAAAATTTCTAGGTGCACGAATCACCACTTCTTCCTTGGTTTTAGCGCTTTTTCTGGCATGTCATGTCTCAGTGCACCGTATGACTCATCATCATCATCAGCCTATTATATGTTGACTGCATGATGAAGGCCTTTCCCAGCGATCTCCAGTAATTGACAAGCTTAAATACACTACTTCAGAAACCAATAACCTTTTCTTTGTAAACTGGAGCATGGCAACATCAAAAGCAAGGGTGAATGCTGCTCTTCTGTGTTTCGATCACTGCAGCAGCACATACCAGCAGTAAGGACCAATACGAAAGGGAACACATGAATTGCAATCAAGACAGCACATTACTACATTCGATCTCGCAACATGCATAGCGCACACGCATCTGTCCTGGCAGCACTTTAACACCCTAAAGTCCTCATTGCTTTTACGCTGTACTTGGGCTTGAGGCAAGCAGAGTTTAAAACCAAGCCCAGCTGCACTGCAATTTTTACAAGCGGATTCTGATGGTGTGTTGGTGCAATTCACCCAATAAACCACAAGTTAAATTAAGTAACTCATGATCAAGTGACTCAAGAACTCAAGTGACTCATGATAACTATGATTGCCCAGCCATGGCTGCCATTCAGTTTGCTAAGCACTACCATTACTGGCATCCATAACTAGTGATAACACAGTGGAGCTCACTGTGAGGACAGATTGGTTTTTTTACCTTTGTCTCTGCAATGAAACCAAGAAGCTGTGAAAGGACAGGTTCTTGAAGATAAGCTATTTAGCAGGCAATACCGAGTGAGGCTTGCAGCCGCACTTCTGAAATAACTCTGCTTCAGTGCCGAGAGGTGTTCACTTTCATATTGGCACACCGTGTTACATCTTTTTAAAGTGCCTAAAGAAGCTTCAGTGCACAAGCTCCGTACTCACAGAAAGTAGCGAGCATTGTAGAGAAAATTTGGTAATAGCAACTTAACAACTGATCTTGGTAATGTGAAAAAGAAACATCTGTGATAGTTAATTTATTAATCTAAAGCAAAATTACAGAACTGTGGCTGTGAATATGGTTCTGAATACAGTGAAACCTCGTTATAACAAAGTGGGTCATAACAACTTATTGTATATAATGGAGTAATCTTGTAGTTAGCCTTAAACTTCCTACAGAAACCTGTACATAGAAAGCTTTGTTTCAGAGAAGCAAAGGTTTCCTATAATTAGATGTAATAAAACTTTCTTTAGTTCATAATGAAGATTTCATGACTACCTTGTACTGATTAGGATTAAATGTGGTGGTGCAAGATGCTGCTGAAACAACTCGTTTGATGCAACGGTTCGACTACCGCAAGCTGTCGGTGACCTGGCACTGTACAAAACTGGCCACGCTGCCAAGTTAGCAGCCCTGCCCACACTCTACCATTGTCGCCTTGCCACTGCACTTGCCTGTGCTCTGTGGAGGGCTCCGTGGATGCAACATGCCGTGCACTGGTTGAGGTTCATAATCATGAACTATTACCCTGAAACTAAGTGTGAGCAGTGAGACACGTGGCTTGAAGTACATGGATCAAAGATGCTAGGTGCACGTTACACAACTAGCCGTGGCCGTGATAAAAACCACTGTGCACACACAGCCAAGAGGTTTTTCGCATCCTGGGGCTGTGCTGTCTAATGATCCTCTTCTTAACACCCCTTGTTACGGGTTCAGAGGAAGTCACACTGTTGTTATGCCCGGGATAAGCAACCAGGCTTGGCAAATGATAACAATGAAAAATGAAATGGATTGTTACAAAATACAAATTATGGTCTCGTGGTCTCAGTGATTGCAAGGCAGTTTCAGAATTTTGTGAATGCAACAGCAGAGTGCTGCAAGCCTCCAATTTCGTGCACTGATAGATTTGTTGTGCCACTACTTCTGAGCATCTGACGACTGTGGTGATGGACTAGCATTGACAGCTGCATGGAAGAATGCATAACCTCGCAGACGAAGCTGCAGCAGAAAAACAATCTATTGCAGTTATCGGCAATGCTCTGCGAGCTTTTGCATCGTCTTCAGCTTACCCAGTAGTAAGTGACCATACTCCGCCTCAGGCAATGTTGGCTGTGAGGGCAGACAACAGATATAACAGAGTAATGGATATAATGAATTTGAGTTGACCCTTCGAGTTTCTTATATCGAGGTTTCGCTGTACACTGGTGAAGAAATCTGCAACTTCAAACAGTTGCAAGCCTTACAAAAACTGTTTCAAAATGAAGAGTTGCAGGTGAATTTTCCGGGACTAGACTATTACACATACTCTAGGACAAGCACACATCAGCAACAAACACATGTTTGTGTCAACAACGTGACTACAAAAATAAGAGGCGACGGGAAAAGTTACATGAAAGCAGCAAGATTTATAAGCAATTCCAGACGCATTAACTTAAGTCTCACATACTACACATTAAAACATAGCTTTCTTTGTGATTTCAATTTCTTGGAACACAGTCTAGACTGCTTCAAATACAGCAGTGTGCTTCACTTCCATTTTGAACATGGTATACTAAGAGCTCCACATGCAGGGATTTTTCCAATAAATATCACACTTTATCATCATGCTACACATATGCACTTCTGGAAGAGAAATTAATATAGTGTATAATATAATACACTTTATACATAGCATCAAACACACCCGCATGTCCTAGAATAAAAAAAGACTCATACACTTCTAAAGGATGCACACTTCAAAATGGATTTAAAAAATTACATGTACCTCCTCAATGGAGGACAGTTTGTGATGATCACTGCACCTACACAAGTAATGCAATGATTTCATGGAATGGACTTCACACAATGAGCTTTGTTTGCTCAGTCGCATCTTGTTGGCTTTTCAAGAGTTTCACACAAATCACAGTAGTTTGGCAGACAAAGGCACTTTTTTTCTCTGCCCAGTTCTCCCGCACCTGACGAGAACGATCAGCAGCAGCAGTGGTCATTTAACGAGGAACCCCTTCTGCAGTCTACTATTATTATTTTTTTGGTGTCTGAGAAAAGCTCCCAGTTGTCACTTTCGTCCTCACTCCTTGAAGACAAGCTATAATGATGCCACATCCAGCACACAAATACTTTCGTTAAATCCAATGCTCGTTACAGGCAAGTATTCATTACAAGCTGGTATAGGCAAGAAACATTTTAGATTTACTTTTTCGTATAAGATAATTTGTTTTATCCAAGTTCACTGTATCAAGGTTTGCCTGGAGTTGTCATCCGGGAGCAAAACGCTGCTGTAACCGATCGCTGTCGAAATGTGCAAGGAGATGCACCGGGTCAGCAGCTTTGAGCCCAAGCACGGCAGGAATAAAAGCCCACGTTCCCCCATGCTGACACAGGCACATTCATAGGCAACCCCCAATGGACAAACACTCTTGATTAGAAAGAAAATATATATATTTTTTGGCCGTAGCACACAGTGTGATGCGAGATGTTGCGAGAAGCAAACGGTTATTCATGACATCCCATAAAAAGGGTCGCATGTGGGACTATTCTGATGAAAAAAAGAAAAACTATCAACAAAACAGTGCGAGCAAGGAGAGGTTACCAAAGCAATGGGAATAAAGTTTTTTCCAATGCAGCATGGCTTATTAATACTGTTTGTTGGACTGACAGGACAATTGAATGTGAAGGTAAATGAAGGTCTGCAGTTACGGAACACTAGTTAAACACACCCACTCTGCAACACACAACTTGCACCTGCTTGTTAACAGGGGTGGCAACCACGCTAATGTAGGCACTCAGACGTGCAGCACTGATTTATTCTTTCGAGCTTGTTTCTGTTGCAAAGCCACAACCAAAGTGCCATACTATGAGAATCTACAAACATAACAGATGCAACACTCAGAAGATGCTACAGCATTCGCTTCACTAATTTTGGTGAAACCTCAAGTTGCATAAGCAATACCAGTGTCCACAAAACAGAGTAACCTAGTTTCAAGCGTGGAGTGAGTCCAAGTCAATGAACTATTACTGAGTTGACGTCAAGTTAATGTCCATGCACTTTGTTCACAGCTTTAACCAAAAAGGTATTTCATTGTTTGCAACTGCAGGTGACTCATGGCTTACCACCAATACCAACTGCTGTACTAACTTTCTTTCTATTCTTCCCACATTCATGCAATAATTGGGCCACTAATCAAATGACAGGAACTCATCTGCATAGAACAAAGCAATGCAGAGATGTGTGCACCAAGGTACCATACATTTAAC